>NC_064830.1:48129448-48432479 GCF_024166365.1 Elephas maximus indicus
CCGAGCTCCGAACTACTGTGCTATCCCAAATTAAAAAAAAAAAAAAAAAAAGCTTTTCAGCAGATCTGGAGGATACCCCTTAGTTCCACCCTGTGGGTGAGAATTCTTGTCTTTTGACAATGCACTGAGCTGGCGTTGAATCACCCAGTGACTGCAAACTCTTTTCTAAATAAAAGCACTCCACAGCCTTGGATGGAAAAATTCCAAGATACGCAGCGAATATCTAGCTCATTGGCAGAAGCAGGTTTTTGGCATGAACGACTGTTCCTCACTTTTATTTCGACCACAGCAGAAATCCTGCAGATCGTGTGGGAATGCAGCTGGCTCTAGGAGCCTGAGGGATGGACTGACGTGAGCGTGTGCCTTGCCCTCGCCACCCTGGAGAGCTCCAGCACCCACTACGGGGAAAGAATAGGCACCTTGCTCGGGAGGCTGGGTTGTACCCACTCAGTTGAGAAGCACAGGGCAGCGAGAGTATTTCAGACATACTTCGACCGCAAGGCAGCCTGGCTGCAGCACTGAGAGGGAGCAGGGTTTGGGAAGAGAGGGAGGAGGGCGGGTGGGGCTGAGCGTCTTAATTCCGGCTCAGTCTTCTTATCTCTGGATAAACAAAACTCTCAGTGGGGAAGTCAGTGCAGAACCAACATTTAAACTTAAAAAACAAAGCTTTCCAACTATTGGTACATCTCTGAATGCTTTAGACAGGTGAAGTGATCAGAGCCACTGGCAAAGAAACGCCATACATAAAAAGAGCCAGACACATCTGTTCAAATTTTTGCTCTGCAGGAAGTCCCCATGTTAAGAACGTCAGACTTACATACAACCCGCAGTTACAAAACAACCCCCATAAAGCCTGTCAGGAAAAACTGACTCGGTGTTTTGGCCCCCAGGCTCTCACGGCGGCCGCCCTTCTCCTGCTGCGCAGGTGGCGCAGCGGGTCCTTGGACAGCCGTTGGCGGCGGGCGAGGCCCTGCGACGTGGTGCACCCAGCCGTGGCCCGCAGCAGCGAGCGGGGAGCCCACATGCGCCCGCCTCCCTCAGAGCTCAGAAACGGTTCCCCGCCGTCCGCCTGCCCCGTGCACTGCCGATCCTCGCCGTATGGCGGCCTGCAGGTGGCGGTGGCCGGTGACCAGGTCGCAGGCGCCGCGCTCTACTATTCTCCGAGTACAACCGGTTAGCATGCCGCCCTGGGCGCGCCGCTGGGCCTCGGGGGTGCCCCCTTACCCAGCTCCGCCCCAACCGATCCTGCCTGGCCCTCCGTGCTGTGCAGCCCTGGGCCATCACAGCACCTCTCTGGGCTTCTGTTTCCCCTAGCTTACATAGGTGGGATTTCACTATTGCAGCGGTTCTTGGCCTTTTGGTGGCTGCTGGTGGTGGTGGGCAGTCTTAGATTCCTGACCTCTGTATGTCCATACGGTTTCCAGGAGTCTGTGGAGAACTTCAGATCTGAGTTTCCCTAAGAGTTCTCTTCCCAACCCTTGGGCAGTGGGCTCTTAGCACATCCAGAGCCGCACTTTCCTCCTTGTATCCCGAGGCAGGGGCTCTAGTTGGTGGTGGGGCTGACAATGTGATGAAGAAGTGATGGGGGAATGATCCCTCTGGTCCCAGCACCATCCTACCCAGGCTCCCAACCCTCCTGCGTCTGCTGAGGAGGGTTCAAAACCCAGCAGAAATGCCGCCTGGTGGTACAATGCAGATTTTTAGTTAGGAGTCTTCATTAAAATATCTAATTGGTCTCCAAGATTTTACAGAACAGAATCTCCTGAGCATTTTGAGTAACGTTTGCCCTGTTGTATCTCTTCAGCTGTGGAGAAGGTACATACGATGGTTCCTAATAACAAATGGGCGCTACTTTGTGACCACATCGAAGTGTTGTTATTATTATGACTGTGTTATGCTAAAGATGTTTTATGGTACCTGGAAGTGTTTTGCTGGTGTTTTTTATGCGTAGAAAGGTATACTATATACTATATAGTAAGAGAAACATTTGACTAACTGATGTTAGATATGAAGAGTAGCTAACTGTTCTGATTTATGTACAAATTTGACTTAAAGACAGACTTGAGGACAGAACAATTGGTCATCCAGGGCTGCCTGTATTCTCCTTCTGGCTGTGTGACCTTGGGCAAGACACTTTGGCTCCCTCCCCCCTTGGAAGAATGATGTCTACTTCATCCATCGTTGTAAGAATTAAATGATTTAATGGAGCTAACACAGGAGAGACCAATCGCTAGACAAGTACATCACAGTTGGTAAAATGAAGGGTCAATGAAAACAAAAATGAGGGAAACCCTCAGTGAGATGGATTGACACAATAGCTGCAATGGACTCAAACATACCAATGATCATGAAGATGGCACAGGACTGGGCAATGTTGTGTTCTGTTATACATAAGGTTGCCATGAGTCAGATCTGACTTGATAATAACTAACAACAATGACACCGCAGGTAAAATACCTGATCATGAAGCATGCAATGAATAATTTTTGTTTTTTCCTTTAAGGCCAGCACTTGGAGGATTAAAAACTGTCATTGTGGGGCTCTAAACTTATGATTACCCTTTGAACCCCAAGGCCAACCAAGTACTAGGTACTAGTACCAGGTACTAGGACTGAAAATGATAATTGCTTAAAAGTTGCCTCCCTGCCTGCTTTTCCTGCAAAGCCAGTCTCAGCAGACGCACCTGGCAGTGCACCTGCATGCATTTCCAGGACACCCCAGTAGGAGTTTGGTTTGCCCCCCACCTATGAGGCAACCTGGATGGTTGCTGGTCACCCTTTGCCTTTTGGGGCGACTGGCATCACTGTGACTCTGCTGGCTGGCCAGTCAGGCTGCCTCCTCCCGCTGGGGCTGTGCTTCCAGCTGGGGCTTGTCCTCCCTCTGCAACCCGTGGCCCAGTATGCAGAGCTCTGGGGGAGAAACACGCCTTTGCTTCAGTTCTGGGCTGTAGGAGCTGCTCCAAGCCTCGTTGCCCTTCCTGGGGCTCTCCTCACTGCTGCTGCAGAGAGAAGACAGGTGCAGGTGACATTCTTCCTTTGTGGTTCCTTCTGCCCCTTCCCCATCTCCATTCGCCTGCTGACTGTCTCTTCCTATCTCTCCCTCACCCATAGCTGGTGACCCCTGGGTGCCAGGAGTCTGCCTTTCTGTAACAGGTGTGCCCTGAAGGCTGCTGTCCTTGTGTTGCCTGCTGAGGCTGGGCACTGTGGGGACACAGCTCGAGGTGGTTTGGCTGAGGTTGAGTTGTGTCCTTTTCCCTGATGCCCAGGATCCTGCTGCATGAACAAAGCAACTCCCACAGGAGCTGTGGGAGCTGGGCCTTTATTTTGTTTTATGAACACTTCTATTTAATAAAGGTCTGGGCTTAGCTACTTGAATTAAAACACACACACGCACACACACACATACACACAAAAACCTTGCTTCGCTCATTCACCACCCATTTCCTGAATGGAGAAAATGGAAACTTCTTGGCAGAGCCCAGGTCCAGCATTTAGCTAGAACAGGGCTTCCCGGCTGCCAAGCCCCATGTGACACAGCTTAGGAGGGGCTTTGCATGGGGCTGGGGACACCAGCAAATGAACCTCAGTGTGATGGGCAGGCTCTGGGAACATGAAGTGGAGGGTGGACATGAGCATAAGCAAGCCTAGGCTAGAAGGGTGGACCAGCGCAGAAAGCCACGCTTGGTTATATGCTGGCGATTACTGGGTAGAGGTAGGTGCCTGGCTGCCTGGGTTCATGTCCTGGCTCTTCCACTTACCAGCTGTGCGACTCTCATCATGTAATCTCTCTGAGCCTCAGCTTCACGTTTGTAAAATGGAAATACAAATAGTACCCATTTCATAGGGCACTCACAGATAGCAGTATTAGATGCATGTGAACTCTTTGCATACTAACTGATACATAGGAAGTGCTCAGTACATGGTTAGCTGTCACTGTGGTGCAGCTTTATAGAATTAACAGAAAGTCACACCTGGAGAGAACACTAGGGACTCCAAGTCATACGAAGGTGGGCATCTGAAGCTCAGAGAGTTGGGGGGCCTTGTTCAGAGCCTCACAATCAGTCACCTCAGGGCCTAGCCCTGACCCCAGGGCCCCACATGCACAGACCAGAAGCCCTTCTCTCTGCTCATGACAGCAGGATCTTGCCTATTCCCTGAGCTTTATTAAGTAGCGTGTTCAGCCCCGTGTGATCAGGCTTACAGGGGACACCAAACCAGTGGAGGACAAGTTTGCATTTGAATCCGGACAAGAAGACACATTAAGTCTGGCATGCATATGTGATCTCTAGGCACGTTGGAGATGTCTAAGACGCAGTGAGGAGCCCACCGTGCTGTTAAGAGCTCATCTCATTTGTATGAGCCTTTGACCTGATCATGAAGCCCTGCAGGTGATCAGGGCCCAGCCTGTGAGCCACTGGCTCCCACCTTACTTACTTCTTCTCCCTCCGTAACTCCACCCATTGCTGCCTCTGACCGGACTGGCAGAAATGGGAGGGGCACATCCAGGGGAAAGTCCTCGGCTGGCAACTCTGGGGCAGGATGCTGTGAGGCTGATGTTGCGGCTGGACAAACAATCTGTCCTATACTGTATCTTCCCCAGCCCCACTTAGGTTCCACATCTGCAGTGGCTCAGGCTAGGGCCTTCATTTTCCCAGTTGCCACAACATAGTTGTGGTTCTACCTGTTCCCGGAACGGCTCGGGAAGCAGGCTGCCCACCCACTGGACCCCTAGCCACACTTGGCCCAGGACTCTGAGCGAGGGGCTGCAGAGAGCCCCTGCCTGGCCAGTCCTGTCCAGGCAAAGGCTGATGACCACTGCATTTAAGGGAGAAAGGCAGACTCTTCTTGAACACCCAGTGCTCCAACATCCTGAGAGCTGGAGACTGGTAACTTGACTAGGGGATTCGACACATAAGTAACAGCTGAAGCTCAGTAACTGAGCTTTCTGGGTAAGCCTCAGAGGACTGTTCCCATCCTCCAGGGCCCCAAGATCAGGAGGATATAAACATCATCCTTTTTTTCCTAAGAAAACGGGCTCATGCCTGGCACGGAATGGCTAGAAGGGGATCCATGGCAGGTGTGGGACAGATTTCCCCTGCAAGTCTGCCTCAGGGCTGTGAGGTAAGGTGGGTGTGGGTGCAATTCCCTGTGTGGGGAAACAGCCCTGTTGTAAGCCGTTCCTGGCTCTCTGGCACTGGCTTGTCTCATGGCCTTGGGGAAACCATGCCCAGTTCCCTGGCATTGCTTCCCCAGATGTAGGATGGCAGAAAAATGATTGCCATCTATACAGTGGCAAGTCCACAGCTGGCATGTTTCTGTTCCCAGATGCCAAATTTACACCTGGGGCAGGGCTGAGGACTGAGCATCTTCCCATCACATGCTCACAGTTTGGGATGGCCTAGAGGCTTGGTCTTACAGGGAGACAGGGGAATGGGTATCATTACATGACCTTCCATGCCGACCTTGGGAAGGCCCCTATTTGGGAATGTCCTCTCTTTCAAAGATGCAAGTTCCCTCCCCCTCCCCATCCCAACACACACCCCCCAAATAGAGATCCAGGACATAAAATAATCTTTTAACCTGAAACCCGTTGCCGTCGAGTTGATTCCCACTCATAATGACCCTATAGGACAGAGTAGAACTGCCCCAGAGTTTCCAAGGAGCGCCTGGTGTACTCAAACTGCCGACCTTTTGGTTAGCAGCTATAGCACTTAACCACTATGGCACCAGGGTTTCCAAAATAATCTTTTAGGCGAGGAGGAGCCCTGATGGCTCAGTAGTTAAAAGTTACAGCAGCTAACCAAAATGTTAGCAGTTCAAATGCACCAGCCTCTCCTTGGAAACCCAATGAGGCAGTTCTACCCTGTCCTATAGGGTCTCTATAAGTCAGAATCGACTTGATGGCAACGGGTTTTATTCTGAGGAGAAGCCTGAGAGAAGGGCATTGTTTTCTTCTTGAACAATTTTATGTTACTTTATTATTGCTCCTGCTGTTTTAAAATGTTAAGTGTTTTTAATTAATGCTGTTTTATCGTCCCTGTCCTCGCAAGCTCTTCTGAAGGATACCGTTTTAGAAATCTAATAACCGAGTAAGTGCTGGTGTGGAGAATAATGCGCTAACATTTGTAGAGGTTCTTAGATGAAGACCACTGTGCTGTAGGAAGCTCATTTTAGATTTAAGAAAAGAGCAGTATTACGTTAAGATTCTTGCAAAAAATAATCAATATTTCATTTCTTTCAAGTGGTTTTTATAACCATAATAATGCAAAACTTTCCTGAGATAGTATCTTTACTTAAGATTGACTGCCGGGTACTTTGTAAAAAATTACCATTTATGCCTTGGCAGACTACGATCTGCAACACCTATCACTCTGGCAGAAATTAACTGCTGATTTACACAAGGGCAACACAAAGGTAGCAGGGACTGGTGTTGTTTGAGCTTTGTCTTTTCTGATATCAAGACATTCTGAGAAGAGTCCTTCTCCCGTAAGCCTCAAATTTACATTTTTCTTCCCCCCAAGCCAGAGTTTCAGAAAAGGCACACTTTCCTGTGTATCCTGTGAAATGACCACTTGGATTGTGAACCCTTCTTTCAATGGCTCGAGCAATGGCGATACCTGGACTCATGCCCCAATGCCCCAACGCCCAGGCCTGTCTGCATGGCTGGGCAAGTGACATACAAGTTAGTTGCCCACCATGAGAAAAGTGTGCTTAGCGCTCAGTCTGCCAAGGGCAGAGGCGGCACCTGTCAGCCTGGATTCTGATGAATCCCTCATGAAGTGTTGTTCTTACTCTGCGACTCTGGTGGGGAGGCAGAGACCTGATTTGGTCTGAGGAAAAGTGGGGCTAGATACTTGAGGGTATGGAGAAGCCAAACATTTACACGCCAAACCTCCAGGACCAGCCGTTCTCAAGGCACAGTTTGGAGGCCCTTGGGTATCCTCAAGACATTTTCATGGGGTCCAGGAGGCCTAAACTATTTCCATAATAATCCACCACCACCTCTGGTTGCCATCGAGTTGATTCTGACTCACGATGACTCCATGAGTGTCAGAAGCAGACTGCCACATCTTTCTCCCGAGGAGCAGTTGGGGATTCGAACTGCAGATCTTTCAGTTAGTAGCCAAGTGCTTTAACCACTATGCCGCCAGGGCTCCTTAGGGTTTTCATACTAAAATATTATTTACCTTTTTCACTCTCATTCTCTTGTGAATACAGAGACTTTTCCAGAGTCTACATGACATGTGATATCACAACAGATCTATGGCAGAAGCCAGCATAAGAATCTGGCTCCCTTCTGTTAAACCAGACACTGAAGAGATTTGCAAAAATATAAGACAATACCACTCTTTCCACTACATTTTTTGTTTGTTTGTTTTGGAAAATATAGTTATTTTTCATAAGAGTATATTATTTACGTAAACACATAATGGGTTGATTTTCCTTCTCTTAAAGTTTTTTGATCACTATGTAATTAATAAATTGAATACAGCAAAAATCATTAGATATAACCGACATAAACAAATGCTCTTTTGGGTTCTCAAATTTTAAGAGTTTAAAAGAGTCCTGGGACCAAAACATTTGGGAATGCCTACTGTGGATGCTGGTCTACTGCAGCAAACCAGCACCAACAGAAGCCAGGCTGCTGGATCGGGCTGGGATGGCAGAGTGACGTGAGTTAACCACCAAGGTGAGTCGCTTCGCCTGCTTCCCCATCTGTAAAATAAGGGAGGAGGGACTGGACTAACTTGATTGTTTGGGGCTAACTTGATGGTTTTAAACCTTACTTTTAATATAGTAGAACCTCTTTTCAATATGAATCTTTCTCAGAAGCCCAAAATGTGTAATAGGTAAGAACACGGCTGTTCAAGGTTGAAATGGGGGAGACTGGGACTCCATTTCCTGGGCCCCTTTTCCCAGCTGCCTCTTTTCTTGCAGCACAGTTTGAGAACTACTGACCCAGAAGATCCTAGGGCCTGTTAGCTCTGCCCCTCTCTATTCCAAGTAACGGCAGGATGGCTCCTTACCTGCGGTGGCTGAGCTGGCTTTCACTGGCTGCGCCAGTGCACCCTGAGACCGGCAGCTGCAGTCGGGTGCCCTGTCGGTGGTCTGAAGCGGTCCTTCTGATGAAAGGCTGAGGGTTGAGGGCACACAGAGCCACCCTCCTCTGTGACTCCACCCTCCGTCGTGGTCCTGAGCTGCTCCTCCAACACCCTGTTGGCATTCCAAGAGAGCCCCCAGCCTCTGGTGGCAGAGATGGTGAGGTCAGTGGGTGAGGTCTTGAGAGTGGCACCTTAGCTTCAAACAGAGAGGAGGTGGCTGGATAGAATATGGAGCAGGTGTTCCCAGACACTTTGACCACGGCTGACGGACAGTCTTCAGAATCTCTTGCTTCTTTGCACTCCTGAGAGGGAGACACTGGGGTGGATGGAGAGGGCCCAGACGAAGGGGAACTTGCTTCTCTGCTCTGGGTAGGGGGGCTCACCGGTGGGGGGCTGGGCTGCTTGTGCTGGGGTAGTGGGGATGTTCGTTTCTTTGGTGTTGGTGGGCTTAGCACCCTGGGGCTGACTGGGGGGCTCGGAGCTCCAGTGCTGAATGGTGGGCTAGGGGACCTGTGTACGGAGGGGAGGATTGGCTGGGCAGGCCTGTAGGAGGAGGGTAGGCTAGGGTGCCTCTTTTCGGCTCGGGGTGCCCAGTGCACCCTTGGGGGAGAGGCCTTCTTGAGCACCAGGGGGCTTCTCTCTTGGCTCTGCCTTGAGGCCTCAGGAGAATGTGGCCCTCGGGTTGGCCTGGCCTGGCTGGGTTCTAAGGTTCCATTTTGTCCAGATGTGTGCCTGGAGTGATGCCAGGTTATCGCCTTCCAGGGATGCTTGCCAAGGCTCGTAGCCTTCTCTGCTTGTGCCTGACTCTCAGCCCTATCCTCCGCCTCTGGGCTTTGGCTGGTGGCTAGTGGGTGGTTCAAGTCTAAGGCAAACTTTCTTGGATTGCAGCCACTCTTGATGCTCCCTGGCCCTGTGCTTCGAGGCCTGGTGGGGCTGGCGGTGCCCTTGCTGGGCAGCAGGTCAATGGGGCTCACGGAGGCTCTTAGCTTTGGGGAAGCCCACGTTCTCCTAGGAGGGCCAACCCCTTCCAGCCCTGGCATGCCGGTCCCTTTGGGGGAGCTCCCTGCTGGTGCACTGCTTTCTGGGAGCTCCAGAGAAGTGAATGATTTGTCCATCAGGATTTCCAGAGGTGGTGGAGGGAGGTGCTCTGGGTCCTCGTCTGTCTCACCGTTGACATCTTTACTTCTGGAGGCTTCTGCTGTAAATGCAGGGGGAAAGATAGGTGCGAAGGGCCTCCAACCTGTGCCCACATTGAGTGCGTCTCTGCCTGCTGCTGGAGAAATGTGGAGTTTAGGGCACAAGGGGGCAAGCCCCCTGTAAATGGGAAATCTGGGCTGCATGATGGGGACCCCCCACTTCCTGAGGCAGGGGCTTGGCTCAGAGTCCTTGGAATCCCCCAGTGTCCTCAGATGGTCTGTGGGACTGAAAGTTTCAATCAGTTTCTTGACTGAAGTTCTTGTGGGATGGCCTCTGATGTGGTGGTCCTCGGTCCCAGGAACCTCGCTTCCCTTTTCACTTGATGGGGTAGTTTTGGCATGCTGCTCAGCTGTCCTCTGCCAGGGCTGCTCACCTTTGGGGTGGGGACTGCCCTTCTGCAAAATGCTCTTGTCCTGACTAGGCAAAATGCTGAAATTCTTGGTGAGGGATGCCTTCAATTTGCTGATGGTGTTACTTGGGGTCGCCCGGCAGTTGTTCTCTGGCCACAAACCTGCTGCTCTAGGCTTCAGAATCTGCTCTGTGCTGTGCTGCTGGCGCTGTGCACCCAGGGCATAGAACGCCTCCAGCCTCTGGCTGAGGTCTCTCTGGACCCTCCGAAGTTCCTGGAGGGTGGGGTCCTCTGTGTGGCTCTTAAGACTCACCTCCGACTGGGACCTCCTCTGCCTCACTGGAGCCTTTCTGCTGCCACTGACCGTGCTGGGTCTTGGCGGGACCATCGTTCTCCTATCATCCTCCTCAGCCCAGTCCTGGGGCCCAGAGGGCACGGGGACAAATTTGATCCTTTCACTAATGGCTTCCTTCATCTTCAGAATCATTTCCTGGGCCGGGGGGTTCCTAAATCTCCTGGAGTGAGGCTGAAACGTGCTTTCCCGGCTAGCAGGTGAAGACTGTGGCCTTGGAAATAAAGCTGTGTCCTGCCATGCACACAGACTCACACTGCTAACTTCATCTTCCTCCTCCTTGTCTGGGCTGCTGTCCTCATCTTCACTGAGGGATGGAGAGTCCATCGAACTGGAGCCTTTAGAGAGACATGCTTCCACAGGGACCCCAATTCCAAGGGAATCATGTGGAGTGCTTTTGCCTGGCCAAAAAGGCCCAGAGGAAATACTTTCTGGGTCTGTGTTGGATGAACACTGAATCCCCGCTTCTCCCTTTGCTGCTGGCTGAAACTTTGCAGTAGGAGGCCTTGAGAGTGGACAGTCTTGGGGTCTGTCTGAACCCATCCAGAAGGGACTTGGCTGCCAGGCATATCCTGACGGCCTAGCTTCCACTTGGGGTGAAATGACTGGCTTCTGTTCTATGGGCTCCAGCACAAAGTCCCAACTGGTTTGTTTTCCCAGCTTGTCCAAGGACTGCCCGGATTCATTTTCAGCACCAATGCCACTGTCCTCAGAGAACAAGGGGAGACCCTGCACCCCGGGGTCACCATGGCCACTTGCCAAGTTCTCTAGTTGCCCCAGAACCCTTAAGAGGTGCTCATCCATGCCCCTCTTTATGCTTAGCTTCTTTTCCAAGCGGCTTGCAGTAGAGTGGAAGTAGCTGCTTGAGCCCTCCAGGAGGCTGCAGGTGAGTGAGTCTACGGTGCCCCTGAGCCCCTGCAGCTTGCTGATTGTGTACTGCAGGAGCTGCTCCAGGAGATCTGGCTGCTCCTGGGGCTCTCCTTCCTTCAACGGCCAAGCCAGATCAGCCCTAACTTCCTGTAGGAGTGCTTCTCCATCCTTGGATATCTTACCCATGAGCTGGTTGACCTCATCAAAGCAGAGCAGCAGGAAGCTGACCATGGGCTGCAGCAGCTCCTGGGTCTGGGCGGCCTGATGGACAATGCGCAGGATTGCTTCATATTCGGAGAGGCTGGAGTGCAGGTAGGTGTAAGTGTCGTGATGGGCCTTTACCAGGGGCTCTGGAAAGTCCACCCTGCCTGCAGATCCATGAGGAGGAAGGACAGTTTGGGAGCGATGGCCCTGTTCGCCCAGTCTGTGGCATTTTGGCTTCCTTTCCTGGGTGGAGGTCTCCTGGGTGTTACTTTCCTCACTCAATTCCACAGAAAAGGGTGTCCCCTGTGACCTGTGGGAGCTCTGTGTCTTAAAAAGAATATCCTTAGCTGTGTGGCTCTGTGATTTGGTCAGCTGGGATGGGGAGGTTTTGGCTTCTAGGATCCATCCTTCCATATCTTTCCTTTTGCCTGAAGCAGGATTTCCTGTGAGCTGACAAAGACCTTCAGTTGTAGTTTGGTTCCACTTGGAACTTGGCTGCTCCTCGGCTGGCCTTTGTCCCTGGGGCTGGCCACTGCCAGAGTCAGGGCAGGTGGGGCTTCTAAGCAGCAAAGGGACAGAGCATCTTTCATTGTCCTCCTGACGCCCTGGCAAAATAACCTTGGGCTTTTTCAAAAACTGAATGCCATTCTTTGCAATGCTGTTTACAATGTCACTGTGGGAAGGTGTGCACCCCATGATTTCAGCTTATCATCATCTTCTACCCACAACCTTAACAATTTTCAGAGAATTGTATTTGAAAGGGAAACAAAAGGCAGTCTTACTAGTCCATCCAGGCAGTTTCCAGAAGTCTATGGCACAATGTCCTAAACTTGAAACCAGCTTCCCTTGATGCCAACTTACTTGGCCCCCTGCAAAGAGGTAGTGGTGTCTGCCATCCTGTTGTGGTTCTGTTATTGTGAACCTGTGCTGTTAGCGAAGGTTAGGGGCCTCAGGCTCAGGGATTACAGGCCTGTGTTTTGCCCGTGTCCTGACAGATGTGGATGGCAAGTGCAGCTTTAAGCCTATTAGGTTAATCATGCCCCAGCCAGTTAGCGCTCACAGTGTGTTCTAATACAGAACTTCTCAGAGTTTACTATATTGGGAAGCAGATTATTTTTGCACTTGCTTGTGCTTTTACTTCTGTTCAGATGCCTGCCGTATGAAACCCAGAAAAGTGAGGCATAATTGCAAAAGGCTCTGGAAGAGATGCATTTGTGGAAGAGAAGTGAGGGCTCCCCGATTACAAATCTTGGTAGAAAAGTGACCTTCAGAATAAGGGCAAACCAGCTGAGTGTGCTCCAACCTGCTGTGGTCAGAAGGGCCTCAAAAAACACATAGATAGTAACTGAGGCAATGCATTGTTGTTTGTGTGATTTATAACAACACTATGACTCTGGTGATAGAGAATGTCTCCTAATCAGAGAATAAGGAAGACAAGGTTGCTTTCCTTTACATTGGAGAAGTGAGTTAGATAGCAGGGAAGCCATCCTCCATGGTTTGGGAGGGGGAAGCAGGAAAACTTTCTGCCATATGGAGCTCAAGGCCCGTCACTATGGACCGTGGAGACTCAGGAAGGGCAACACTTCATGGGAGGAGGCTTGTTACAAAGTTCTCATAGGAAAATCTGCTCAAATTGGGCAGTGGAGAGCCATTTAATCGTTAGAAGTAGAACACAAGGGGAAAAAATGTGTTTTTCTTTCTAAGCACAGCTCTCTACTCAATCTGAGCATGGTGCCCTTGGCTGTGGCTAAGGGTAGCAGCACCCATTTTAAACTCCTTTCAAGCTTTATTTGTTGTCAGTAAAGTTTAGAGTAAGGGCTTGGGTTTAAATCCTGACTTTTCTCTTTTTAGTTGGGGGGATCTTTTGCCAGTTACTTAACATTCCTGAACCAGAGCTCATCTTTGAAATGGGGACAATGGTATCTGCTTCCTGGAACTGTTGTGGGGACTAAGTCAATTAAGGCTTGGTAACTGGACCACTGCCTGCAGATGGTGGCAGTGTTGTTAGCTTCCATTGAGTTGGTCCCTGACTCGTGGAGACCCCAGATACAACAGAGTAAAATGCCGTCTGGTCCTGCACCATCCCTATGGTAGGTTGCAGCTTGGACCATTGTAATCCATAGGGCTTTCATTGGATGGTTTTCAGAAGTAGGTGGCTAGACCTTTCCTCCTAGTCTTAGTCCGGAAGTTCCACTGAAACCTGTTTAGCAGCATAGCAGCCTGTAATCCTCAAGTGACAGAAAGGGGGTGGCTGTGCCTGAGGTGCACTGGCTAGAATCAAACCCGGGTCTATTGCATGGACAGCAAGTAAAAAGTCTACTACTAAACCACCAAATGTAATTCCTTATTCCTTTCTCCCTGGTAGCCAGGCCACTTAGAACAATATACATCCAAGAAAACTCATTGGTTTGTCAAGGAACAAACCTCGATCTTCCCCTGCATCGTCTGGAAATGATTGCCTACTGGTGCGCCCAGAGCCTTCTCTGGATCAGGGTGTTTGGCCTTCCTGTGTCTGTGCTCGTTGCCTCTCTGCCCACACACTGCTGCCTCGAGATGTTCCTAATGTCTTACTGCTCTTAATTTCTCTGCTTTTACCACACAATGATTCCCATTGTCGGCAGAAGGAAGGGGGGCTTTTTTAAACCATCTTTGGCTATTTACACTGTTGTCAATTTTTAATTTTCCTAATAGAAAAATTGCATTGAGCATCTTGGAGCTTCTTCTTAAGTTACTGCAATCAAATTTGGTATTTTGACTTTATAGTCTTCATTTTGTGTTACTGCGCCCTGTGCCACCAATGAAAGCAACAGCGAAGGCGTCAGGAGGGTGTCAGAAACAGAAAAGACTTAGAGACGCCTCTTCTGCAGGAGCAAGCTGGAGAGTAGCTGCTGTGGCTGTGTGGAGCCCGGTGCCCATCACAGCGTATGCCCCAGAGTGCATAATTAATAAAGTTCTCTCATCTGTTTATTTGAAGCAGAGCTCATGGGAAACAAAAAGCTGAATCAGTGCCTGGGGGCGAGCTGTGTTAGGCATCAGGATGTTGTCTCATTTCTGTCACAGGCTGGGCTGCGCCAGTAAACAAGGAGCCACGTGGGAGGACTCCTCACCCCTTCCACCTTGCCGTTTTAATAGAGTGAAAGGCTCATCTGAAGGGCTCTTTGTGTAAATTCTTCTCCTCTTGGGATTTAGGCCCTAGCTTGGATCATCTTTGTGAAAACCTTTGATCTAAGTGGCTAAAGCTGTTTCCAAGGCAATGATCAAAATTGAAGTATTTGCCCGGAGGGTCAGCTGTCAGCCCCTGTACTTTGGAGACTAGTTTTCTTGACTATTCCAAATAATTTAGGACGCTCTTTATTCAGTGCCACTCATTTTTCTTTTTTTCTGAATTTTATTTATTTATTGTTACTGTTGAAAATATACACAGCAAAACATACACCAATTCAACAGTTTCTACATGTACAATTTAGTGACATTGATTACATTCTTTGAGCTGTGCAACCATCTTCACCCTCCTTTTCTGAGTTGTTCTTCCCTCATTAGCATAGAATTGCCACCCCCTAATCTTTCAAGTTGCTGTTGTCACTTTGATTCCATATACATAGTTCTTCAAAGAACATAATGCTGAAGGCAGATAATTTTTACTAGTTAAGCTGAACTATTATTTGGTTTTAAGAATATTTCAGGGGATATTTTTGGTTTAAAGTTTAAAGATTATCTCAGGGCAATAGTTTCAGGGGTTCATCCTTCCTCCACACCTCCAGAAAGTCTAGATTCCATAAGAATTTGAAATTCTGTTCTGCATTTTCTCTCTTTTGATCAGGATTCTTTTATAGATTTTTTTTTTTTTTGTGCTTTGGGTGAAAGTTTGCAACTCAAGTTAACCTCTCATCCAAAAATTTATACACATATTGTTATGTGACATTAGTGGCAATCCCTACAATGTGACAGCAGACTCCACCTTTACACCCTCGGTTTCTTGTGTCCATTCAACCAGTTCCTGCCCCTTCCTGCCTTCTCATCCTGCCTCGGGACAGGAGACGCCCATTTGGTCTTAGGTATCTGATAGAACTAAGAAGCACACTCCTCACGAGTATTAGTTTTTGTTTTATAGTCCACTCTAATCTTAGTCTGAAGAGTGGGCTTCAGGAATGGGTTACAGAGCGCCCAGGGGCCATAGTTTTGGGGGTTCCTCCAGTTTCTGCCAGACCATTAATTCTGGTCTTTTTACGTGAATTTCAGTCCTGCTCCACACTTTTCTCCCGCTCCGTCCAGGACTGCCTGTTGAGTTCCCTGCAGGGCGGTCACTGGTGATAGACTGGCACCATCTAGTTCTGGTCACAGGTTTACAGAATCTCTGGTTTTTGTGGCCCTTTTGTCTCTCGGGCTGCTATTTTCCCTGTGCCTTTGATGTTCTCCATTCTTTTTTGCTCCAAGTGGGTTGGACCAATTGATGCATCTTAGATAGCTGCTTACGAGTTCCAAGACCTCAGACGCCACTCACCAAAGTGGGATGCAGAACATTTTCTTAATAAATTTTGTTATGCCAATTGACCTAGCTGTCCCCCAAACTATGGTCCCCAGGCCCCAGCCCCAGCTATTCTGTCCCTCAGTGTTTGCACATGTTTTTAGGAAACTTAGCTTTTGCTTTCATCCGGTTGTGCTGACTTCCCCGGTATTCTGTGTTGTCTTTCCCTTTACCGAAGATGAACTTTGTCTACTTTCTAGTTAGTGATTTCCCTCCCCACCCTCATAACCACCAAAGAGTGCTTTCTTTTGTGTTTAAACCTTTTCTTGAGTTCTTATAATAGTGGTCTCATACAATATTTCTCCTTTTGTGACTGATTTCACTCAGCATAATGCCCTCCAGATTCATCCGTGTTATGTTTTGCAGATTCATCGTTGTTCTTTATCGTTGCATAGTATTCCGTTGTGTGTATGTACCATAATTTATTTATCCATGCATCTGTTGATGGGCACCTAAGTCATTTCCATCTGTTTGCTATTGTGAATAGTGCTGCAATGAACATGGGTGTGCGTTTATTTATTCGTGTGAGGGCTCTTATCTCTCTAGGATATATTTCAAGGAGTGGGATTGCTGGATCGTACAGTACTTCTATTTCTAGCTTCTTGAGGAAGCACCAAATCATTTTCCAAAGTGGTTGTACCATTTTACATTTCCTATCAGCAGTGCATAAGTGTTCCAGTCTCTCCACAACTTCTCCAGCATTTATTATTTTGTGTTTTTTGAATTAGTGCCAGCCTTATTGGGGTGAGATGGTATCTCATGGTAGTTTCAATTTGCATTCTCCAAGCGTTTCTTCATGTATCTGTTAGCGCCTGAATGTCTTCTTTGATGAAGTATCTGTTCATATCCTTTGCCCATTTTTTAATTGAGTTGCCTTTTTGTTGTTGAAGTTTTACAGTATCTTGTATATTTTAGAGATTAGACCCTTATTGGATATGTCGTAGCCAAAATTTTTTTCCCACTCCATAGATTCTCTTTTTACTCTTTTGGTGCAGTCTTCTGATGAGCATAAGTGTTTGATTTTTAGGAGCTACCAGTTATCTAATTTCTCTTCTGGTGTTTGTGCATTGTTAGTTATGGTTTGTATTCTGTTTATGCCATATATTATGGCTCCTAGCTTTGCGTTGTCCCTATTTTTTCTTCCACGATCTTTATCATTTTAGATTTTATATTTACGTCTTTGATCCATTTTGAATCAGTTTTTGTACATGGTGTGAGGTATGGGTCTTGTTTCATATTTTTTTGCAGATGGTTGTCCAGTTATGCCTGTACCATTTGTTAGAGAGACTGTCTTTTCCCCATTTAATGGACTTTGTGAAATATTGGCTGCTTATAGGTAGATGAATTTATGTCTGAGTTCTCAAATCTGTTCCATTAGTCTATGTATCTGTTGTTATGCCAGTTCCAGGCTGTTTTGACTACAATGGAGGTATAATAGATTCTAAAATCAGAAAGTGTGAGGCCTCCCACTTTGTTCTTCAGTAATGCTTTACTTGTCTGGGGCCTCTTCCCTTTCCATAAGAAGTTGGTAGTTTGTTTCTCCATCTTGGTAAAAAAATGTTTTTGGAATTTGAATCAGGATTACATTGTATCTGTAGATTGTTTTGCGTAGAATTGACATTTTTACAATGTTGAGTCTTCCTGTCCATGAGCAAGGTATGTTTTTCCACTTATGTAGGTCTTTTTTGGTTTCTTGCAGTAGTGTCTTGTTTTCTTTCAATAGGTCTTTGATGTCTCTGGTTAGGTTTATTCCTAAGTACTTTATCTTTTTCAGGGCTATTGTAAATTGCGTCAGTTTGATGATTTCCTTTTTGAAGTTCTCTTTGTTGGTGTAGAGGAATTCAACTGATTTTTTTGTTTATCTCGTATCTTGATACTTTGCTGAAATCCTCTATTAGTTCCAGTAGTTTTCTTGTGGATTCTTTGGGGTTTTCTGTGTATAAGGTCGTATCATCTGCAAATAGGGATACTGCTACTTCTTCCTTACCAATTCAGATGCCTTTATTTATTTTCCTTGCCTTATTGCTCTGGCTAGGACCTCCAGCACAATGTTGAATAAGAGTGGTGATAGAGGGCTTCCTTGTCTGGTTCCTGTTCTCAGGGGGAATGCTTTCAGACTGTCTCCATTTAGAATGATGTTGGTCGATGGCTTTGTATCAATGCCCTTTATTGTGTTGAGGAATTTCCCTTCCATTCCTGTTTTGCTGAGAGTTTTTATCAGGAGTGAATGTTGGACTTTGTCAAATGCCTTTTGTGCATCAATTAATAAGATCATGTAGTTCTTATCTTTTGTTTTATTTACGTGATGTATTACATTAATTGTTTTTCTAATGTTAAACCATCCCTACATACCTAGTATGAATCCCACTTGGTCATGATGAATTATTTTTTTGATATGTTGTTGAATTCTATTGGCTAGAAATTTATTGAGTATTTTTACATCTATATCCTGTATTCATGAGGGATATTGGTCTGTAATTTTCTTTTTTTTTTTTTACCTGGCTTTGACATCAGGGTTCTATAGAATTTTTATCAAAATGTTCAGTAGTGGTAGCTGGGCACCATCCAGTTCTTCTAGTCTCATGACAAAGGAGGCAGTTTTTGGAGGCAATTAGCCACACATTCCATAAAAAAAAAAACAAAAACATATCCTCCTCTTATTCCTGACTCCCCTTCTTTCTCTGCTGCTCCAGGTGAATAGAGACCAACTGCAGCACTTTGGATAGCTGCTTGCATGCTTTTAAGACCCCAGGCACTACACCACAAACTATGAGATAGAACAAAAGCATCAAACATGTTATTAGGCCAATTAACTGAGATGTCCCATGAAACCATGACCCTAAACCTCCAAACCAAGGAACCAAATCCCATGAGGTACGTAAGCAGCCTTAACAGCTACTCTTTTTTTTTTTTTTTTTTTGTCCTTGTTGTAAATATATCTATCACACAACTTTTGGCAATTCAAATTATTACAGGTGTACAACTTATTGACAGCAATTACTATAATTGGCTGTGCAACCCTACCCTTAAGTAATGTGATTTTTCTATCACTGTCAACCTCCCCATTCCCCTCCCTCCTACCCTGGCAACCACTAATAAGCTTTGTTCTTTATACATTTGCCTTTTCTTGTCTTTTTATATAAGTGAGGCTTTACAATATTTGTCCTTTTGTGATTGACTTATTTCACTCAGCATAATGTCTCAAGCTCCACTCATATTGTAGCAAATATCAAGACTTCATTTCTCCTATTGGCTGAGCAGTAGTCTATTATATATATGTACCATACTTTGTTTATTCATTTATCTGTTGATGGGCATTTAGGTTGTTTCCACCTTTCACTTTTATTGTGAACAATACTGCAATGGACATTGGTATACAACAGACTCTCTTTTTGAGTCTCTGCTTTCAAGTCTTTTGGGTATATGCCTAGGAGTGGAATTGCTGAGTCATACGGTAGTCCTATTTTTAGTTTTTTGAGGGTGCCACTCATTTTTCATTAAGACCGACTTTTGTTTTTTCTTTCTTTTTAGACTGAGACTGAGATTGCATCAAATAATAATAATAAAGATTATTTTGAGTGGGAATGTAAAATAGGACAACTACTCTGGAAAACTGTTTAACAGTTAAACATATACTACCTCCATCAATTCTAAGAGTATTGAATGCATAAGTCCACAAAAAGACTGGTCCAAGTCTATGAATTATACTGACTCTAATTATACTGAGATCTGTGGGAAGCACTCTTGCCTAAGGTTGTTATTTTTTTTCTTGGCACCTGGGCACCAGTGGTACTGCTTCAAACAATCATCCGTTTGTTTGGAGTACAGATCCAGCCTATATTGAGATTAACCTTCCCTAGTTTTACTTTGCTAATAGTTTTTTCATTGGTACAGTTTACTTGTTTAGATGTCACAAGGTTAACTTGACAAATGTAGGATTATCTGTGATCCATTTGAGTTGGGAAGAAACTTCATTCATCTTATAATTCATACTTGTAAGAAAGATGGCATTTTAAAATTAACATTTAAAAATATAGATCTGGATGTACCATAGGTCAAACCATGTGAAAAGTTTATAAGGTGCTAATCCTTGCCCTTTGGAATGTTAAATATATTTCACCCTATTTTGTTTCATGTGGTACTGAGCGAATTAGCCAGCAAAAGATGGTTCTGATGTGGCATCAATTTCAAGCCAAGACTGAAGCTCATTCAAGCAATATGAAGAAATGTCTCATCTCTCAAATTCTATTAGCTACACCAGTGGGACTTCCTGAGCCTTAAAAGCTAAGAAAATACCTCCCCTCCCGAAGGCCTGGGACACATCTGGTCCTTCAGATCTGAAGGGATAGTCTTTGCAGCACATTGCCTGGTCCAAAAGTGGGATGAATAGGCACCGGTGGAATAAGCAAGCAGCTACTGTGGTGAGCTGACAGGAGCAGGGAATGTTCGTGTTCTGGGTACTGTGTTAGGCACTTTCATATATCATTCCATTAGCTGGCCTCCCTTGCTTTGCTTGGGAGAATAACTAACTATCACTTAAAAAAAGTAATTTGGCTCCTGTTAGATACCTTAGGGAAACCCTGGTAGCATAGTGGTTAAGAGCTACGGCTGCTAACCAAAAGGTCGGCAGTTCAAATCCACCAGGAGCTCCTTGGAAACTGTATGGGGCAGTACTACTCCATCCTATAGGGTCGCTATGAGTCAGAATCGACTTGACGGCAGTGGGTTTTGTTTATATACCTTACAGCAATCTATCCAAGTCGCCCATGTGATAAGCATTTTTATTGCAGTCCAACATCTGATATTTAGGACATCTGCCTTAAGTGGCTTAAGTATGTGTGGTTTTTTATCTGAATCAGCAGTCCAGTCACATGGGCCTTTCACTGTATCTTTGGAAGATAATGGCTTATCTCTTTGAGGTGCCTGTAAGGATCCACCAAAGTAAATTTCATGTAAATTCTGTAGTCTATATTTAGAATCAAAGTATCCCAAATGTTTCCTCCAAATTTGGCAGAAATTTATCCTGTTGTTTTTACATGATAATAAGAGAAGCAATTTTATTCAAGTAGGTTCAATTCTTACCTATAAATTAGGTAATCCCAAAATATCAATGACTTAACACAGTAGGAGTTATTGTTTCTACAGTGCCAACGTAGAAGTTTCCAGTTGGGATGCTCTCTTAAACAGCTCTCCTCCAAGTGGTGACTCAGGGATCCAGGCCTTTCTATCTTGAAACATTACTCTTCTAATACATGGGTTCCAAGCAGAAGGGGAAGAGACTGTAGGAAAGGCATATCAAATACTTGACTGCCAGCATGGAATTAACACCCATCATTGCCATTCTAATGCCATGGACTTGTCACATGGCCCCACATAGATGCAAATGGCTGGGAAATGCCATCCCTGGCAGAACAGCTGCTTCCCAGCATCATCTCTATACCATGGAAGGGGAATCCCAATTTTTGGTGATTGAGTAGCCTCCACTGCCACACTCATGTTTCCAGATGAGGAAACTAAGGCTGAAAAAGTTTAGATAATTGGCTCAATTTACGAAAATGAAACATATTGCCATTGAGTTGACTCTGACTTATGAAGACCCCATGTATGTCAGAGTAGGACTGTACTCCATAGGGTTTTCAATGCTGATTTTTCAGTAGATTACCAGGCCTTTCTTCTGAGGTACCTTTTGGTAGACTTGAACAGCCAACATTTTGGTTAGTAGCTGAGTCCATTAATCATTTGTACCACTCAGGAACTTCAGTCATCAAACTAGCATGTGGCTGATCTGGGATTTGAACCTTGGTCTCTCTGACTCAAAGCCTGTGTTATTCCTGCTACATTATTTTTGTAATGTATTTCACGTTTCTCATGGCCTTGACAGCTCAACCATTATGGACTTCTCAGTCACAGCCCATCACCAAGAGGGGAGCTGCAGGAGTCTTATGAGAAACAACTTCAGATTTGCTCTGCAGTCCAAAGAAGCCCTCGAGGTTGCCCTTCCAATCCTTCTTTGTCTCTGACTTGTCCCAATGGGTGAATGGCTTGGCTGGATGATCATTGATTCTGATTTTGTCCCTGGTTGGAGATTTTCAGATAACCCTTAGCTCTAAGCCTTAGATCCCACAGGAAAATCTAGTGTTACACTCCTTCTGACCTCAGCCCAGACTCATGGTCTCTGCCCTTCGGTGGCCACCTCCCAGGACTCTAGCTTGCTGGAGTGGTGGTTGGGGCTAGGGAATTGAAAATGTAAAGTGGCTTCATATTAACTACTGATTAAAGTCTCTTTAAGGGGAAAACAAATAGAAAATATATGGATTGTAATTCTATTTTCAGATATATTTTAAAGTAAGAGATTGTGTTGATTTCAGCAAAAATGTTTGCATTTCATCAGCATGTTGGAATTTTATAAGCTTTGTAATTTTTGGAAACCCCGGTGGCGTAGTGGTTAAGTGCTACAGCTGCTAACCAAGAGGTCGGTAGTTCGAATCCACCAGATGCTCCTTGGAAATTCGATGGGGCAGTTCTACTCTGTCCTATAGGGTCGCTATGAGTTAGAATCGACTTGACAGCAGTGTTTTGTTTTTGTAATTTTTATTTTTGCTTATTACTTTCTACTCTTTTTGTCTTCTTGTATATGTATTTTACAGAGTTGCTCATCATAAGTACGTGCCATTGTATTATTCTTGCTCATTTAACATATTATAAGCATTTTCTATTTTTTTATGCTAAACTGTTTTGCAGCATTTAGAAAAAAAAAAAAACCGTGGTGTCTATAATCTAGACAACAATCTCTTACTTTAACAAGAAGATAAATAGCAAAAAGAGTCCAAGGTGCACCTGGGTGGACTTGAACCTCCAACCTTTTGGTTAGCAGTGAGCATGGTGAGGAACCCTAATCTCAGACACCGTGACATGCAATTCTTTTTCTAGTCCTTATTTATTCCAGATTTATTCATCTGGCTTCTATTTAAATGAAATAATATGAACTCTAATCAGATTATACCTTTGTGCTCTTCTGACTTTCTTAATACAGTAATCTTCATGTTAACTGATTTTTTTTTCAGCCAACTTTTACTTTCTGGGTCCAGTGTCCTTTTCTTGAAGTATACATTTTAGTAGTTCTTACAGTGAGGACCGTGAGTGGTAAACTCTAAATATTTGTCTGAAAATATTTTTATTTAGCCTGCAGTCTTAGATAATAGTATACTTGTTGATAGTTTTTTTCACCTGCACATTTAATATAGTAACCATTATTTCCTCCTGGCCTCTATTATTGCTGTTGAGAAATCTGCTGTCAGTCTATTTTTGTTTCTTTGAAGGCCAGCTGTCTTTTTCTCCATCTCCATTTAAGATTTGTCATTTTGAATTTGGTGTTCTGCTGTTTCATGGTGATATCACTGGATGCAGATTTTAAAAAATTACCCTGTCCAGGATTTGTGGTGTTTTGTGACTATGAGGATTATTTGTTAATTCTAGAAAATTATTTCTCTTCAATTAGTGCCTTTCTGCTGTTCATTCTACTCATCTTCTGTAACTATATTAGATGTATACCGTACATTCTGATTCTATTTTCATACCTCTTACTCTCTTATAACTTGGCTCTTGTTATCTCTGCTCTATAGGGTTGCTATGAGTCAGAATCTACTCAATGGCAATGAGTTTGGTTTGGTTTTTTGGTTGCATTCTAAATAATTTCCTAGGCTTTTCTTCCTAGTCACAAATTCCCTTTTTGGTTGTATCTAAATATTTTTAATTTCAGTGACGATGCTTTCCATTTATAAGAATTTTATTCTTTCTATAGTCTTATTCTTTCTATGGCTTAAACATCTTTCCATGTATCACTTTAATAATTTTAGACATACTTAATTTATAGTTTCTTTCTCATTGTTTGAATATCCCAAGTCTGGTGGACATCTACTGACCACAATTATGATAAATTATTTTCTGGGTGTTTTTTAAGTTTTGATTATGTGCTTTTTATCAGTTGGAGTTTTTTTTTTAAATATGAGATTCCTGGGTGGCTTTGCTGTGGTAGCATTTTTCTAGAGTGGTTTTGTTTTAATCTGCCAGGTACCCCATGTAACTACCAGCCCAGGGCCAATTTTTATTGTAGACTCCTACAACATATGGTTCCGTAAATTTGAACTTGGAACCCGGATGGAGTATAGGGTTGAGATTTTGAAAAATTTTTTTCCCCCAGGCCTTGGGCAGAGACAAGCTTCCTTGCCATCACCTTGGCCAGTGGATGGTCATTCTCTTTTCACCGAGGTTGTAGCTTTTGAGCATCCTGGGTTTATACAGGTCTCCCAGGATCAACTTTTCACTGCATGCAGGCTCAAGCCTTGTGTTCCGTTCTTGTGTGGCCATAAAATCAAAGCCCTACCCATTAAGTCAAATACCTTTCCCCAGCCCCAGTCCCCAGGCCACCTCGGTCTGAGCTAGTACATTTGCTGTTTTGACTTTCAGAGCACTTCTGGCATCTGGATTTTTTTTTTTTTTTCCCTCTAGTAAGCCCAGCTGTGTACTTAATTTAAAAAAAAAATTATATTTCAAACACCTTTTCCAGGTATTTTAGTGTGACGGGCTGCTGGAACAGGAAAAATCATTGTTTACCCAAACATTCAACCGACTTAAGGGAAGGCCTATGCTGTACTTGGTTCAGAGAGTTACAATGATGAAAAGGCATTGTTCTTGACCTAGGAGAACTTACAGGGCTATTGAGGGTGGGAGCAGGGAGAGGTACAGCATGGAAGGGGGACAGATAGACACACACATACGCTATTATATAACCTGTAATGTAAATTCCACAAGATCCATAAGCAAAGCTTATGAAAACACAGGAAAGCAGATGTTTAATACCAACTGGGAAGAATTAATCGAGAATTCTTCACAAACTGCTAGATCACTGCCATGTGTTAGTTATCAGAAAGACCTATGGGAAAGTTGTGTTGATGTTCTTATAAACTGTGGAGTGATTCTGCTAATTCCCTGTAGGAAAATAATTGGAGAACCTAAATTCTTGACTTTTGACTCGTTAATTTGTGTATTTACTTTTAAACATAAATATCCTAGGCTTTGGAAAGATGATGGCTGTTAGTTGTACAAATGCCTCACTCTTGTAGTTGTTTAAAGCTTTGTGTATGTGGAAAATTTGGGGGAAGACATTGGGTGATGATATGAATTCGTAGTGAAATGTAAGTCAGAATGGAGTCTCAATTTCCCAGGGTTAGCAATGTAATAAGAGAGAAAACCGCTAAAGAATCCTTGTAACGCTGTAGACTACTCTGTGCATTTTTTCCTTATATTTAAATACTGTAACATTTTCTGAAAGAGTTCAACAAATTACACTTGAATTGAAGCACAGATGGCAAAGATTCAATTCCCTTTTACATTTATTTACAAGAATGGTTTGTGTATGCTGAATAGGGGATATTGCTCCCAGTTTATATCCTTATTTCTGGGAAATGTCATTCTTATTTACTTGCAACTTTTTGAATACATCCCATTTGTAAATTTAGGATTGTTGTTGCTAGATGCCCTAGAATTGGTTCTGACTCATAGTGACCCTGTGTACAACCGAACGAAACACTGCCAGGCCTGCGCCATCCTCATAATTGTTATGCTCGAGCCCTTTGTTGCAGCCACTGTCTCAATCCATCTTGTTGAGGGTCTTCCTCTTTTTCACTGACCCTCTACTTTACCAAGCATGATGTCCTTCTGCAGGGACTGGTCCCTCCTGATAACACGTCCAAAGTTTGTGAGGCAAAGTCTCACCATCCTCTCTTCTAAGGAGCATTCCGGCTGTACTTCTTCTGAGACAGATTTATTCACTGTTCTGGCAGTCCATGGCATATTCACTATCCTTTGCCAACACCATAGTGCAAAGGCATCAATTCTTTGGTCTTCCTTATTCATTGTCCAGCTTTCACATGCGTATGAGGCGATTGAAAACACCATGGCTTTGTCAGGCACACCTTAGTCCTTAAAGCGATATCTTGGTTTTTAACACATTAGGGAGGTCTTTGGCAGCAGATTTGCCCAATGCAATGCGTTGTTTGATTTCTTGACTGCTGCTTCCATGGGTGTTGACTGTGGAACCAAGTAAAATGAAATACTTGACAACTTCAGTCTTTTCTCCATTTATCATGATGTTGCATACTAGTCCAGCTGTGAGGACTTTTGTTTTCTTTATGTTGAGGTGTAATCCATATTGAAGGCTGTGGTCTTTGATCTTCGTCAGTAAGTGCTTCAAGTCCTCTTGACTTTCAGCAAGCAAGGTTGTGTCATCTGAATATCAGAGGTTGTTAATGAGTCTTCCTACAATCCTGATGCCAAGTTCTTCATATAGTCCAACTTCTCTGATTATTTGCTCAACATACAGATTGAATAAGTGTGGTGAAAGGATACACCTTTCCTGATTTAAAATCACAAAGTATCCCCTTGTTCTGTTTGAATAGCTACCTCTTTCTTGGTCTGTGTACAGGTTCTCATCAACGCAATTAAGTCTTCTGGAATTTCCATTCCTTGCAATGATATCCATAATTTGTTATGATCCACACAGGTAAACATCTTTCTGGTATTCTCTGCTTTCAGCCAAGATCCGTCTGACATCAGCAATGATATCCCTTGTTCCATGTACTCTTCTGAATCCAGCTTGAACTTCCAGCAGTTTTCTGTTGATGTACTGCTGCAGCCACTTTTGAATGATCTTCAGCAAAACTTTACTTGTGTGTGATATTAATGATATTGGTCAATGATTTCTGTATTCTGTTGGATCACTTTTATTTGGAATGGGCACAAATATGGATCTCCTCCAGTCAGTTGACCAGGAAACTGTCTTCCAAATTTCTTGGCATAGACGAGTGAGGGCTTCCGGCGCTGCCTCCATTTGTTGAAGTACCTCAGTTGGTCAGTTTCTGAAGCCTTGTTTTTCCGCCAGTGCCTCAGTGCAGTTTGGACTTCTTCCTTCAGTGCCATCGGTTCTTGATCATATGCTACTTTCTGAAATGGTTGAACATCAACCAATTCTTTGCGGTACAGTGGCTCTATGTATTCCTTTCATCTTCTTTTGATTCTTCCTGCTCTGTTTAATGTTTTCCCCTTAGAATCCTTCAATATTGCAACTAGAGGCTTGAAATTTTCTCTTCAGTTCTTTCGGTTTGAGAAATGCTGAGTGTGTTCTTCCCTTTTGATTTTCTAACTCTAGGTCCTTGCACACTGCTTTATACTACTTTGTCTTCTCGAGCTGCCCTTTGAAATCTTGATTTGCTCTTTTACTTCATCATTTCTTTCTTTTGCTTTAGCTACTCTATATCCAAGAGCGAGTTTCAGAGTCTCTTCTGATATCCATCTTTTCTTTCTTTCCTGTCTTTTTAATGACCTCTTGCTTTCTTCATGTATGATGTCCTTGATGTCATTCCCACAGCTTGTGTGGTCTTCAGTCAATAGTATTTAAAGAGTCAAATCTATTCTTGAGATAGTCCCTAAATTCAGGTGGAATATACTTTGGCTTTCATGGCCTTGTTCTAATTTGCTTCAGCTTCAATGGGAACTTGTATATGTAGTCTATGGTTTGTTCTTCAGTCAGCTGCTGGCTCTGTTCTGACTGATGATATCGAGATTTTCCATTGTCTCTTTCACACAGATGTAGTCAGTTTGATTCCTGTGTATTCCATCTGGTGAGGACCACGTGTATAGTCACCATTTATGTTGTTGAGAAAAGGTATTTGCAATGAAGAAGTAGTGTTGGTCTTGGAAAATTCTATCATGCAATCTCCAGCTTAATTTCTATCACCAAGGCCATATTTTCCAAATACTCTTCCTTCTTCTTTGTTTTCAACTTTCACATTCCAATCACCAGTAATTATCGATGCAACTTGGTTGCAAGTTTGATCAATTTCAGACTGCAGAAGTTGGTAAAAATCTTCAATTTCCTCATCTTTGGCATTAGTTGCTGGTCAGTAAATTTGAATAATAGTCGTATTAACTGGTCTTCCTTGTAGGCGTATGGATATTATCCTATCACTGACAACATTGCACTTCAGAATAGATTTTACAATGTTCTTTTTGACGATGAATGCAATGCCATTCTTCTTCCAGTTGTCACTCCCGGCATAGTGTGCCATATGCTTGTCCAATTCAAAATGGCCAATACCAGCCCAATTCAGCTTACTAATGCCTAGGATATCAATGTTTATACATTCAGATTTCATTTTTGATGATTTCCAGTTTTCCTAGATTCATACTTCATACATTCCATGTTCCTATTATTAATGGATGTTTGCAGCTGTTTCTTCTCATTTTGAGTCATGCCACATCAGCAAATGAAGGTCCTGAAAGCTTGACTCACCCGTATCATTAAAGTCTACCCTATTTTGAGGAGGCAGCTCTTCCCCAGTAGTATTTTGAGTGCCTTCCAACTGGAGGGGCTCATCTTCCGGCACTATATCAGACAATGTTCTGATGCTATCTGTAAGGTTTTTGCCGGCTAATTTCTTCAAAGAAGTAGACTGTCACGTTCTTTTTCCTAGTCTGTCTTAGTTTGGAAGCTCAGCTGAAACCTGTCTACCATGGGTGACCCTTCTGGTATTTGAAATACTGGTGGCATAGC
Source organism: Elephas maximus indicus (assembly GCF_024166365.1). NCBI lineage: Eukaryota > Metazoa > Chordata > Mammalia > Proboscidea > Elephantidae > Elephas > Elephas maximus. Next base: position 48,157,657 of record NC_064830.1, read on the forward strand.
TTCCAGCATTACAGCAACAGGTAAGCCACCACAGTACGATAAACTGACAGAAGTGTGGGGGAAATTTAGGATTACCAAGCCAAAAATAATAACAAAACAAAACAACAAAACCCAACTCAACTCGTATTTATAATAATGCTCAGAGGACACTTATTCTAAATAAGAACCCAGAAATGTGATGATTAAAATACTTTGGCCTCATGAAAGGAACATACATCTGGACTAGTTTAATTTGGCTCTGGCATTTATATAGAATGGGAAGTTGATCTCTGCAGATTTTAATTTACAACAATGTTAACATTTGAAAATGACTACTCACAAAACCACCAAGGAACTTCATGTCTCTAACCTGTTATATATCAAATGATCCTACCCTTTTAAATTTTTTCTGACATTGAATAGAGAGGACCATTATTAGGAACTCATATAAACCATGTTTATTAATAACTTATGAACAGCCTACAGCATTAGCTTCCCCCACCTCAGCTTTATAGAGATATAATGGACACATGTATTTAAATGTTGTGTGTGGGTGTGTGTGTCTCCAACACCACACTCAAGATAGCGAACATATACGTCACCCTCAAAAATTTCCTCATGCTCCTCCCCACCCTACCTCCTGGTATCTGCTGATCTGCCTTCTGTCACTACTGATTAGTTTCTATTGTCTGGGATTTTATATAAATGAAATAATACAGCATGTGCTTTTTTGGTTTGGCATAATTATTTTGAGATTCATTCATGTTGCGTGCATCAACAGTTCATACATTTTTCTTGCTGACTAGTATCCCCACCTGGTTAGCTGTTGATTAATACCGTGACACTTCTCCCAGGAGAACTTGTCCAACTCTCAGGCAACCTAATGTAAAGAATGAACCAATGTACTTCTGATGTTGACCACCAACTTTGAAATACTGCCCTGTTAACACGAGAGTTAAATGCAAACTTTATTTTCTTCATTTATTCCTACATGAGGCAAAATATTGTGTAGAATTGCAGTGATAGGATAAAACTATAAAAATCAGCTTTTCCTCCCAAACTAGCCAAAAGGAAATGTAAAAAGAGAGTTAACCTCAAATATTATAATATCAAAGATCTTGCAAAAACTCAGTTTCTGTACTGTGAACTGAAAATCTTAGTAATTCAAGTTTTGTTTCTTTTTCCCAATGAAAATATTGTCCTACATCTTTTTAGATAATTTTGGGCTAGAAACTTCACACGTGTAGTTAATGAAAGACTGGATCTTTGAACACAAGTTCAATAAAACCAATTTAGAGTTTTTTGAGGAAATCAATACTCATATACACTGGAGGACTTAGTGAGTACAATTTATTTTGATATTATCTTTAAAAACAACAAAATTGTCTTCATTATAAAATAATGTATGCCACATAAAAATTTAGAAAATATAAACTCAAAAGAAAATAAAAATGAATCTCCATCTATTAATATTTACCAATAAAGGCAAGATCTTACTGTACATATAACTTATAACTTAGTTTTTCTCTTAAATATATCACAAACCTACAGTCATATAATAAAATATTCTTTATGGCATTTTCAATGACTATATAATATTCCATCGAATAGAGGAAAGATGCTGTCTTTGGCCAGACTTTTCTCATTGAGTATTTAGGTTATTTATGTTATAAATAATGCCAAAATAGCCTTGTAGACAATTACTTTGCCCACCTTTGTCATTATTGTCTTAGAATAAATTCCAAGCCAATAAACACAAACATTTTTAGAAATTGATAGACTTTGTTTTATAGAATGGTTTTAGATTTACATAAAAAATTGAGCAGATAATACAAAGAGTTCCCATGTACTCCCCTGGCACCCAGTTTCCCCGTATTACTAACATCTTACATTAGTCTGGTACATCTATTATAATTAATGAACCAATATTGATGTTTTAGTATTAACTAACATCCACACTTTATTCAGATTCCTTTAGTTTTTACCTGATGTTCTCTTTGTGTTCCCCGATCCATCCAGGACACCACCTTACATTTAGTTTTCATGTGGATTTAGGCTCCTCTTGGCTGTGATATTTTCTCAGATTTTCCATATTTTTTATGACCTTGACAGTTTTGTGGAGCACCTGTCAAGTATTTTATAGAATGTCCCACAATTGGAATCTATCTGATGTTTTTCTCATGACTAAACAAAACCAAAAGCAAACCTGTTGTAGTCAAGTCAATTCCAACTCATAGCTACCCTATAGGACAGAGTAGAACTGCCCCATAGGGTTTGCAAGGAGCAGCTGGTGGATTCAAGTTTCTCATGACTAGACTAGGTATATGGGTTTTGAGGAGGAAGACCAGAGAAGTAAAGTGTCATTTTCATCATGTCATATCAAGGGCACATACTCGCAACAGGATTTATGACTGTTGATGTTGATCTTGATCACAAAGGAGTCGTTTTAAGGTAACCCATTTTTATCCTTTTCTGTACGCACTTTTTGGAAGGAAGTCACCACACATTTTTGTATTAAAGCCTTAAAAATGTTTATATTCAACCTGTTTATATTCAATAAGCATTTTTAAGATTTTACTACAAAATGTATAATTACTGTTCAGAAAGATCAAACAAATTTACAGTCCCAGCAGCAGTGTGAAAATGTATCTGCTTTCTTGAAAATTTTTTTTGGTTATTATTCTTTAAAAAAACTGTTGATTTGAAAGAGGAAAAATGGCATCATTTTAATTTGTATTTACTGATTTATTTTTAAAGTGTATGTTTTGTTGGTCATTTGCATATTTTCTTGCAGAGATTACCCATATATATCCTTTACTTATTTAAAAAAATGAGTTTTTATCTTTGTTTTTAAAATTTTCATTGTTCTTTCTCTATTAAGGATGTTAACATTTTGCCTGGTCTTCTATGTTGCCAGCAATTTTCTTTTTTTTTTAGTTTTCCCTTTACTTTTTAATTTTGTTTATGATATTTGGGGGGGTATATAAGTTTTCATTTTTTAGGTAATCAACTAGCAAATTTTTATTTATAATTTCTATCTTCATAGTCATATTTAGAAACTATAAATTTATACTTAGTAAAAGACTTTGATAAATTTACATTCAGAAAGCTATTGTTTTTAAAAGTTGGGTTCCAATGAAATGGGAGGACATGTTTTGAGGCGATTGAGCTTTGTCTCTGAAACAAGAAACAAAGCCAGTGGACACATTTCTGGGTGGATAACTGTAAGTTTTGGTATCTCTTGGGATTTCTAGGCCTGGTTTTATTGTTTCAAAGAGTCTCAAAATGGAAGTGAACTGGTCGATATACAGTAGTTTCTTTTGGGTCACAAAATGGTAAAGTAATGGGATTTACCTGAGAAGATGACTTGAAAATGTGTAAGTGACATTTAAGTGAGCAGAGTTTAAGGGTTATGAGGATAGGAGGCGTGACTGTTAAGAGGCTAATTTTCCCACCATCCTCAGTAAGTTACATGTCCCAACAAGCAGTAGGGGATGGGCATGTGAGGGTGTTAGGGTGACAGTAAACATGCATTTCAACAAGCAGCTATTTCCCAAAAATATTTTTAGAACAATCTCTTTTAGAATTTTCTTCTGAACTCATTTCCATCATGAAATAAAATTAGTCTAATTACTGTTGGTTGTACCTCAGCTGCTAGCCAAAAGTTTGGAAGTTTGAGTTCACTCAGAGGCACTTTAGAAGAAAGGCCTGGCAATCTACTTCCGAAAAATCAGCCATTGAAAACCCTGTGGAGCACAGTTCTACTGGAGTAGCCATGAGTCTGAATCGACTCGACAATTGGTACTGGTACCTCACAAGGTAATAGAGTAAATGAAAATGAACAAGACTATACTGTGGCAGAATGGTATGAGGAATGTTAATGGATGTGCTTTTCTTTCTGCTTACACTCATCAGACTTGTTTAGTGCACCTCAGCACTTTTCCTCACAGCCATGCCAGCCAATACTTTGGGGGAGGCAGCTCAGCGTGGCACCTGAGATAAAGTCAATGATTATTGACTTCTCAATTCCAAGGCTCCATCCAGGTATAAGACAGAAAAGGTCTGAAGCGGAATGGGAACAGATAGGCCAGTTTTCCCCTTCCTCCACTAGTTATGGTGAAAGAGTTTGGAGAAACCACAGGGTTATATGCGAGTTTGGGGCCTCTCTGTGCCCCACCTGTGACTCCAAGGCCTCGTCTGGGTGCCCTGAAAGAAGAAGGTGCTTATGCTTCTCTTCCTGGGCCATAGCCAGCCTGGGGAGAAATGTCAGGCCAGCAAGTCCTGGCAAGAAATGAATGGCTCATCCCATCTTGATGTGGCCGAGTGGAAATGGTGATGTTGCATGTTTAGGTGCAAAAGGATGGAAGGCTGCCTGTCCAGTCTTTTACACGTCACACATAGGAGGATGCCACAGTGTCCCGAAGGCTGCCAGTGAAGTACAAAATTTAGCAGATGAAGAAAGCGCACCAGTGGGTCAGCCTGGATGAGGTGTCAATAATCCCCACGGTGAATCAGGTAGATGTAGCTGCACCGTCAATGGAGAGAATTAACAGAAACACTCTTGTGGTCCCACGGACCAGCCAGGTCACTTTTTAAGGGACACGTGACATCTACTGAGGCCCCTAGGTGGCACAAGCAGTTTGTGATCGGCTGCTAACCTAAAGGTTGGTGGTTTGAACCCATCCAGTGGTTCTGTGGAAGAAAAGACCTGTTGACCTGCTTCCGTAAAGATTACAACCAAGAGCAACTTGAAAGTGTAGATAGGAATCTTAGGGGGCAGTGAGTTTACGTTGATAGGGGAGGGACAACTCAGAAAAGGTGAGAATCGTTGCACACCTTGAAGAATGTAATCAATGTCACTGTATTTACAAGCGGTTGAGTTGGTGTATGTTTTGCTTTGTATGTTCTCAACAACCAACACCACCACCACCACCACAAAAAGATTACAGCCAAGAAAACATTATGGAGCTTGATTTTACTCTGTATCACGTGGTGGGGAGTCGACTTGACAGCAGCGGTTGACATCTGCTATGTCCAGAGTAGAAGTGGACCTGTGGATAAGCCCTTGAGAGCTGAGATTCAATTCCAGCAAAGAAAGGAGAGTGAAAAAGAAAATGGAGAGAGTTTTAAACCCAAATGAAACAAATCATAAACTTGACTAAGAAATGACAGAATTTAAATGAGTTTATCTGCAAGTGAATAGATTAAATTTTCTCTGCTCTGAGGCAGCATGGAGACTCAAGGAGGAAATTACACTCAATTATAGGAGAATAGAGAAAATTACGTTTTTGCACACTTGAGTCAGTGACTGAAATTTGTACTGGCTGCAGTAATTACAGGCAGCCAGGTGTCAGTAAAATCACAAGAATAGACTAAGGAATCATTACGGGCTGTTCTTCCAAGTTATTACCTGATCTGTGGCTGCAGCTCAAAAGGTCGACACAATGTCTTGTCGTCAGAAATCACAATGAAGCCCATTTCAATTTCTGTTCAAAATGTTCTCTTTATATTAGAAAACAGAGCCAAGGCTCGTGAAGTGGAAAAAGTACATTTTTCAGATCCTGAGGAGGCCCAGCCTAGATTATAACCCTAGGTCCAAAAAAAAAAAAAAAAAGCGGGGGAAAATTGCAGGTTGTGCCCGATAGCTTCTGTTTGCTCCTGCAGACTCACATTCTACCTACTCTGTGCCCTGGGAGTAGATCTACATGGTGACCTCACCAGGCTTCCGTGCCCCTGAGCAGCGTCGGCCCAAGCTCAGGCAGGGAGGTCTGAGTGGCATCTCTAGGGTTGATGCCACCCTGTGTGGTAACTCGTGGTGTCACCCCCATGCTAATTACCACAATATTGTAGCTAATTATCACCAGAAAATTTGACAAAATCAGCAACTATAAAAATACCAGCAGTAATGAACACAATAGCTCATGCTTGTAGGCGTGCAGACGAAACCACACGATTCAAAGTGTCACTGTAATTGGGTAATAACGACAGCTTTGACTGGAGAGCATTAAAAAAAAAAAAAGAAGAAGAAGAATTGCCATGGAGTCAATTCTGACTCATAGTGACCTTATAGGATAGAGTAGGAACGTCATAGGGTTTCCAACGAGTGGCTGGTAGGTTTGAACTGCTGACCTTTTGGTTAGCAGCCGAGTTCTTAACCACTACACCACTAGGGCTCTGTATTAGATGGTTCAAAAAGTAAATTAGCATAGTTTTAGCCCTGTGGGTATATTGACACATGTAAGCTGGGCTTACGAAAAGTGTTTTTGTTATAATTAACTACAAAGATTTTTTATTAAAAATAATAAATTTCTGCTGAAAATTTTATAGACAGTCATTTTGATGTCACTCTGACAGTGTCACTGGTGCGGCCAGCATTCCCCCACACCCTGCTAGTGACCACTACTCGCCTTCACTGCCAGGTCCCCATCTGGAAGACCACAGCTCCTGCCAGGCAGCCCTCACCATACAGCTACCCTCTGTGGGTTCCAAAAATCATTTTCTCCCTTTGCCCTTCAGGCTGGGGTAGTAATGTGCTGCTAATGCTGCCCAAGTTGTCCCTAGGTGGTGCGGTTTTTTAACGTGCTCAACTGCTAACTGAAATGTTGGTTTGAATCTACCCAGAGTGCCTCGGAAGAAAGGCCTGGTGATCTACCTCCAGATAATTGGCTATTGAAAACCCTATGGTGCACAGTTCTTTGACACACACAGGGTTGCCATGAATTGTGGTCGTCATGAGTCAGAGTCGCCTGCACAGCAACCGTTTTTTTTTTTTTTAAATACTGCCCAGAGGCGCTGTCCTTTCCCCAGCAGTTTTCCTTAAGGCTTGCCCACAGTCTTGAAAATCGGTCCTTTATTAAACTCCTATCAAATGGCCTGGTTTAATCTACTATAGCGTCCTGCCGAGACCCTGGTGGCTTCTCAGCTGGTGCTTTAGGGATAGTTAAGGGCTGTTCCCCGCTGTCTGTGTGGCTCTGGGGAAGCAGACCTTGCTGTCGCCTACAGTACAAAGAGAGCATGCTTCCCTTGCACAACCAGGTCAGGGGCCCTGAGTGAAAGGGATGAACAATTTCCTGTGTGACATGCTTACCCTGCTGTAAGTTCCAGAGTCTTTTGGCCACGATTCTGGATGTACTTCAGGATCTTTCAATTCTTTAGGATCCTCAGTATGAACAGTAATCATCAGTATGCTGTTATTGTTAGGTGCCGTCGAGTTGATTCTGACTCATAGCGACCCTTTGCTCAACAGAAAGAAACACTGCCCAGTCCTGGGCCACGCTCACAATCATTGTTATGCTTGAGCCCATTGTTGTAGCCACTGTGACAATCCATCTAGTTGAGGGTCTTCCTCTTTGCTGACCCTCTACTTTACCAAGGATGATGTCATTCTATAGATGTGAAAAAATGATACCCACTAGGGAATTTCGTTGTCCTTTACAGAGTAAGGAGTAAGCACTTCTAGGTTACAGATTTCTGTTAGGTAGACCACGGCTGAGAATTCACGTTCAGGTTGAAAGAGGGAAGAGAGAAGTTACTATGCTACCTCTTGTCTAAAAAAACGCACCTGAGATGCATACGCTCCTGTCCTGCCAAGGTCAGCACTGCAGTGCTCTTCGGATGGAAGGGGATCTCTTCAGCTCCTACCCAATGGCATCCTGTTTGAAGAAAGCCCAGAAGCCAGCCTTAAGGCCTCTCTCACCTTGATATGCTTGACAAAGGTGACTCCTCAATTTCTTCAATGTTCTTTATGCCATTAACCCAGCGTTTTTTATTTTTAAGCAGATAAGTAATTCTGATAACTGGAGTTTTCTTTCTTTCTTTTCCTTGTAGGAGATCAGCTTTCTCCTAGGAATTGTGTAATAGCTATTGGGTCAAAAAGCCTTGCAATTTATTAAGAGCTACAGCCACATACCATGTTTTGTGTGTTGTTGTTGAGTGCTGTCCAGTCGATTCTGACTCATAGCGACCTCATGTGACAGAGTAGAACTGCTCTGTAAGACTTTCTAGGCTATAATTGTTATGGAAGCAGATAGCCAGGTCTTTCTCCTGTGGAGCTGCTGGGTGACTTTGAAACGCTGAGCTTTCAGTTAGCAGCTGAAACACTAAACTGTTTGCTTGCACCACCAGGGCTCTTTAACAGTATGTAGGCTAGAAAAATACCACTGCCTATTGTTTTAGCTAAAATGAATGAAGTTAGACTTTATCTTTCTGAAACACTTGCCACAAACCAAGAGGGCCTAGGCCTGATGCCGGAGTGTAGTTCTTTCCTTGAGCATGAGGCGATTGTTGATCTGTTTGCAGAGGAGAAACCCAATAAAGATTCAGCAATTCCTACCACCAAGGTTCTTTCCAGAGGGAATGACAGAGGGGATAATTTCAAAGCACTCTGTGGCCTCCTGACTCTCAGTCAAAAAACTCCTGCGCCCAGTCCTAGGTTATGTGGCACTTTGGGCTAAGACGGGAATTGTTTTCTCCTCCAAAGCTGAGCCTCGGTAGCAACCACTCCCAATAGCCAAAGGTGCTGTTACCTCAGACGGGCTGTTGCCTCCTCTGTATTACCACTTGGGATTCTATGATGCGAAACGAAGCTTCACATTTTATAGCTGTAATACCAATCTGGAAACCTTTCCTTTTTTTAGCTCATCTGAAGAAGCTGGATCAAGGGTCAGGGAAGCTGAGGTGAAAGGAGCCCCGGATTGGAATTCAGGGAACTGAGTCCTTAACTCTTAGGCGTAACCTTGGAAGCGTCCTTTAATCTTCCTATGCTTCTTCCTTGATTGCAATTGAAGGGTTAGGCCTCCTTAAAGTTTCCGTTCCCTTTGCCATTGCTACTGGCAACCTAAGAGGTAGATTAAGGTTTGTGATTAATGGTCTCTGGCCCTTTAAATCTCGTATCCATAGCACCACAGGCCATGTCATTATTATGTACTTGTTGCCTATAGGGAACAGGTGAGCTCAAAGGAGGACTCCACCAAAGGGAGGCCAGCCAAAGCCTACCATCACCACCCTGGCTTTTTGTAATTGGAATCTGCTTATGGGCCCGAAGGGAGCCCATTATGAAAACACCAATTTCCATACACTCCGAACCAACACTCTGAACAATTTGTGCACTTGCTAAGGAAGACCCTTGAGGGATTGGAAATTCTTTTTCTGGGTGACATTGAGAAGCCAGTCACATGATTTAGGTAAGTTTCACTATAAAACGAGTCTCCTGCCACCCAGGCCTCTGATGAAACCTCATTTCTGCTAAGGCAGGGTGAGCATCCTGGACAAGCACAGTGTTAGTATGCCTGGATGAGCCCGGGTTTTGGTAATGGACATATGTGTGAGATGATGTAGACATATTTTATAAAAATGCATCCTTTTCTGCACAATACAAAACCAAAAAACCCATTGTCGACAAATAGATTCCAACTCATAGTGACCCCATAGGACACACTACTGCTGCCCCACAGGGCTTCCAAGGAGCAGCTGGTGGATTCGAACTGCCGACCTTTTGGTTAGCAGCTGAACACTTAAGCGCTGCACCAAGAAAAAAAAAAGCACCAAGAGCAGGATCAAAAAGTCAATTCAGTGCTACAAACCTGAATGGAGTGTTAAAAACGCTCTCAACCCACTGTTTAAGTGCTTTCTTTTCCTTTTTCTCTCTTTGCTTTCTTCTGTCTCTTGAAAGGGAGAAAAAATCAGGTAGGATTTGGAGAAAGACATTAAAATTTAAATTTAATACAATAAGTAAGTATTGAGTGTTTATAGGCGTATGGACGAAGTGCTCCTTGCCCTCAGGGAGTTCACACCTCACTGGGACGGCAGGCCAAAGTGTCTCCATATGAGCAACTAACTGAAGATAGTATCCCGTTACCAGTTGGGTCAAATTGAGCCTGACTCATGGCGACCCCATGTGTGTCAGAGTAGAAGTGTGCTCCACAGGGTTTTCAATGGCTGATTTTTTCAGAAGTAGAATACCATTCTTTTTTCCTGAGGCATCTCTGAATGGACTCAAATCTCTAACCTTTTGGTTAGCAGCCAAGAATATTGTTTCCACCACTCAAGGACTCCACAAAATAGTACAGAATTGGGTCTGAAAAATGTGTCCTCCCTTTTGGAAGGGGAGTAGTTGGAAGCTTTTCATGATGGAAGTGCAGTGTTGGAGAACCCTGGAAGGGTAGGATTTGAAGAGATGAAGGTGGGTTAGAGGCAAAGTCTAAGCAGAAGGCCTTGAAAGCACAAGGATGCAGATGGGGAACACAGAAGGAATGGGCTTCATCACAGAGGGCCAAGTGGGACAAAGCCTGAAGAGCAAGGACAGAGGCCCTGAATGTCAGCATGGGCAACCAAAGGTTGGTAAAGCTCTTAAAGTTTCTAAGCAGATTCTTTGGGTTTGGTTCTTTCAGGGCCATTGGTTCTTGCTTTCACACATATCTCAAGGCACATATTCTGAATCATTTGCTCTTTGAATCAGAATTAAAGGCTTATGACAGGGAGCATTTCTAAAGAGAAGCATCGCCCTTCTGAGGAAAAGCTCCCAAATGGGGCCATGACTTTTTCATTTGCCACAAGATGGAATTTTGTAGACACACAGCAGGAGGAAAACAACCAGCTTAGGAAGTCACAATCAGACCCCACAGGCAAGTTGCCCTGAGTTCCCCAGCACCTGGTCTGCTGCTTTGAACTCACTGTCCTTGAGAAGCCTTGTCATTTCTGGGGAGGCAGGAAAGCAAGGAGGGAACTGAGTGAATCCTGTGGCTTTTATCTCCTCTGACTGGTAGGGGAAGAGCAAGAGAGCATTAAATGTCCTAACTTTTCCCCCTTGGTCTAAGTTAACTTACCTCAAGAGGCCTCTTTAGATTTACATGCAACTGCTTATTCAAGTCACCAATAATAACACTCCAGGGACTCAAAGTTTTCATGGTGAAAGGACTCATTCATATTTAGAACTTTGGACATGCCTTCCCCACAGACATTACCTTCCTTCATAATATCTGTGCACCCATCCCTTCCCTTTTTTCCTCACTTATACTGCCACCACCCAAGTCAGTGCACCACTTAATTACAAGGACAGCCACATACTCTGTCTCCCCAGCTACAACCAGTTGCCGTTGAGTTGATTCTGACTCATGGAAACCCCATGTGTTTCAGAGAATTGTGCCACATACAGTTTTCAAAGACTAATTTTTTTTTGAAGTAGATCATCAGGCCTTTCTACTGAGGTGGACTCGAACCTCCGACCTTTCAGTTAGCTGCTGAGGGTTTAACTGTTAGTTCCTATCACAATGACTTAGGTTCAAAATATTGAAGCCATCTTGGATTCATTCTCTTCCCTCACGAAGGCTCATTCATTCTCTGAAGCATCTCTTTCTTTTGATTTTCTACTTTTCCCAAGGCCCCAGCATTCTACATCTAATTCTCTCATGTATTCTGCATCAAATCTAGATTGTTGGGTATGGATATCAAAGTGTTCCCTCTCAAACTTACAACAAGTCTCCCACGCATTACTCCTGTCTTTTGGTCCATGGTTGCCCATGTTTATCCTCTGCCTGGCATTTTCTCTTCCCTTCTCCTTCAGAAAACAATTTAAGCTCTACCTCCTCTTTGTAGGGCTGCCACTTTCAGCAAATAAAAGTACCAAATGCCCTGGTAAGTTTAAATTTCAAATAAACATATTAGTATAAATATGGGACATATATATACTAAAACAATACTTATTTATATGAAATTCAAATGTAACTGGGTATCCTATATCTTCTGTCACCCTATCTGTATGCAACCTTTTCTTAATGATCCAGTTCTCACTGATCTCCTTTTTTGAGTTCCTAAAACACCTAATTCAGTCTTTAATTCTATGCTATCTTGGACCTATAATGGTATATACAACATCAGTGAAATACAATATTTACATTAACAAAAGAACATTTCAAGATCTATCCTGAAGCACAATGATGTCAGTGATAGGATAATATCATTATGCCTACAAGGAAGACGAGTTAATACGACTATTATTCAAATTCACACACCAACCACAAATGCCAAAGATGATGAAATTGAAGAGTTTTTACCAGCTTCTACAGTCTGAAATTGATCAAACATGCAATCAAGATGCATTGAAAGTTACTGGTGATTGGAATGTGAAAGCTGGAAAGAAAGAACGATCTGTAAGTGGAAAATATGGCCTTGATCATAGAAATGATGCTGGAGTTTGCATGACAGAATGACTTATTCATTGCAAATACCTTTTTTTCAGCAACATTAAAGTGACTGTACACATTGACCTCATCAGATGAAATACACAGGAATCAAATTGACTACCTCTGTGGAAGGAGACGATGGAAAATCTCAGTATTGTCAGAACAAGGCCAATGGCTGACTGAAGAACAGACCATTAATTGCTCATATGCAAGTTCAAGATGAAGCTGAAGAAAATTAAAACAAGTCCATGACAGCCAAAATATATATCCCACCTGAATTTAGACATGATCTCAAGAATGGATTTGACGCGTTGAACATTAATGGCCGAAGACCAGAAGAGTTGTGGAAAGATATAAAGGTTATCACTCATGAAGAAAGTAAAAGGTCATTAAAAAAACAGGAAAGAAAGAAAAAGCCAAAATGGATGTCGGAAGAGACTCTGAAATTTGCTTTTGAACATAGAGTAGCTAAAGGGAAAGGAAGAAAATGATGAAGTAAAAGAGCTGAGTAAAAGTTCTCAAAGGGTGGCTTGAGAAGACAAAGCAAAGTATTATAATGAAATGTGCAAAGATCTGGACTTGAAAACCAAAGGGAAGAACACACTCAGCATTTCTTAAGCTGAAAAAATATTAAAAAAATTCAAGCCTTGAGTTGCAATGTTAAAGGATTCTATTGGGAAAATGTTAACCTATGCAGGAAGCATCAAAAGAAGATGGAAGGAATCCACGGTCACTGTACCAAAAAGAATTGGTCGACATTCAACCATTTCAGGAGGTAGCATAGCATCAAGAACCACCGGTACTGAAGGAAGAAGTCCAAGCTGCACTGAAGGCATTTGCTGAAAAACAAGACTTCAAGAATTGACAGAATACCAATTGAGATGTTTCAACAAACAGATGCAGCTCTGGAGGTGCTCACTCATCTATGCCAAGAAATATGGAAGACAGCTTCCTGGCCAACTGACTGGAAGAGATGCATATTTATGCCTATTCCCAAGAAAGGTGATCCAACCAAATGTGGAAATTATAGGACAATATCATTACTATCATACGCAAGCAAAATTTCGCTGAAGATCATTCAAAAAGGGCTGCAGCAGTATATCGACAGGGAACTGCCAGAAATTCAAGTCGGTTTCAGAAGAGGATGTGGAACGAGGGATATTATTGCTAATGTCAGATGGATCTTGACTGAAAACAGAGACTACCAGAAAGATGTTTACCTGTATTATTGATTATGCAAAGGCATTTGACTGTGTGGATCATTACAAACTATGGATAACACTTCAAAGAATGGGAATTCCAGAACACTTAATTGTGCTAACGGGGAAACTGCATTAGACAAAGAGGCAGTCATCTGAACAGAACAAGGGGATACTGTGTGGTTTAAACTCAGGAACGGTGTGCGTCAGGGTTCCATCCTTTCACCATACTTATTCAATCTGTATGCTGAGCAAATAATCAGAGAACCTGGATAATATGAAGAAGAATGTGGCATCAGGACTGAAGGAAGACTTATTAACAACCTGTAATATGCAGGTGACACAACCTTGCTTGCTGAAAGTGAAGACGACTTGAAGCACTTACTGCTGAAGATCAAAAACTACAGCCTTCATGTGGATTATACCTCAACATAAAGAAAACAAAAATCCTCACAACTGGACCAATAAGCAACATCATGATAAACAGAGGAAAGATTGAAGTTGTGAAGGATTTCATTTTATTTGGATCCGCAATCAACCCCCATGGAAGCAGCAGGCAAGAATCAAAGGACACGTTGCATTGGGGTAAATCTATTGCAAAAGACCTCTTTAAAGTGTTGAAAAGCAAAGATGTCACTTTGAGGACTAAGGTACACCAGACCCAAGCCATGATGTTTTCACTCACCTCAAATGCATGCAAAAGCTGCACAATGAACAAGGAAGACCAAAGAAGAATTGATGCCTTTGAATTATGTGTTGGCAAAGAATATTGAATACACCATGGACTGCCAGAATAATGAACAAACATGTCTTGGAAGAAAGAAGTACAGCCAGAATGTTCCTTAGAAGCAAGAATAGTGAGACTTTATCTCATGCACTTTGGAGACTTTGTCTCATGCACTTTGGACATGTTATTAGGAGGGACTAGTCCTTGGAGGAGGACGTCATGCTTGGTAAAGTACAGGGTCACGGAAAAAGAGAAGACCCTCAACAATATGGATTGACACAGTGGCTGCAACAATGGGCTCAAGCATAGCAACGATTGTCAGGAAGGCACAGGACCAGGCAGTGTTTCATTCTGTTGTTTATAGGGTTGCTATGAGTCAGAACTGACTTGATAGCACCTAACAACAACAACAAACAGAACATTAACATGTACTGAGCAATTATTCAGTACCAGGAACTGTGCTAAGTTCTTCTCATGCCATAGCTCATCGAATTCTTACAGCAAATACGTGACAAAGGAGGTACCACTATGACACCCATTTTATAAATGAGGGTCTGAGTCCTTGAGAGGTTATTTTATTTGTTTAAGGTCCCAAAATCAATTGAGAACTTGAAATTTGACCTGTTTACAGAGTGAATAACCCATCTCGGTTTGTCTGGCACTGTTTTGGTTTTAAAATGAAAAGCCTCATGGATCAGAATAAAACTCCCTCAGTCCCATGTAAACCCTATCTGTTTGACTTCGAAGTCTGGGATTATATCCTACTTCTCATTTTTTTTTTTTTGTGAGTTTTAATTTCATTCTCTCATTTGGATGATAAACTTCCTAAGGACAGAGGCCATATCTAACAGTATTTACTGATCAGAATTGCTTCTATCATCTGTTAGTTTTTCGTACTGTGGTAGCTTTTGTGTTGCTATCACGTTGGAAGCTATGCCACCAGCATTTCAGATACCAGCAGTCACCCGTGGTAGACAGGTTTCAGTGGAGCTTCCAGACTAAGACAGACTAGGTAGAAAGGCCTGGTGATCTACTTCTGAAAATTAACCAGTGAAAAGCCTACGGATCACAACAGAATACTGCCTGATACAGTGCTGAAAGATGAGCACCCTAAGTTCGAAGGCATTCAAAATACACAGTGGCCACAGCAATGTACTCAAGCACGCCAATGATTGTGGAGATGGCACAGAATTGGGCAACATTTCATTCCGTTGCACATGGGGTCACAATGAGTCAGAGTTGACTTGACGGCAGCTAACAACAATAAGGATTGACAAATGAGGACTAGAAGCTTCCTCCACAGGCCACACCTTTCTTCTTGGGCCTCTTCAGATTGTAGGAGCTAAGAACTGTGAGGACCATGTGCTTGGAGGTGGCCAATTTTAGATGCAGCTGGAATTTGATCAGGGTTGGTGGCCTTTGCAGTCAGGGCATGCCAGTTCCCATGATGTCACTGGCCATCGTTTGCTAAGATGCTAGGCCATTGCTACTAGCAACCAAAAACCAAACCAAACCTGCTACCGTTGAGTCGATTCCAACTCATAGTGACCCTATAGGACAGAATAGAACTGCTTAGGGTTTCCAAGGCTGTAATCTTTATGGGAGCAGACTGTCACATCTTTTTCCCATGGAGCAGCTGGTGGGTTCAAACCACTGGCCTTTCAGTTTGCAGCCGAGCACTTAACTATTGTGCCACTAGGGCTCCTTCTACTAATAACAATGCCTCTAACATAGTGAAAATACAGCTTATTGGCACATGTATGATCTCACCTGGCAAACTAAGCCTTGAGAAACTCACTGCTATGAAGGCTGAATTAGGGCATGGGTGTGGCTGGAGAAACAAGAGTCAGGTGCCAAGAGGAACGGGACTACCTGGGGCGAACTGGACAGTGTGGCTGTTGTTTCTTTGCTGGGACTGTGTGTTTGTCCAGTGGGACATAGTCCAAAGATTATTACATTAGCAGTTCGTTGCTATGAGTCGGAATCGACTCGACAACACTGGGTTTGGTTCGTTTGGTTTTTACATGAGTATATAATAACTAAGTGATTAAAATGATGGCTATGTAGGTGGTACTGTTATGCTGCAAAGTGGTTAATGAGGTGTGATGGGAAAGGCAGAGACAATAGATTTCTATCACCCAAGGGCATCTGTATAACTTGTCTCTACTTCATTTTCAATGCAGGTTACTACTGAGCACACATTGAATATAAAGACTTTGCTGTTTGTCGAGAGATCATTTGCTATTAAAAAAAAATCTATCAAGTTAAATTGATAAAGGCTAAGAATCTCAAGACACCTATTTTTATCTGCTAAATTTTACTTCGAAATGCTTGAATTCTTTTATATGCTTTTAATGTTTAAGAGATTTTCTTTATTAAGAGAGTATAACACACATGGGGCATAAAGTTTAGTCAGGAGTTTTCTATTTTGAAAGCTGCTGACAGATTTTTCTGTCTTTCCCTCATCGTGGCTTTTGCTCGTCCCCACAAGACAGACTTAGCCTCTCAGGCATTCCTAGTCTAGTCCCAACTCATCTCTGCTGCAGCTATTCCCAGCCTCCAAACACAAGCCTTTCTCTTGCAAAATGTGGTTGAGTAGTCATCTCTGAGTCAGACCGCTTGGGTTCAAGCCCTCATTCTTTCTCTGTGTCCTTGGGCAAGTTACTTAAGCACTCTATGCCTTGATGTCTCCAACTGTAAAATGAAACTAATAATGGTATTTATCTTTTAGGAGTTAAGGGATTAATTCGTGAAAGCACTTAGAACAATGCCAGCACATAATAAGTAATCAATAGATGGTAGCTCCCCATTTAACACAACTACATCTCATCAGCCTCCCGTTTAGCCCCAAACATATCCTCTCTCTGAATTCTTCCTGACCACCCCACCCCACCCCATGATGTGCCCTCCCTCTTTGGAAATCTTGAGTTAGACACTGTTTGTTTGGCAGGTGGTTGCTTCTCTTTTCTCATGCTCATGTCTTGGGACCATGAGCTATATTTTTCCTCCAGTTATTTATTGAGCACTCACTTTGAGTCAGACCTAGTGCTGTAGCAACCCTTGAAGTCTAGTATTTTTCTTTCCTTTTACAAAGTAGCAAACTGAGGCTCAGTGTGGGTTAAGTGACTTGGCTAGAATTCACCGTAGCAAGAGATGATTCTTCTTGTGTTGAGCCCCATGTGAATATAAGGAAGCAATTCCATTTATTTTTACCACAGCTGTTTGTTACCTGCGGTTTCAAATACGCTTAGATTTTAAATAATCTTATTATCAGTGCTGTTATGATCACAAAGGAAATTTTGCTTATGACTCAGTACCAGCTAATTGGTCTGTCTATGGCTTTCTTTGGTTAGGTCAGTCATTTGATCCACTGTTGACAAGGTGCAAGCTGCTCCTTCCCGCTCTGTGGCAGCTCCAGTGAGTCTGACATTCTCTCAACCCCTAATCAAGATGCTGTAAAAACAGCTGGTGATTTACAGGGACCTTGGGATGAAACTGGACTGGGTTTGTGAACAGCTGGTAGAAATACAATTGACGGAGCTCTAGTGAAGTTTGAATGCCTCACGTTGTAGGGTGTGTTCGTGTGTCTGGTACAAACACAACTTCTGTGATTTATAAATTTCTCAGTCATCATAGTCTCTTTTTACTGAGACTGAGTCACACTCATTCAATCCGCAAATATTTAATGAATTTGTACTAGGTTCCAGATACTGTTCTAGGTACTTGAGATGTAGCCATGACAGAAATAGACTAAAATTCCTGCCATATTTTGAAACTTTGATTATGAAAAAAAGTTCAAATTTACACAAAAGAAAAATAATATACCCATTATTCAGCTTTAATAATATTTATCAATATTTTGTCATTCTTATTTCATTTATTTCCCTCCCACCACGAGACACACTTATCTTTTTTTTTTTGAAGTTTTTCTTTCTTCATTTTTCTCACTCTTTTTTTTTTTTTATTGTACTTTAGATGAAGGTTCACAGAGCATACTAGTTTCTCATTAAATAGTACACATATTGTTTTATGACATTGGTTAACAACCCCACAACATGTCAACACACTCCCTTCTCAACCTTGGGCTCCCTATTACCAGCTTTCCTGTCCCCACTTGCCCTCTAGTCCTTGCCTCAGGGCTGGTGTGCCCCTTTAGTCTCATTTTGTTTTATGGGCCTATCTAATCCTTGTCTGAAGGATGAACCTTGGGAGTGACTTCATTACTGAGCTAAAAGGGTGTCCGGGGGCCATACTCTCAGGGTTTCTTCAGTCTCTATCAGGCCAGCAAGTCTGGTCTTTTTTTGTGAGTTAGAGTTTTGTTCTACATTTTTTCCTACCTCTGTCTGGGACCCTTTATTGTGATCTCTGTCAGAACAGTCAGTGGTGGTAGCTGGGCACCATCTAGTTTTACCGGACTTAGTCTGGTGGAGGCTGTGGTAGATGTGGTCCATTAGTCCTTTGGATTAATCTTGCCCTTGTATCTTTAGTTTTCTTCATTCTTCCTTGATCCCGAAGGGGTGAGACCAGTGGAGTATCCTAGATGGCCACTCACAGGCTTTTAAGACCACAGACGCTACTCACCATACGTAGAATGTAGAACATTTTCTTTATAAACTATGTCACGCCAGTTAAGCTAGACGTTCCCTGAGACCATGGTCCCCACAGCCCTCAGCCCAGCAATTCAGTCCCTCAGGGAGTTTGGATGTGTCTATGGAGCTTCCATGACCTTGCCTTGTACATGTTGTGCTGGCTTCCCTAGTATTGTGTACTGTCTTACCCTTCACCAAAGGTACCACTTATCTATTGTCTGTTTAGTGTTTTTCCATCCCCACCCCCTCCTCCCTCATTACCATCAGAGGTTGTTTCTTTTTTATGTGTAAACCTTTTCATTACTTTTTATAGTAGTGGTCTTACACAATATTTGTCCTTTTGTTATTGACTTATTTCACTCAGCATAATGCCCTCCAGATTCATCCATGTTATGAGATGCTTCGCAAATTCATCATTGTTCTTTATCATTGCATAGTATTACATTGTGCGTATGTACCATAATTTGTTTATCCATTCATCTGTTGATAGGCATCTAGGTTGTTTCCATGTTTTTGCTACTGTGAACAATGCCACAATGAATATGGTCGTGCATATGTCTATTCATGTGACAACTCATTTCTCTAGGATATATTTCTAGGAGTGGGATTGCTGGACCATATATTTCTATTTCTAGCTTTCTAAGGAAGCGCCATACCTTTTTCCAAAATGGTTGTATCATTTTGCATTCCCACCATCAGTGCATAAGCATTCCAAACTCCCCAAAGCCTTTCCAACATTTATTATTTCCTGTTTTTTTGATTCTTGTCGGTAAGGCTGGGGTGAGATGGTATCTCACTGTGGTTTTCATTTGCATTTCTCTAATGGCTTTTTTTTTTTTTTTTTAATGGCTAGTAATGACCAGCATTTCCTCAAGTGTCTGCTGGCCGCTTGAATGTCTTCTTCGGTGAAGTGTGTGTTCATTTCCTTTGCCCATTTTTTAATTGGATTATTTGTCTTTATGTTGTAGAGGTGTTGGATTTTCTTGTAGATTTTAGAGATTACACCTTTGTCTGATTTGTAATCGTCAAAAATTTTTTCCCAGTCCGTAGGTTCTCTTTTTACTCTTTTGGTAAAGTCTTTTGATGAGCATAAGCATTTAATTTTTAGAAGATCCCAGGTATCTAGCTTATCATCCGGAGTTTGTGTGTTGTTGGTTATGGTTTGTATCCTGTTAATGCCATGTATTAGGGCTTCTAGCATTGATCCTATTTTTTATTATACGAACTTCATAGTTTTTGGTTTTGTATTTAGGTCTTTGATCCATTTTGAGTTAGTTTTTGTATATGGTGTGAGGTATGGGTCCTGTTTAATTTTTTTGCAGATGGGCAACCAGTTTTGCCAGTACCACTTATTAAAAAGACTGTCTTTTCCCCATTCGATGGACTTTGGGCCCTTGTTGAAGATTTGGTGACTGTAGGTGGATGGATTTACATCTGGGTTCTTAATTCTGTTCCATTGGTCAATATATCTGTCATTGTACCAGTACCAGGGTGTTCTGACCACTGTAGCTGTATAGTAGTTTCTGAGGTGAGGTAGTGCGAGTCCTCTTACTTTATTCTTCTTCTTCAGCAGTGCTTTACTTATCTGTGGCTTCTTCCCTTTCCACATAAAGTTAATGATTAGTATTTCCATCTCTTTAAAGAATGTTGTTGGCATTTGGGTCAGGATTTGCGTTGTATTTGTAAATTGCTTTGGGTAGAATTGTCATTTTCACAATGTTGAGTCTACCTACCCATAAGGATGGTATATTTTTCCATTTATGTAGCTCTCTTTTGGTTTCTTGCAATAGTGTTTTGTAGTTTTCTTTGTGTAGGTCTTTTACACCCCTGGTTAGATTTATTCCTAAGTTTTTTTTTTTTTTTTAGGGGCTATAATAAAAAAAAAAATTTTTTTTAATTTTTTTTTTTTTTAATTATAAATAGGGTCGCTAGGAGCCAGAATTTACTCGATGGCAATGGGTTTTATTATGAATGGTATTGTTTTCCTGATTTCCTTTTTATCATTCTCTTTATTAGTTTTCATGGATTAAATTGTGTCCCCCCAAAATATCTGTCAACTTAGCTGGGCCATGAGTTCCAGTATTGTGTGATTGTCCACCGTTTTATGTGATTTCCCTATGTGTTGTAAATCCTATCACTCTGATGAAATGAGATTGATCAATGGCAGTTATATGGATGAGATATAAAGATTAGGTAGTGGCTTAAGCCAATCTTTTTGAGATATAAAAGAGAGAAGCGAGCAGAGAGACGGGGACCTCATACCACCAAGAAACCAGTGCCAGGAGCAGAGCACGTACTTTGAACCTGAGTTTCCTGTGCTGAGATGCTCCCAGACCAAGGGAAGACTGATGACAAGGACCTTCCTCCAGAACTGACAGAGAAAGAAAGCCTTCCCCTGGAGTCAGCACCCTGAATTCAGATTTCTAGCCTGCTGGACTGTGAGAGAATACACTTCTCTTTTGTTAAAGTTGTCCACTTGTGTTATTTCTGGTATAGCAGCACTAGATGACCAAGACATTGCTGTATTGGAATCCAACTGATTTTTGCATGTTTATCTTTTATCCTGCTACTCTGCTGAATCTATTAGTTCCAGTAGTTTCCTCATGGAGTCTTTTGGGTTTTCTATGTATAGTATCACAACCAAAAAAACCAAGCCCATTGCCATCGATTCGATTCCGACTCATAGCGACCCTACAGTACAGAGTAACACTGCCCCATAGAGTTTCCAAGGAGTGCCTGGTGGATTTGAATTGCCGACCTTTAGGTTAGCAGCCGTAGCACTTAACCACTATGCCACCAGGGTTTCCGTATAGTATCATATCATCTGCAAATAGGGATGGTTTAACTTCTTCATTATCAATTTGGATGCCCTTTATTTCTTTTTCTTGCCTTCTTGTTCTAGTTGGACTTCCAGCACAATGTTAAATAGGAGTGGTGATAAAGGGCATCCTTGTCTTGTTCCTGTTCTCAAGGGGAATGTTTTCAGCCTCTCTCCCTTAAGAGTGATTTTGGACATTGGTTTTGCATAGATGCCTTTTATGATGTTGAGAAATTTCCCTCCTATACCTATTTTGTTGAGAGTTTTTATCAATTGATGGGTGTCGGACTTTGTCAAATGCCTTTTCTGCGTCGTTTGAGATGATCATGTGATTCTTTTCTTTCCCTTTATTTATGCGGTAGATTTAATTGATTGATTTTCAATTCTGAACCATCCTTGCATGCCTGGTATGAATCCTACTTGGTCCCTTAATTTTTGTTTATCTGGAAATGTCCTAATTTCACCATCATGTTTGAATGACAGTTTTGCAGGATATATTATTCCTGGTTGACAATTTTCTTCTTTCAAGGTTTTATATATGTCATCCCATTGTCTTCTTGCCTGCACAGTTTCTGTGGAATAATCAGACCTTAGTTTTATTGTTTCCCCTTTGTATGTAACTTTTCGTTTTTCTCAAGCTACTGTCAGATTCTTTCTTTATCTTTGGTTTTAGTGAGTGTGCTTATGATATGTCCTGGTGATTTTCTTTTGGGGTCTATCTTATAAGGGATTTGTTGAGCTTTTTGGTTGGTCAGCTTTTCATCTTTCATGCTATTAGGGAAGTTTTCTGTCAGTGATTCTTCAATGATCCTCTCTGTGTTTTCTGTTTTCTCCTCCTGTTCTAGAACTCCAGTTCACTCACAGATTTTTTGTTTTAATTGTATCCCACATAATTCTCAGGGTTTCTTCATTTCTTCATTCTTTTTTTCTGATTTTTCCTCAGAGTTCATCCAAATGTTTGTCTTTAGTTTCACAGATCCTGTCTTCCATTGTTTCATACCTGATCCTCAGCAGTCCTATGATGCTGCCCATTTCTGAAATCCTGTTTGTCTTTTGGATTTCTAATTGTTGTTTTTGTACGATTTCTAGTTGTGAATTTATTTTGGAATTTTGTTTCTGTATTATTTTCCTGAATACTTCCATATTTTTTTTTTGTCTGTATTTTCCATGGATTTGTCATTTTCCCCTCACTTTTGTCTGCTTTTTGCTTCAGCTCTTGGATAGCTCTGAATATTAGAGATTTGAATTCCCTATCAGGTAGTTCTAGTGCCTTTTCTTCTACGGGAAAGTCATCCGGTGTTTTATTTTGGACACCTACTGGAGCCCTCCTGTCCTGCTTTTTTTTTTTTTTTTTAAATATGTTTTGATATCGTCTCTGTCCTCAGGACATTCAGTAGTTATTTTCTTTATTTACTGATTGTAGATTCATTTGTTTCATCCTGCTTTTTTCTTTTATTTCGTTATGTCTGAGCAGGCAGGCTGTGCATTCTTTGTTGTTTGCTGGTCTGTGGGCATGATACATTTCACCTCCTTGTCCAATGGGTAGGGCCAGTCACTCAGCTATGGTGCAGCAGGGCAAGGCCAGCTGAAGGGGAGGGGCTGGGATGGGTTATTTGTGGTATGTATTAGGGCCAACAGGGTGGGCCAGGAATCAGTACAGGGCAGGTTCTGGTAGGCCGTGCCTGTGCTGCTTAGGGATGTTATGTTCAGTGGATGGTGCAGGTAGGCAGGAAGGAGAGGGGAGGTTGTGATGTGTGGAGCTAAGATGGGTATGGAAAGAGGAAAGAGAAGAGAGAGAAACAGGAGCCAAATACAAACAAAAGTGCTAAGGGAGCTTGCTATTGGAGTGGACAGATGAGAAACAGAGAAATGGAGAAAAACAAAAAGTGGGAAAAAGAAAGAAATAGGGAAAGAGAAAATAAATAAATAAATATTAGAAAAAGAGAAGAAAGGAAAAAACCCTAGGGATTCCACTGGTATGACTGCAAAGACCTGGGAAATGGCTGCCAGGTTGAGCAGTACAACCTGGCTAGAAGGGGTAGAAACGTCACACAGTGCCAGGTATTCAGGAGACAGGAAAAGAAGGTAAGTATAATGAGATGAGAAACTGAAAAATGAAGAAACACAAAAAGGAAAAAAAGAAAAAAAAATGCCTCCAGGGATCCCGCCAACACACGTGCACAGACCTGGAAGTCTCTCCCCAGCTACTCAGTATAGCCCAGCTAGAAGGGGGCTCCCAGGCTGTGAAGAGAAAACAAACAAACAGAACAGAATAAAACAAAGCAAAACTACAACAACAACAAGTCCTGGGGATCCCACCAGCATCGTGGCGCAGGCCAGGGAAGAAGTTCCCCAGTTGAGCAGCGTTTCACAGCCTCAGGAAGAAGCAAAGATGGCACGCTAAGCCAGGTGTTGGAGAGAAAGGAAGGGGAGGTGGTGAGAGGCACGGAAGAAACCAAAGGAAGCAGAAAAAAACAACATCACCAACAATCAAATGGCACTCTGGGAGCCAGCCAGTGTGGGTGGGGTGAATCCGAGTGGCAGGGGGCCTGGCTGAGAGACTGTGGCTGGTGGGAAGCAGAGGAAGCCAAGAAGCAGTGGGGAGAAGGATGGGGGGTGGAGGGATAGGAAAATGTATATCACTGGTTAACAGGTGCTCTGTCTCCTGCTGGGCGCTCCTTGCAGCTGCTTTCCCCTACTCCCTGTCCATAGATCTCCAGTGTGGGTGGGGCAAATCTAAGCAACACGGACCCTGCACTTCTCGGCTGGCCGAGTGACTGCAGCCAGCTATGAAGTGGGGGAGGTCAAGCAGGGGGGAGGAAAAAGGGGGGTGGGAAAGAGTATATCACTGGTTACCGGGCGTTCTGTGTCCTGCGGAGAGCTCCGTGAAACTGCTTTCCCATACTCCTTGTCTGTTGATCTACGACAGGAGTCCAAGATGATGAATCTGTGCTGTGTTAGCTGATGGGGGACCTCTGCACGTATCTCTCCTTGCTCTCTGTTCTTTGTCAGTTTCTTATTCCTTTCGGTGCTTGGCTAAGTTATCTCTTCATTTGACATTTAGGGTTCCAGGAGTGATGTTTTCTCTGTTTTACTTAGCTTTTTGGGTCTTTGCTGCGGAGGGGTAGTATGTTGCTGTAGCGCCATGTTGGCTTGAAAAAAAAATTTTTTTTAATAATATTTTATTGTGTTTTTGGTGGAAGTTTACACAGCAAATTAGGTTTCCATTTAACAATTACTAGACAAGTTGTTCAATGACATTGGTTACATTTTTCACAATGTGTTAACATTCTCAATAATTTTATTTTGGTTTTTCTGCCTCCAGTAATCTGGTTTCCTAGTCTCTTTTTCTCTTTCATCTTTGCTTTAGAGTAATTGTTGATCTTTTGGTCTCATATACTGTAGATGATTTTTTTTTAAGTGTGTGGTATTCACTGATAATATTCTTTATTTTATGAGCCAATCTGTTACTTGGCTAAAGGTGACATCAGGGGGTAGTTCTGGTTCGAGGTTTAAAGAGTATCTCAGGGCAATAGTCTCAGGGAGCCCTCTAGTCTCTACGGGTCCAGTAAGTTTAGACTTTGTAAGAATCTGAGCTCTGTTTCACATCTTTCTCCCCTTCTATCAGGATACATCATGGAGAATGGTCGTTAGTGGTAGCCAGGCACGATTTAAATTCTTCTGGTCTCACTGTAGATGAGGTCGTGGTTCATGTAGACTGTTAATTCTGTAGACTAGTTTCTTCTCTGAGTCTTTTGCTAAATTTTCTCTGATTGTTTTAAGGATATTTTTATATCCATTTGTTTGAATCTGGATCCAAACAAGATCTGCACATTATAGGCTGTGGATATAGCTCTAATGTCTCTTTTAATCTATCACAGTTCTCCTCAGCCATTTTTAGTTGTAGGAATCAGGTTATTTGTCCCAAGGTGTTGTTTATTTTCTTTTATATCTCATATTTTCTATACAATGGTAGTTATATCTAGAAGCTTGGTTAGAGTCAGGTTCAGTATTTTCTTGGGAGTGGGGGCATTGGAACTAACATTATAATGGAAACTGGCTTGATGGTGTTTTTGTGTGCCACAGATGTTCTGGAGGTGTCTTAGTGGACAAAATTTGGGTGGCCAGTGTGAAAAACTAGTTCTTGTACAACAGTGGCAGTTGATCTTGATGCCCTGAAATGTTCACTTTGTTTCTCCTTCCTTTTCTTGGCCTGTAAAGAAGGCTTTTAAAAGTGGCTGTGTCACACGGTGTTTGGAAGTGGCACCAAGTGGAGGGCCTGGGAATACTGCCCCACACAGAGACAAGCTGGGTTGGAAAAATTTGTGAGTGTCTTCTTGGGAACCAGGCTAACATTCCTACCTTACATTCATATAAAGAGAACAAACTTACAGTATTGCATGAATGTAGATTAGATCAATCACATTAGAATATTGGAGAGGTTGGTCTGTAGGGCTTATTTTGTAAGAGGCCCCCAGGTTGTTCTAATGTGCAACTAGGAACAAGAAACAACAATTCAAACAATAAAGCTCATGAGGTTCAGTTGAGTCCTCTTCAGTTTGTGGACCACTATATGCACACATGTGCATATACATATAGATGCACACACTCATACATGCCTATACACATATATGCATACATACATATATATGTAAATACATACATAACCACACATATTTTTCGGTTGTTGTTGCAAAATTGTGTATACCCTAGCATTTGAAAAATGTTTTGTGTGTGTGTGTACTTTTTAGTGACATCATTTACCTTAGTCAAGTTGTGCGCACTTCACCCACATTCTGCCTTACCTTTCCCATCACTAGGCCCCACCTATAGCCTTGAGAGAGAAAAGGAGACAAGTCAGTTGAGGCAATTTCAAGTAGCAGCAGTCGAGAGTTTCTGGTTCACAGTGACTATTGGCTTGTAAGGATTTCAGTGGTATTGTTGAAATTCTTCCTTGATAAATGATGTTATAAACTTTTTTAAGAATGGGGAAAGGACCTCAGTTTGAGGAATTCGGAAATGAGAGAAAGAAAAGGTGACTCCAAAGACAACCAGAAGAAGAGAGTTACCATTTGCTGACATGGAGAAGGTTATGGGGAAGTGTTCTATTTTGAACATGTTATATTTGAAATGTGTATTATACACCATGGATTCCCTTGGTGGTAAAAAAGATTAATGTAGTTGGCCGCTAACTGAAAGGTTCGAGGTTTGAGTCCACCCAGAGGTACCTTGGAAGAAAGGCCTGGTGATCTATTTCTGGAAAATTAGCCACTGAAAACCTATGGAGCACAGTTCTACTCTGACATACATGGAGTCATCATGAGTCAAAATCGTCTTGACAGAAACAGTTTTTTTATACACTATAGAGTAGATCTTGAGTACGCAGTTGGATATATGTCTGGACTAAAGGGCTGAAAATAGAAATTTGGAAATCATGGACATATAGGTGGTATTTAAAGCCATTGGACTGGATATAACCTAGGAAATGAGAGGATAGCTTCCTAGAAGCCACATGGAGAAGGTTCTTATAGGGCCTTTGCAAGGGTTCCTCTGAGGAACATATGCTAAGACATAGAGAATACTGATAATTTTTTGAACTAAGTACTGTCAGATTGCTCTAAAGATTGTTTTTACCAGTTTAAATCCCCATCAACGGTGCATGAGGATTCTCATATTCTTGTTAATATTTGGGATTATCTTTCTGATTTTTGCAAAGCTGATTGGTAAGTCAGTGGTGTGTTGGAGCTAGCTAACGAGACTTGACAGAGCATATTTCTTCCCAATACCTTATCCAATGACCACACACTTAGCTTAAAATTAGCAATGGTAAGAATATTTGCACCATGGAATTTGCCAAACACTACAAATTAGACACCCCACCCCCAAGAAGGTGATTCTTAAATACTGACCAGCATACCACTGGATATACGTGGTATCACACTGTATTTGTATTCTCTGATTGGTGCTAGTGAGTTTGAACATCTCTTGATATATCGTTGTTGTTGTTAGGTGCCATCAAATTGGCTCTGACTCATAGCGACCCTGTGTACAATGGAATGAAACGCTGTGCGGTCCTGTGCCATCCTCACAATTGTTGTTATGCTTGAGCCCATTGTTGCAGTTGCTGTGTCGGTCCACCGCTTTGAGGGTCTTCCTCTTTTTTGCTGACCTTCTACTTTATTAAGCTTATGATGTGCTTCGCCAGGGACTGATTCCTCCTGATAACATGTTCAAAATATGGGAGACATAGTCTTGCCATTGTTGCTTCTGAGGAGCATTCTGGCTGTACTTCTTCCAAGACAGATTTGTTTGTTCTTCTGGCAGTCCATGGTATATTCAATGTTTTTTTGCCAACACCATAATTCAAAGGCGTCAATTCTTCTTTGGTCTTCCTTAGTCATTGTCCAGCTTTCACATGCGTATGAGGTGACTGAAAACACCATGGGTTGAGTCTGGCGCACTGTAGTTGTCAAGGTGACATCTTTGCTTTTGAACCCTTTAAAGAGGTCTTCTGTAGCTGATTTGCCCAGTGCAACGCATCTTTTGATTTCTTGACTGCTGCTTCGATGGGGGTTGATTGTGGATCCAAATAAAGTGAAATCCTTGACAACTTCAATCTTTTCTCTGTTTATTGGTCCAGTTGTGAAGATTTTTGTTTCATTTATGTTGAGGTATAATCCACACTGAAGGCTGTAGTCTTTGATCTTCATCAGTAAGTACTTCAAGTCCTCTTCACTTTCATCAAGCAAGGCCGTGTCATCTGCATATTGCAGGTTGTTAATGAGTCTTCCTCCAATTCTGATGCCATGTTCTTCATATAATTCAGCTTCTCTAATTATTTGCTCAGCAAACATATTGAATAAATAAGGTGAAATGATACAACCCTGACGCACACCTTTCCTGACTTTAAACCATGCAGTATCCCTTTGTTCTTTTTTGAACAACTGCCTCTTGATCTATGTACAGGTTCCTCATGAGCACAATTAAGTGTTCTGGAATTCCCAGTCTTCACAATTTTATCCATAATTTGTAAAGATCCACACAGTCGAATGCCTTTGCATAGTCAATAAAACACAGGTAAACATCTTTCTGGTATTCTCTGCTTTGGCCAAGATCCATCTGACATCAGCAATGATATCCCTCATTCCATGTCCTCTTCCGAATCCGGCTTGGATTTCTGGCAGTTCCCTGTGGATATACCACTGTAGCCGCTTTTGAATGATCTTCAGCAAAATTTTACTTGTGTGTGATATTAATGATCTTGTTCGATAATTTCTGAATTCTGTTGGATCACCTTTCTTGGGAATAGGCATAAATATGGATCTTTTCCAGTCGGTTGGTCTGGAAGCTGTCTTCCAACTTTTTTGGCATAGGCAAGTGAGCATTTCCAGCACTGGATCGGTTTGTTGAAACATTTCAATTAGTGGTCTGTCAGTTCCTGGAGGCTTGTTTTTAGCCAATGCCTTCAGTGCAGCCTGGAGCTCTTCCTTCAGTACCATTGATTCCTGATCCTGTGCTACCTCCTGAAATGGTTGACACAGTGACTCTGTGTGTTCCTTTCATCTTCTTTTGATGTTTCCTGAGTTATTTAATGTTTTCCCCATAGAATCCTTCAATATTGCAGCTTGAGGCTTGAATTTTTGTTCAATTTTTTCAGGTTGAGAAATGCTGAGTGTGTTCTTCCCTTTTGGTTTTCTAACTCCAGGTCTTTGCACGTGTCATTAAATTACTTTGTCTTCTTGACCACCGTTTGAAATCTTCTCTTCAGTTCTTTGACTTTGTTTCTTCCTTTTGCTTTAGCTTCTTCATGTTCAAGGGCAAGTTTCAGGGTTTCTTCTGACATCTATTTTGGTCTTTTCTTTCTTTCCTGTTTTTTTAATGACCTCTTGCTTTCTTTGTATATGATGTCCTTAATGTCATTCCACAACTCTTCTGGTCTTCGGTCATTAGTGTTCAACGTGACAAATCTAGTCTTGAGAGAGTCTCTGAATTCAGGTGGGATATACTCAAGGTCATATTTTGTCTTTCGTGGACTTGTTCTAATTTTCTTCAGCTTCAACTGGAACTTGCATATGAGCAATTGATGGTCTGTTCTACAGTCAGCCCCTGACCTTGCTTTGACTGATGATATTGAGCTTTTCCATGGTCTCTTTCCACAGATGTAGTTGATTTGATTCCTGTATATTCCATCTAGTAAGGTCCACGTGTATAGTTGCTGTTTATGTTGGTGAAAAAAGGTATTTGCAGTAAAGAAGTTGTTGGTCTCGCAAAGTTCCATTGTGTGATCTCCAGCCTCATTTCTATCACCAAGGCCATATTTTCCAACTACCAGTCCTTCTTTGTTTCCAACTTTTGCATTCCAGTCACCATAATTATCAATACATCCTGATCGCATGTTGGATCAATTTTAAACTGCCAAAGTTGGTAAAATTTCAATTTCTTCATCTTTGGCTTTAGTGCTTGGTGCATAAATTCGAATAATAGTTGTATTAATTTGTCTTTCTTGTAGCCTGTGGATATTATCCTAGCACTGACAATGTTGTATTTCAGGATAGATCTTACAGTGTTCTTTTTGACTATGAATGCAAACACCATTCCTCTTCAAGTTGTCATTCCTGGCATAGTAGACCATGTGATGGTCTGATTCAAAATGGCCAATGCCAGTCCATTTCAGCTCACTAATGCCTAGGATATGGACGTTTATGTGTTCCACTTCATTTTTATGATTTCCAATTTTCCTAGATTCATACTTCGTACATTCCATGTTCTGATTATTAATGGATTTTTGCTGCTGTTTCTTCTAATTTTGAGTTGTGCCACATCAGTAGATGAAAGTCCCAAAAGCTTGGCTCCATCCACATCATTAAGGTCAACTCTACTTTGAGGAGGCACCTCTTCCCCAGTCATATTTTGAGTGCCTTCCAACCCGGGGGGCTCATCTTCCAGCACTGTATCAGACAATGTTCTGATACTATTCCTAAGATTTTCACTGGCTAATTCTTTTCAGAAGTAGATCACCAGGTTCTTCTCCCTATTCTGTCTTAGTCTGGAAGCTCAGCTGAAACCTGTCTGCCATGGGTGACCCTGCTGGTATCTGAATATCAGTGGCATAGCTTCCAGCATCACAGCAACACGCAAGCCCCCACAGTACGACAAACTGACAGACACATGGGAGTCTCTTGATATGCTTGCTTGTAATTCTGGGTTTCCCTTCTGTGACTTGCCTATTCCTATCCTTTTCTCATATTTATATTGGCTTTTCTGACTTCTCGTTGATTTGCAGACGTATCTTATATATTTTAGATATTAATCCCTAGTTGCTTATGAATATACTGTACACCTTTTCCAAATCTGTCAACTGTCTGCTAACCTTTTCTATAGTATCTGTCATTGAAGAAAAATCCTTAATTATGATGATGTAGAGTTTCACAATCTTTGGCTTTAAGGTTTGTGCTTTTGGAGTCTTGTTTTATGAAGTAATACTACCTTAACATTCATAAAGATATTCTCTTACATTTTCTTTTCTACCTTTCGTATGGAGCCCTGGTGGTTAAGAACTGGCTGCTAACCAAAAGATCGGCAGCTTGAATTCACCAGTTGCTCCTTGGAAACCCCATGGGGCAGTTCTACTCTGCCCTGTAGGGTCGCTATGAGTTGAAATTGACTTGAGGGCAATGGGTTTGGTTTTTGGCTTTTTAATTCTATCTGAAAGAAGCGCTACTTACCCAGTTGGCTGCTAACCGAAATGTCAGTGGTTTGAATCTACCAGCAGTTCCTCAGGAGAAAGATGTGGTGGTCTGCTTCTGTAAAGATTACAGCCTTGGAAACCCTGTGGTGCAGTCCTATTCTGTCCTATAGAGTCACTGTGAGTTGGAATCGACTTGAGGGCTCACAACAACAACAGATCTATCTGGAGTTCACTTTTGTATCTGGTGGATGTGGGGCATCCAATTTTTATTTTTCCTTCATACGCTAAGCCATTTTTCCCAACATCATCTTCTAAGTAATTTATATTTTTCTCATTGCTGTGTAATACCACCTTTACATGTATCGAGGTTCCACTTATACATGAGTCTGCTTCTGAGTTCTCCATTCTATTTCACTGTTCTATTTGTTCTCATATCAAAACCATACTCTTTTTATTACCATGAGGTAATAACATACTATATCTTGCAGTGCAGGTCTCTGCTCTTTGTTCTTGCTTTTCAAAATGGACTTAACTATTTAAATTTTTATTTTTCTTAATATATTTTAAAGCTTATTGAGTTCCTTAAAATTTTAGTTCTTGCTAGAATTTTGGTTATTATAACATTGAACTTTGAGATTAAACTGACATTTTTACAATGTAAAGTCTTCCCATCCATGCTGTATCTCTTCATTTTTTCAGTCTTCTTTTATATCCTTTAATAGGAATTTAAAAGCTCTCCATAAAGTTCTTACAAGTTGTTAGGTTAGTTCCTAGATATTATGCTTTAGAGTTTTATTGCAGTTGTGAATGGTCTCTTCTTGTCCATTATATTTTCTAGTTACTGCTGATTGTAGAGGAACATATTGATTCTCGTACTTGGCAACCTTGCTGAAATCTTATTGCTTCTCTAATACTTCAGTTGTTGATTCTTTTGGGTTTTCTATGCTGATGATCATACCATCTATAAGCATAACAGAGGAAGATTTTAGAGGCTGTGCCCGATGTACTGATATTCTGCATTTAACCACCTCTGCAAGTTGGGCTCCAACCTGGTGCCCAATTCTGGTAGTTGGGTGTCTCTCATGATCCTAAGGCCATATCCCCTCATGTACTCCCATGTTTGGAAACTGCCTAATGCCTTGTTTCATATCCTGCCCAATACCTCAGCCTGTGTGGGAGCAGTGACCATGTCTTCCTTTGCTTATTTCCTCTAACCCTTTTTCACGATTTGGGGTCCTGTTAGCTGACTTTCCTGATACAGACCATCAGAATGCCTGAATTTCTGCAAGATCGCTGGTGCTCGACCCAACATTTCTGTGGTCTGCAAGCCCAAAAGCATAGCCCATATAGGCAATAGGCTTTCATCTCAGACAGACTTAGGTTTGAATTTTTTTCTGCTCCAGGGCATATACAGCAAACTATACAGCCTCCCGGAGTCTGTTTCCTCATTTGTAAAGTGAGGACAGATAAGATCCCATAGGGAAAGTGACAGTGTTCAGTCAGTAAGTTCCCTTCTCCACCGCTGTGATACGAACCATTGATGATCACCTCCTGTGGGACTGTGGCCTATGCTTTATTGTTACATTTTCCAGGAACTTTTTTTTTAAAAAGGATTTTTTTAAATTGAGCTTTAGGTAGAAGTTACAGAGCAAATTAGTTTCCCATTCAATAATTTACACACAAAGTGTTCCATGACATTGATTGTCATCTCCACAATGTGTTAGCACTCTCCCTGCTTCCATCCTGAGTTCCCCCTTTCCATTCGTCCAGTTTTCCTGACACTTTCTGCCTTCTCATCTTTGTTTTTGGGCAAACATTGCCTTTTTGGTCTTGTATAGTTGATTGTTCTGAGGAGCACTTTCCTCACAGATGTCATCGTTTATTTTATAGGTCTGTCTATTATTTGGTTGAAAGGTGATCTCTAAGAGTGGCTTCAGATCCAAGTTAGAAGGGTGACTAAGGGCCATAGTCTCAGGGCTTCCTCTAGTCTCTATCAGACGAGTAATCCTGGTCTTTTTTTTCATGAATTTTTATTATTTTCCTTCTCATTTAAAAATTTATACACAAATTATTTTGTGACATTGGTTGCACTCCCTGCAATGTGTCAGCATTCTCCCCCTTTCCCTGCCCACCCTGGGTTCTCCATGTCCATTCATACGATTTTCCTTTCCCTTACTGCCTTCTCATCTCTGCTTTTGGGCAAGTGTTGACCATTTGGTCTCCCATAGTTGATTGAACTAAGAAGCATGTTCCTCACATATGTTGTTTGTCTTATAAAAAAAAAAAAAAAACCCAAACCCATTGCTGTTGAGTCGATTCCCTATAGGGTCAGTATGAAAGTTTGAATCATAGGCCTGTCTAATCTTTGGCTGAAATGTGGACTTTGGGAGTGGCTTCAGTTCTGAGTTAGCAGGGTGTACGGGGCCACATTCTTGGGGGTTCCTCCAGTCTCTGTCAGACCAGTAACTCTGGTCTTTTTTTGTGAATTTGAATTTTGTTCTACCGTTTTCTCCCACTTTGTCCAGGACCCTCTATTGTGGTGAGCCCTGTCAGAGCAGTTGGTGGAGGTAGCCGGGCACCATCTAGTTCTTCTGGGCTCAGGTTGGTGGAGGCCGTGATTCATGTGGTCCATTAGTCATTTGGACTAATATTTTTCTTGTGTGTTTGGTTTCCTTCATTATCCTTTGCTCTAAACATGATGTGGCCAATAGATGTATTTTAGATGGCTGCTCTCAAGCGTTTAAGACCCCATAGGTTTCTCACCAAAGTAGAATGTAGAACATTTTCTTTATGAACTGTGTTATACTGATCAACCTAGATGTCCCCAGAGACCATGGTCCCCAGCCCTCGGCCCCAGTAACTCAGTCCCTCAAGGTGTTTGGATGTGTCTAGGGAGCTTATATGACTTTGTCTTGGTCAAGTTGTGCTGACTTCCCCTATGTTGTGTGTCTTTCACTTCCCCTATATTGTGTGTGTTCACCAAAGTCAACACTTGTCTACTATCTAGTTAGTGATTTCCCCTTCTCAACCCTTTCCTTCCTTGTAGCCATCAAAGATTGTTGTTTTTTTTCTGTGTGTAAACATTTTCTTGGCTTTTTATAGTAGTGATCTCATACAATATTTGTCCTTTTGTGATTGACTTTTTCACTCAGCATAATGCCCTCCAGATTAATCCACACTGTAAAATGTTTCACTGTAAATTGTTCTTTATTGTTGCATAGTATTCCATTGTGTGTATGTACCATAATTTGTTTATCCATTCATCTGTTGAAGGGCACTTAGGTTGCTTCCATCTTTTTGCTATTGTGAATAGCACTACAGTGAACGTGGGTATGCATATGTCTACTCATGTGATGGCTCTTATTTCTCCTAGGATATATTTCTAGGAGTGAGATTGCTAGATTGTATGGTATTTCTGTTTCTAGTTTTTTAAGGAGGCACCGTATCATTTTCCATAGTGGTTGTACCATTTTACAACATGCTATTTTCTGTGTTTTTGATTAGTGCCAGTACTGTTGGGGTGAGGTAGCTTCTCCTTGTAGATTTGACTTGCATTTCTCTAATGGCTAATGACCATGAGCATTTCCTCATGTGTCTATTAGCTGCCTGAATATCTTTTTTGGTGAAGTGTCTGTTTATATTCTTTGCCCATTTTTAAATTGGATTGTTTGTCTTTTCGTTATTGAGGTGTTCAAGTATTCTATAGATTTTAGAGATTAGACCCTTGTCAGATATGTTGTAGCCTAAATTTTTTTCCCAGTCTGTAGGTTCTTTTTACTCTTTTGGTGACGTCTTTCTATGAGAATAAGTGTTTAAATTTTAGGAGCTCCCAGTTATCTAGTTTATCTTCTGGTGTTTGTGCATTGTTAGTTATGGTTTGTATTCTCTTTATGAGATGTATTTGGGCCTTTAGTACTGTCCCTATTTTTTCTTCCATGATCTTTATCGTTTTAGGTTTTATATTTATGTCTTTGGTTGATTTTCAGTTAGTTTTTGTGTATGGTGTGAGGTATGGATCCTGTTTCATTTTTTTACAGATGAACATTCAGTTTTGTCAGCACCGTTTGTTAAAAAGACTGTCTT
This sequence comes from Elephas maximus indicus, assembly GCF_024166365.1. Taxonomy (NCBI): domain Eukaryota; kingdom Metazoa; phylum Chordata; class Mammalia; order Proboscidea; family Elephantidae; genus Elephas; species Elephas maximus. The sequence goes on from NC_064830.1 coordinate 48,192,919, forward strand.
TTCCCCATTTAATGGACTTTGGTCATTTGTCAAAGATCAGCAGACAATAGGTGGATGAATTTACATCTGAGTTCTCAATTCTGTTCCATTAACCTATGTGTTTGATGATTTACCAGTATCAGGCTGTTTTGACTACCTTGGCTGTTACAGTTGGTTCTGAGATCAGGTAGTATGAGGCCTTCTACTTTGTTCTTATTCTTCAGTAATGCTTTGCTTATCCAGGGCCTCTTTCCTTTCCATATAAAGTTAGTGATTAGCTTTTCCATCTCGTTAAAGAATGCTGTTGGTATTTGGATTGGGTTTGCATTATATCTGTAGATCGCTTTGGGTAAAAGTTGACATTTTCACAATGTTGAGTCTTCCTATCCATGAGCATGGTATGTTTTTCTATTTATGTAGACATCTTTTGGTTTTCTGCAACAGTGTTTTGTAGTTTTTTTGTATAGGTCTTTTATGCCTCTGGTTAGATTTATTCTGAAGTATTATCTTTTTAGGGGCTATTATAAATGGTATTGCTTTCCTGATTTCCTTTTTGAAGTTCTCTTTATTGGTGTATAGGAATCCAACTGATTTTTGTATGTTGAACTTGTATCCTGATACTCTGCTGAATCTTTCTATTAATTCCAGTAGTTTTCATGTGGAATCTTTGGGGTTCTCTATGAATAGGATCATATCATCTAGAGTAAGGATAGTTTTACTTCTTCCTTTCTGTCTTAGGTTGGGTTCTCTAGAGAAGCAAAACTAGTGAAGCATACACACACACACACAATAAAACTAAAATGCATTGCCATCGAGTTGATTCCAACTCATAGTGACCTTATAGGACAGTGTAGAACTGTCCCATAGGGTTTCCAAGGGGTGACTGGTGAATTCGACCTTTTGATTGGCATCTGAACTCTTAACCAATGTGCCACAATGGCTCTCTCTATATATAACAACAAAAAAAAAAAAACACACAAAAAAAACCCAAACTCGTTGCTGTCGAGTCAATTCTGACTCAAAGTGACCCTATACGGTTTCCAAGGAGGCCTAGTGGATTTGAATTGCCATCCTTTTGGTTAGCAGCCATAGCTCTTAACCCCTATGCCACTAGGGTTTCTATCTATCTATCCATCCATCCATCCATCCATCCATCCATCCATCCATCCATCCATCCATCCATCTATCTATCTAAAGAAAATAGGTCACGTAGTTTTAGAGGCTGGCATGCTACAAATCCATGGGTCTTGGAATTTGTAGGCTTGGAAGCTGTAGGATTCTCCTGACCCACTTAGCTGCAGGGGCTGACGAACCCAAGATCAGCAGGTCAGAGGGCAGGCTGCTAGCTCGTGGGCTGTAGAGGCTGATGAATCCAAGATCGGAAGGTAAGATGGCAGGTTGCTGGCTCAAGTCCCAAGAACTAGAGTTCAGATGATGATGAGCCAAATGCAGGACAGAGCAGAGCAAAAGCCAGCAAATTTTGTCAGAATGTCCGTATATATTGGATGTAGACCATATCCCAAGGAAAATCCCTTTCAACTGATTGGCTGCTCGTAGCAGAGCTCATCATGGAGAAGATTACATTATATCAGATCTCATCATAGAGGTGATTACATCATCACATAACTGCCAAACTACATCATAACTCCCAAACCACTGAGAATTATGGCCCAGCCAAGTTGACACACAACCTTAACCATCACAATCCACCCTTTGTCAACCTGACACCAGTACACATCTCCTTAAACCATACATAATCTCTAAATAAAGACAATTATAAAGTCGTACGTGTACCTAATATGACCAAAAACGCACTAGCCCCCTTTACATCTTATATTTTATAAGTAAAACAAAAATATTTGATGCACATATACAAGGATGAAATACTAAATTATGTTCCTCATTTCTGCAACTGGTCATGTGGTCATAGATGGCATTCAGGACTCCTTCTTCCACAATCCATTCTGTATTCCCTTTATCCTCAGCAAGTGCCTCAGCTGGTTGTGGTTCTTTACCTAGTGGCCTGGTAAAGGCCTGGGCCACTAGTAGTGCTGTCAGAATTGGGTTGCTGTAGTTTTCCATTGTTTTTAATCACAGTGCATGGTAGTACTAAGAGATGTCCTGAGGGATATCCCATATTCCAGGCAAATGTTTCTTTATCTTAATTATGTAATACCAACCTGATTTCCTCTTGGTAATCAGGATCAGTCACACCAGCCAATATGACAACTCCCTTCTTTGCCTGTTGATCCAGAGGCATAAGAAGCTCAAAGAGGCCAGGTCACATTCTTAGCTTCCAGTTCAATGGAATCAGTCATGTGTCTCCAGGTGGGAACATTACTCCCTTTGGAACTAAAACCTCTAGATCCCCCAAAGCATAGGGTTGTGGGGTCAGGAAGCGAAAATTTTGTGAGTGGGTCACTAGGGGTAATAGTGACTGGCACCACTCCCGTTTCCACCCCTTGATTCCTGGACCCATGAATCCTGGCTATGGGAGAAATAGCACCATATATTGGATACTGGTTTAGAGCATATATGGCCTCCTGGAGAACATTGTCCCAACTCTGCAAGGTATTGCAACCTAGCTGGCACTGTGATTGTGTCTTTAGAAGGCTGTTCCATGTTCTATCAAGCTAGCTGCTTCAGAATGATGGGGGATGTTGTAAGACCAGTGAATTCCATGAGCATGGGCCCATTGCCACACTTGATTTGCTGTGAAGTGAGTCCCTTGATCTGAGGCAATGCTGTGAGGGATATCATGATGGTGGATAAGGTGTTCTGTGTGTCCTTGGATGCTAGTTTTGGCAGAAGCATTGCATGCAGGGAAGGTGTCTTAGGGCTGCTATAACAGCAACACCACAAGTGGATGGCTTTAACAAAGGGAAGTTTATTTCCTTACAGTAAAGTAGGCTAAAGTCCAAATTCAGGGCTTTGGCTCCAGGGGAAGGCTTTCTCTTTCTGTCAGCTCTGGAGGAAGGTCTTTATCGTCAATCTTCCCCTAGATTAGGAGCTTCTCTGCACAGGAACCCCAGGTCTAAAGGATGTGCTCACCTCCCAGTGCTTCTTTCTTGGTGTACGAGGTCCTCAGCTCTCTGCTTGGTTCCCTTTCCTTTTTATCTCTTGAGAGATAGAAGGTAGTGCAGGCCACCCCAGGAAAACTCCCTTTACATTGGATCAGGGATGTGACCTGATAAGGGCATTACAATCCCACCGTAATCCTCTTTAATGTAAAACTAAAATCACAAAATGGAGAACAACCACAGAATACTGGGAATCATGGCCTAACCAAGGTAATACACACATTTTGGGGGTGACATAATTCAATCCATGACAAGAACATTCAGCATTGTTTTAGGCATTAGCCTAAAACAGGTGATGCCCCAGGGAATGACTCAGATGCCACTCCATCTAGAGTAAGGGAGAATGAAGAAAACGAAAAAACACAAGGGAAAGCTTAGTCCAAAGGACTAACGGATAACCACTACCACAGCCTCCACCAGACAGAGACCAGCACAACTAGATAATTCCTGGTTACCACCCCAGACTGCTCTGACAGGGATCACAATAGAGGACCCCAGAAAGAGCTGGAGAAAAATGCAGAACAAAATTCCAACTCACAAAAAAAGATCAGACTTACTGGTCTGACAGAGACTGGAGAAACCCCAATAGTATGGCTCCTGGACACCTTTTAATTCAGTACTAAAGTCACGCTTGAGGCTCACCCTTCAGCCAAAGACTAGAAAGTCCTATAGAACAAACAATAATACATGTAGTTCGACCATGTATACGAGACTAAATGGGCACACCATCCCAGGGGCAAGGAGGAGAAGGCAGGAGGGGACAGGAAAGCTAGATGAATAGAAATGGAGAACCCAAGGTTGAGAACGGGAGAGTACTGACAATTTGTGGGGTTGGCAACCAACGTTACAGAACAATATGTGTATTAATTGTTTAATGAGAAGGTAATTTGCATCATAACTTTAACCTAAAACACAATAAAAAAATAAACAAATAAATGACAAGTAGTTCTTTTGGAGTGTAGCATACCTACTCCTCTTTTGAAGGGTACAGTAACTTGTACTTCATCTTTTGGTGTTCCCTGAGACTTAAGTCTAGTTATAAGTCTAGAAGCAAAAATGGGTGGTGGGGATGTGTTTTGAGAACATTCAGCAATGTCTTGTAAGGCATCTGCCTGAGATGATGCCCCAGGCGATGATTCAGACACAGGCCCCAGGTGATATCTCAGACAAAGGCTTTTCAGATACAGCTGGGTTAATTTCAACAGATGAGGGTGGAAGGACTAATGGTCTTACTTGAGAGGGTGGCTTAGCAGACAAATATGGAGTAATCTTCACAGATGGGAGTAAGAGGGCTGGTTCTGTTAGCAGGAATGATTCAATGGAATTTAGGCTCTCAGTGTCCCCAGCTTCCTGATTATCTGCCCATATATCCCCATCCCAAGTTTCAGGATCCCATTTCTTCCCAATCAATGCCCTCACTTTAACTTTGGATACCATTCAAGGTTGGGAAATCAACTCATGTTGTAATTTAGCTAATCTTACAATAAGACTCTGAGTTTGTTTTTTGGCAATATCAGCTCTGTTACTACAAGATATAAGGCTTTCTTTCAGGGCACAAATGGCAACTCTGAGGTCATTTCTATGGTGCTTGAGCTTTGACTCTGAAGCCCTGAGCTCATCTCTTTTTCTTACCACTTTGTGTAGGGAAAGTAGGATCAACCAAACAGCTACCTTATACTTCTCATTTTGACAAAATTGTAGAAAAGTACCAAACATGTGATCACCCAGAGCTTTCCCCCTTAACAATATTTGATCTAGTGGTGGTGATATTTTGTGTATTTGTACTGCCACCTCATGCTATGGATTAGTAGTGCCCTCTTTACTACTGGAACCAATTTAGAAAACTCATCCTTACAATTTTATTTTGCTAGGACCAATCTTGGTACAAAATACATTAGGCTGGGTTCTCTAAAGAAGCAAAACCAGTTAAGCATACACGCGTGCACACACACACACACAGATAGAAAGACAGAGAGATCTATATCAAGGAAACGGCTCACACAGTTGTAGAGGCTGGAAAGCCCCAAGTCTGTGAGTCAGGCATCAGGCTGGAGGCTTCTCCTGACTCACGTGGCTGCAGGGGCTGACAAACCCAAGATCAGCAGTTCAGATGGTAGGCTGCTGGCTCAAACTCCAAGAACTGGAGTGCAGGTGATGATGAGCTGAATGCAGGATCCAGAGCAGAACAAAAGCCAGTGATCTTTGCCAGAAAGTCCATATATATTGGATGCAGGTCATACCCTCGAGGAAACTCCCGTTTGACTGATTGGCTGCTCATAGAAGATCTCACCCCGGAGGAGATTACATTACATCAGAGCTCATCATGGACGTGATTACGTCATTACATAACTGCCAAACTACATTATAATTGCCAAACCACTGAGAATCATGGCCCAGCCAAGCTGACACACAACCTTAACTATCTTGCTTTCCAACGTGGATGCCCTTTATTTCTTGTTCTTGCTTTATTGCTTTAGCTAGGACTTCTGGCACAATGTTAAATAGGAGTGGTGATAAAGGGCATCCCTCTCTTATTTCCGTTCTCAGGGAGAATGCTTTCAGCCTCTCTCCATTGAGAATGATGTTGGCTGTGTGTTTAGCACCCGCCCCCCCCCAAAAAAAAACCAAACCCAGGGCCGTCGAGTCAATTCCGACTCATAGCGACCCTGTAGGACAGAGTAGAACTGCCCCATAGAGTTTCCAAGGAGCGCCTGGAGGATTCGAACTTCAGACCCTTTGGTTAGCAGCTGTAGCACTTAACCACTATGCCACCAGGGTTTCCTTGTTAGTATAGATGCACCTTAATATGTTGAGGAATTTCCCTCTATTCCTAATTTAATGAATTTTTAACAAGAAGCGGTGTTGGACGTTATCAAATGCCTTTTCTGAATCAATTGAGATGATCATGCGATTCTTTTATTTTGTTCTATTTGTGTGGTGAATTACTTTGATTGATTTTCTAATGTTGACACATACTTGCATACCTGGTATGAATCTCACTTGGCCATGGTGTATTTTTTTTTTTTTTTAACACGATGCTGCGTTGTGTTGGCTAGACTTTTGTTGAAAATTTTTGTATCTATATTCATGAGAGACATTGGTTTATAATTTTCTTTTTTTGGGGGGGTGTCTTTGCCTGGTTTTGGTACCAGTGTTATGCTGACTTCACAGAACGAATTCGGAAGTATTCCTTCCTTTTATATGCTCTGAAATAGTTTGTGTAATACTGGCGTGAGCTCTTCTCTGTTTGTTAGCATTCTCCAGTGAAGCCACCCAGGCCTGGGCTTCTTTTTGTTGTTGTTGGGAGTTTTTTTTTTTTTTGTATAATTTTTATTGAGCTTCAAGTGAATGTTTACAAATCAAGTCAGTCTGTCACATATAAGTTTATATACACCTTACTCCATACTCCCACTTGCTCTCCCCCTAATGAGTCAGCCCTTCCAGTCTCTCCTTTCGTGACAATTTTGCCAGCTTCCAACCCTCTCTACCCTCCCATCCCCCCTCCAGACAGGAGATGCCAACACAGTCTCAAGTGTCCATCTGATACAAATAGCTCACTCTTCATCAGCATCTCTCTCCTACCCACTGTCCAGTCCCTTCCATGTCTGATGAGTTGTCTTCGGGAATGGTTCCTGTCCTGGGCCAACAGAAGGTTTGGGGACCATGACCGCCGGGATTCCTCTAGTCTCAGTCAGACCATTAAGTATGGTCTTTTTGTGCGAATTTGGGGTCTGCATCCCACTGATCTCCTGCTCCCTCAGGGGTTCTCTGTTGTGCTCCCTGTCAGGGCAGTCATCAGTTGTGGCCGGGCACCAACTAGTTCTTCTGGTCTCAGGATGATGTAGATCTCTGGTTCATGTGGCCCTTTCTGTCTCTTGGGCTCATAGTTATCGTGCGACCTTGGTGTTCTTCATTCTCCTTTGATCCAGGTGGGCTGAGACCAATTGATGCATTTTAGATGGCCACTTGTTAGCGTTTAAGACCCCAGATGCCACATTTCAAAGTGGGATGCAGAATGTTTTCATAATAGAATTATTTTGCCAATTGACTTAGAAGTTCCCTTAAACCATGGTCCCCAAACCCCCGCCCTTGCTCCGCTGACCTTTGAAGCATTCAGTTTATCCCGGAAACTTCTTTGCTTTTGGTTCAGTCCAGTTGAGCTGACCTTCCGTGTATTGAGTATTGTCCTTCCCTTCACCTAAAGTAGTTCTTATCTACTAACTAATCAGTAAAAAACCCTCTCCCACCCTCCTTCCCTCCCCCCCTCGTAACCACAAAAGTATGTGTTCTTCTCAGTTTATAGTATTTCTGAAGATCTTATAATAGTGGTCCTATACAATATTTGTCCTTTTGCCTCTGACTCATTTCGCTCAGCATAATGCCTTCCAGGTTCCTCCATGTTATGAAATGTTTCACAGATTCGTCACTGTTCTTTATCGTTGTGTAGTATTCCATTGTGTGAATATACCACAATTTATTTACCCATTCATCCGTCGATGGACACCTTGGTTGCTTCCAGCTTTTTGCTATTGTAAACAGAGCTGCAATAAACATGGGTGTGCATATATCTGTTTGTGTGAAGGCTCTTATTTGTCTAGGGTATATTCCGAGGAGTGGGATTTCTGGGTTGTATGGTAGTTCTATTTCTAACTGTTTAAGATAACGCCAGATAGATTTCCAAAGTGGTTGTACCATTTGACATTCCCACCTGCAGTGTATAAGAGCTCCAATCTCCCCATAGCCTCTCCAACATATATTATTTTGTGTTTTTTGGATTAATGCCAGCCTTGTTGGAGTGAGATGGAATCTCGTCGTAGTTTTAATTTGCGTTTCTCTAATGGCTAATGATCGGGAGTTTTTTTTTATTATGTCTTCAATTTATTCTCTTGTTATGTGCCTGTTCAGATTTTCTATCTTAGTTTGTATTAGTGTAGGTAAGTAGTGTGTTTCTAGACATTTTTCCCTTTTCTCTAAACAAAAAAAAACACTAAACTCATTGCCATGGAGTCGATTCTGACACAAAACCACCCTATAGGACAGAGTAGAACTGCCTCATAGGGTTTCCAAGGAGTGGCTGGTGGATTTGAACTGCCAACCTTTTGCTCTTAACCACTGTGCCACCTTTTCCTCTAGGTTCTCAAATTTGTTAGAGTACAATTTATCATAGTATTGTTATGATGCTTTTTATTTTAGTTGAATCTGTTGTAATTTCCTCATCTCATTTCTTATTTGGATTATTTGCTTCTTGCTTTTCTTTTGTCAGTTCGGCCAATGGTTTTTGATCTTGTTGATCTTTTCCAAGAATCAACTTTTGGTCTCGTGGATTCTTTGTTTTATATTCCTGTTCTTTATTTCTGCTCTGATCTTTATTATTTCCTTTCTTCTGGTGCCTGTGGGCTTCTTTTGATGTTCGCTTTCTATTTTTTCAAGTTGTAGGGCTAACGCTTTGATTTTCGCCAAGTTTTCTTTTTTGACACCTCAAGAGATTGCCTTAAGAGATTGCCTCAAGACATAACCCAATCTTATAGATTGGGTCCTGCCTCACCAACACAACTGCCACCCATCCTCCCTCATTAACATAACGGAGACAGGATTTACAACATATAGGAAGATCACGCGATACCAGGAAATCATAATTCAATCCATGACACAAGGTGTTATTCAGTTTCAGTGTCTTTTAATTTTTTCTCCCTTGGTCTTCCTTTCATTGATTTCTAGTTTTATGGCATTGTGATTAAATAGTATGCTTTGTATTATCTTGATGTTTTGGATTTTACTGAGGGTTGTTTGCGGTCTATTCTGGAGAATGTTCCATATGCTTTGGAAAAGAACGTATACTTTACTGATGCTGGGTGAAGTGTTCCATACATGTCTAGAAAGTCAAATTGGTTGATTTTGGCCTTTTAGATCTTCCATATCTTTGTTGTTTTATTTCTAGATATTCTGTCCTTTACTGTGAGTGCTATGTTGAGGTCTCCTACTATTATTGCGGAACTGTCAATTTCTCTTTTCAGTGCTGTTAAAGTTTGTTTTATGTATTTTGGAGCCCTGTCATTGGGTGCATAGATATTTATGCAGGTTGTATCTCCTTGGTGGATTGTCTCTTTAATCATTATTTAATGTCCTTTCTTGTCTTTTATGATTGATTTTGCTTTAAAAAATGCACTTTATCTGAGATTAGTATTGCTACTCCTGCCCCTTTTTGGTTGCTGTTTGCTTGATATATTTTTTTCCATCCTTTGATTTTTAATATATTAATGTCTTTGTGTCTAAGGTATTTCTCTTGCAGACAGCATATTGATGGGTCTTGCTTTTTGATCCATTCTGCCACTCTCTGTCTCTTTACAGGTGCATTTAAGCCATTTACATCCAGTGTGGTTATCGATAGGTATGAGTTTATTGCTGTCATATGGTTGCGCTTTTTTTGTGGTGCTGACATTTTCATCATTCCTCTTACTCTCCTGTGCTGAGTTCCTTTTATTTGTGGATTTTCTTTTCTTTCATTATTATAGATTTTGTCTTTACTGAGACTTTATATCTTTCTTCTTTTTTATTCTGATGAGGAGGTTTGTTAACTTTCTTTGTGGTTACCTGGACATTTACCTTTATCTTCCTATGTTTGAGCCAGTCTTTCATTACTTGATATTGCCTTGACTTTATCTGCATTTGAAAGCTCTATACCCACACCATTTATTCCCCCTTTTATTGTTTTGACATTTACAGATTGACATCTCTATTTTCCTGCTTTAAGTCTCTTAAAAAAAAAATTTAAAAAAAAAAGGTCTCTTAGCTTTGTTTTATTATTGAAGGTTTTTTCCTGGGTTGGTATCTGGAATGATGCTGTTCTGTGTCCTAGACTCTGGTTGTTGTCTGATGTTGTTGGTTCTCTAACTGAAGGATGCCCTTTAATATTTCATGTAAGTTTGGTTTTATTTTTACGAATTCCCTTAATTTTTATTTCTCTGGAACTATCCTAATTGGGCCATCGTATTCAAGAGAGAGTTTTGCGGATATATTATACTTGGTTGGCAGTTTTTTTCTTTAAGGTTTTATATATGTCCTCCCATTGCCTTCTTGTCTACATAGTTTCTATTGAGTAATCAGAGTTTAGTCTTATTGTTTCCCCTTTGTAAGTGACTTTTCATTTTTCTTTAGCTGCTCTCAGGATTTTTTCTTTGTCTTAGGTTTTGGCAAGTGTGATTATGATATGCCTTGGTGACTTTCTTTTGGTGTCTATCCTATATGGGGTTTGTTGATAGTGGATAGTCAGCTTTTCATCTTTCATGATATTTGGGAACTTTTCTGCCAGAAAATCTTCAATCCTTTCTCTGTTTTCCATTTTCTCTCCCTGTTCTGGAACTCTGCTCATGTGCAAATTTTTGCTGTTGATTGTGTCCCACATAATTCTTAGGCTTTCTTTATTCTTTTCTCTGACTTTTCCTCAAACAAAGTGACATCCACGGATTTGTCTTCAATGTCACTAATTCTTTCTTCTGTTTTTTCAAATTTGCTCCTAAAACTTTCTATTTAGTTGTCTATTTCTGAAATTTTGTTGTTTGTCTTCTGGATTTCTAGTTGCTGTTTTTGCATGATTTCTAATGATTTATTTTGATGTTTTGTTCTTGTATTATTTTCCTGAATTCTTCTATTGCTTTGTCTGTGATTTCCTTGATTTTGGCTATGTTTTCACTGGCTTTGCCTGTGTTTTCCATGATTTTGTCTATTTTTTCCTTTGGTTTTGTCTTTGTTTTCCTTGATCTTTTCCTAATCTCTTGGAGACCTCTAAATACTAGTTTTTTAAGTTCCATATCAGGTAGTTTCACTGCCTTTTCTTCTACTGGGAGGTCATCTGATGTCTGCTGTCTGCAAGACATTTAAGTATTTATTTATTGTATGTTCATTTGTTTCATCCTGGTTTGTTTTGTTTTGATATATCAATGTAGTCAGCCAGGTGTACTTTTATGCTTGCTCATCTGTGGGCACAATAGCTCTCACCACCTTGTCTGGGTGGGCAGGGCAGCAGCCGCCAGGGTGAGTCTGCTTCACTGTACACTGGTTTGATGAGGTGGCTGAAGACAGACTGGGCAAGTGCTGTCTGCCTCCTGATGTTAGTCCAGTGGTGTGGGAGTGTTCACGTCCCCTTGCCAGACAGCAGAGGTGTCAGACAAGGAGTGGTACAGGCTCACTTCCCACTGTTCAACAGCTGGTTGAATGGTGGGAGGGGTGGGGAGTGTGGGCCCAGTGTAGTGATGGCCTGAGCACTAAGGATGCTGTAGCAGCAGTGGCACAGTGGTGGATATCTAAAAAGGGGGGTGGCATACAGGGTTAGGTTGGGGGGTGAGGAGAGAGAATAGAGAGAGACAGAAAAAGAAAAAAAAAAAGGGTAGCTGGCAGGTGGGGTGAAGGGGGACCCAGGGGCTGGCAGGAAGGGTGAAGAGGTGGTGGATGTGGTGGGAGGTAGAGAGAAAAAAAGAGAAAAAATTTTAAAAATCAAATAAACGGTGGCAGATAGGAGCAGACCTGGGGCAGCAGTGGGCCAGGGCACCGGTGGCACTCTGTTCATGGTAGCTAGCTGGGAGGGAGAAAGAAAAGTGAGAAAGGAAAACAGAGGTAAAAAAGGAGAAACAAGATGGTGGCATGGTGGGGGCTGGAGAGTGGGGGTGGGGTGGACCCAGGGGCTGGTGGGAAGGGAGGTGAGGTGACAACTGGGTTAGGTGAGAGGGAAAAAGAAAAGAAAGAAAAAAGGTCAGTGTGATCGGTGTGGTATGCCTGGTGTGGCAGTGGGCTGGTGTGCTGGTGGCTGTCTGGTGGGCTCTGGTAGGAAGAGGGGGGAGGTGGCATACAGGGATAGGTGGGAAGGAGAAAGAAAAACAATAAATAAAAAAATCTGGCTGTGAGGTGGGGGCCAGTGAGTGGTGGCACGGCAAGTCCAAAGGCCAGTGGAAAGGGAGGGGAGGTGACGTATGGGCCTAGGTGGGAGAGAGAAAGAAAAGAAAAAAAAATGACAGTGCGGCAGGAGCTGGAGGGTGGGGGCAGGGCAGACCTGGGGTGGTGATAGGCTGGTGGCTCTCTAGCCTTGGTGGCATGGCATGGGCCAGCGGCAAAGGGTGGAGGTAGTGTACAGGCCTAGGTGGGAGGGAGAAAGAAAAGGAAGAAAGGGGAAGAAATAGTGGCACAGTGGGACCTGGTAGGTGGGGGCAAGGCAGACCTGGGGTGGCAGTGGACTGATTGCTCTGTAGCTACAGTGGTGCGGAGTGGCTCAGTGGGAAGGGGGGATGTGGCACACAGGGCTAGGTGGGAGGAAGAAAGAAAAGGAAGAAAGAGAAAACAAGAAAAAAAAAAGTGTGGCAGGAGTCAGCAGGTTGGGGTAGGGGTTGACTCAGGGCGGTGACAGGTTGGTAGCTCTCTTTGCAGCAGTGTGGTGTGGCCCAGTGGGAAGGGGGGAGGTGGCATACAGGACTAGGAGGGAGGAAGAAAGGGAAAATGAGAAAAAAAAAAGTGTGGCAGGAGTCAGCAGGTTGGGGTGGGAGTCAACTCAGGGCAGTGGCAGGTTGGTAGCTCTCTACCTGCAGCAGTGTGGTGTGGCCCAGTGGGAAGGGGTAGAGGTGGTGAACAGAGCTAGGTGGGAGGGAGAAAGAAAAGGAAGAAAGATTTTAAAAAATGGCACCCCTGGAGCCAGTCGGTGGGGGCAGGACAGACCAGACTATCTAGCTGAGCTGTGCAGCATGGTCTGGTGGGAAGAGGTGGAGGTGGCATATGGGACAGAAAGGTGAGGGGTCAGAATGTGTGTTTCTCTAGTTACTGGGTGCTCTATCTTCTGTTGGGAGTTCTGTAAAGTTGCTTTCCCATACTGCCTGTCCAGGGTCTTTGCTGCTGACTGTTCTCCAAGACGGTGATGCTGTGCCATGTTAGTTGGCAGGGGACCTCCCTCTATATCTCTCCTCATTCTCTGTTTTCCCTTAGTTTCTTCTTCCATTTGGTGTTGGACTAGTTCTTTATCCCTTCATTTGATGCTTAGGGTTCTAGGATTGACACTTGTATCCGTTTTACTTAGTGTTTTTGGTCTTTATTGCAGAGAGATAGCATGATGAGTCTCTCTAGGGTGCCATGTTGGCTCTGCCTCTCCAGGAATCTTGTTGTGCCTTCGGATAAAAATGAATCTCAGCAGCTGAGATATCCCTATGTGCCCTCCCACCCCAGCTGATGGTTCCAGTTCCAAACTCTGGCCACATGTCATTGCCCAGTTCCAATCTTGTAATAACTGGTTCTAAGACTTTTGTGATCCATGGGGTGTGCCAGGAAGCTTGATTCCGATGAGTACTGGCATTCTCGAGGGAGTAATTTCGGTTTATGAACAAAGGAACTAGGTAAGTGGGAGACTCTAGTGGCATGGTGTCCTGGGAATTTGCCTATGTACTATATGGTGTTGGGCGTGGCAGAAAAAGCCAGTGGCCTGGCTGGTTCTAAGAGACCTTTATTATACCTAAGAATGAGTCAGCTAGCCACACCTTGTCACCTATTAACAGTGGTATTTCAGAGGGATAATTTAAATTAGCAATAAAAGTGAACTGTCTGCCTGTGGAAACTTCTCTAGTAGCTCCCTCTGTTACACACAGATCTCTATGAGTTTTTGTGGATCAATGACAATTGGCTTCATTTAAAGTTGCTTAAAGCCAACCACGGACAGATTGCCTTCCCTCTTAACCAGTTAAAAGGGTGGGCGGAGTCAGGCAAGGAGAGGGTGTGATGAGAGCAAGGATGGGAGTGAAAAACCCAAAGGGAGGAGGAAGCATCTATGTTATGTTATCAGCCTGGAGAGCACATGAAGATGCTGAGTCTGTAGGGAAAGAGAAACTGGCAGCTGCCCAGGGTCTGTGGGATGGTCATGGTATTTAAATATTGTATAAACACTGGGTTTTAGTTGACAGTATGCTCCACCTGACTCAGCAATGTGATATGACCACTGAAAACAACTAATTTGATATTTTCAGCTATGTGAATAGAAGCATAGGATCTAGAAAGCGGTGACAGTCTCCACTCTGCACTCAACAGGCATTCCATTCATTCCTGAGCATCATCCCTGAGTTGTCTAAGAGCTCTAGACAACTGGGATGCATCCTAAAGAGTTTCTTAACAGGCTGGTGAATAGGATTGTAACTATAGCACATGTCATATGCGGAGCCATCTAAGGGACAAGGAATGCTTGTCCTGGTCACCTTGGAGTCAGACATGATCTGGGAATCCCCAGGTGGAAACAGAACTCAATGATGAGGAGATGTAGGGAGCTGGATTTTAGCTTCAAGGTAGGAGGAACTTTTCAACAATGCTGGTCAAAAATAAAAAATGGCTGCCTTCAAAAGTAGTGAGTTCCTTGTTACTGGAGGTATTCAACTATGTCCACTTGGTGAGAGGTTACTGTAAGGGGATTCAAGCAACTGAAGGGGGCCTCTCCGGAATCAATGATTCTAAAAGGAAAAGGTGTGCTAGTGTGCAGTGAGACACTGACACATTCAACATCTGTTATTGCCAGGCACTCTGCATGATAAACACAGAATACGCTGTAGTGGTTTATGTATGACAGCCAAGAACAAAAAGGCCCCAGAGAGAGTCTTTATAGTGTAAAACTACTGACTCAGTGTCACAAACCTCAGTCACGATGAAACAATGGACTAAGTGTCAAGTAACACCTTTCCTCCCAGGGGATGATGGAGAATCAAGATGGAGTTTCATGTCCACCACAGGTTACAGTTTCACCACTTTCTAGTTGTTAGGGGTTGGAGAAGGGATAAGGAGAGCAGGTGGACAAGGATGGAGCAAAGCTGTAGGGGAAATACAAAGCTATGGGATGACCACCCAGTTCTCTCCTTCTGCCACCACACTGACACCTTTGGGAGGAATTATTCAATTTGGGTATTCCATTGACCAGGCGTCTTACAGCAAGACCTACAAGCAAGTCTGACCTACTACGGGCCATGTACAGGGCTAGAGGCTGGGGAAGCCCCAGGAGTAAGACGTGGTTCCCGTCCCTAAGAAGCTGGTAGGAGGCTTCTCCCCCAGAGATATGCGACAGGGAAGCAGGTCCAATTTGGCTTGCCAAGAGATTTAAGGCCCGCCTCTCAGGGCCCAAGGGTTACTGCTCCAAATCACCCACCAAGGTCAGGAAGGTTCTTCCGAGAGCCCGCAGGAGCTGGGGTGGAAATGTTCCACTGGCACCACCTCCAAGCAAGGTTAACCCGCCAGGCCCAACAAACAGTCCTAATCTAGAAGCAAAAGCAAAGGAGCGTACATCTGACCTTCCGCTTATCGTGGGGCGGCAGGCCACCTGGAGAGTCCCTGTGCCTTCCTCCCCGCGCGTGCGCGGGACCGAGGTCCGGGCCTGCGCGCAGCTTGGGCGCCCGCAGTGCGCGCGCGCCGACTCGCGTGGGCCCGGCTCTGGCGCGCGGCGCGGGGGCGGGAGGCGGAAGGCGGGAGGCGGAAGGCGGGAGGCGGGAGGGGCACTGCAGAGGTCTGGGAGCAGTGCGGCGCGGGGAGCTGCGGTCGGCACAGGAGACTGGCGCTGTGCGCTGCTCGGCGTGACTGTTGCCGGGCGGAGGGGCGCGCCTCTCGGCTTTTCCTCCGCGCCCCCGCGGCCCCAGCGCGCCGCCCGAGAGGACCCGGAGGAGGCAGGTGGGGCGGGAGCGCGCGGGGCCTCCGGGCCGCGGGGGCTCCGGGGTCGGGAGCGGGCGCCTGCCGGGCTGCTGGCGGTTCAGGGAGGGGCCGTTCGAGGCGCTCAGGCTGGAGCCAGCCTGCCTCCTGTGGGCGCCGGTGCCGCCGGCAAGGGGAGGGTTCCATGGGGCTGGGACGGCGCGGCCCACCCGCCGGGGTGGTGGGTTTTTCTTTTCCATTTATGACCGACGGTTTAGTAGGACCATATGCTGTGAGGTGCGTGGGACCGGCAGGGCCGGCGATGGAGCTGGGTTCTGCCTGGTGGTCTCCTGCCTGACCACCCCGGACGGGGATCGCACTGGACGCCCTCTGCGTTGATGTCCTTAGTGGTTTTCCAGAAACGTGCTTCTAGGATTTCTCACACATCTTCCCTTGTTTATTAAACGGACACTTTTCCTGTTGAAGAAGCTTTTTGCCAGTGGGTATTGAAAGCTAAACTAAATGATATGCTTTCAGTCTTTTGCTAACCTGGGATTCCTTATTCTAATTCATCTGAATTTGAAGGGAAGTTGGGGAAAAACATGAGAACTAGACCTGTTCTAAACAGAGATGCGTTTTAGCCCTCATCCCTGTGGATTCGATTGATGGGACTATACTGTCAGCGTTCTTTGAATTATAGAGCAGGTTCTTCACTTCATCCAGAGACCATGTAGGCAATTTGGATTAAAATTCTGTCCGGAAACAATGTTTCGATAAGTACCCGAGAATGATATTCTTACGAGATAATAACTTGCTACGTGTTCCAAGCTAGACTGGGCTTCATAATGTAGTAACAAAATATCAAATCAGTGTCTTTGAAATATTCCAATAAAGAATCACCTTCCTTATTTAGAAACATAAGTCAGATACTTTAATTGTACTTCACTTTCATATTGACAGTTGTCATTATGAATTTTCTGCATAATTTAAAGTTGTCTAAATAACCCAGGATCACATGGTACAGGACATGTAGCAACTACGGTGGAAAAACAGAGACTTGAAAATGGCAGAAGTCTAGCTGTCTATATTTTTATGGTGCAAAACCATCCTGGTTCCATCTTATTTTTAACAAAGATATAATAATGAATTTTTAAAACATGGATAAAAATGATGCATTTGGAGCCCTGGTTGTGCAGTGGTTAAGAGCTCAGCTACTAACCAAAAGGTTGGCAATTTGAACCCACCAGGTGCTCCTTGGAAACTTGTGAGGCAGTTCTGTTCTGTCACATGGGGTCACTATGAGTTGGAATCAACTCGATGGCAGCGGGTTTGGTGTTTCATTTTTAATAATGCATTTGTAATATTTTTCATTTGATATGGACTGTTTGGACTATGGAGTCCCTGGGTGGTGGTGCGAATGGTTGATGCTCTCAACTGCTAACCACAAGATTGGAGGTTTAAGTTCGTCCACA
This sequence comes from Elephas maximus indicus, assembly GCF_024166365.1. Lineage (NCBI taxonomy): Eukaryota > Metazoa > Chordata > Mammalia > Proboscidea > Elephantidae > Elephas > Elephas maximus. The sequence goes on from NC_064830.1 coordinate 48,210,074, forward strand.
GTGCCTTGGAAGAAAAGCCTGGTGAGCTACTTTAGAAAATCAGCTACTGAAAACACTGTGGAGCACAGTTCTGTTCTGACACACATGGGGTTGCTATGAGTTGGAATGGAGGGGAGCTGGTTTTACCTGGACTGTAAGATTGATATTGAAGTGCAGTGCATGTTTATTTCTACTCTCTAGAAGATTTAACACGTGGTATAACACGTTTCGTAATATAATACGTGTTATGCTATGTGTTATATACTATGTTAAGTCTTCTACAGAATAGAAATAAACATTCACTGCACTTCAAAATCAATCTTACAGTCCAGGTAAGACCAGTTGCCCTCCATTCTAACTCACAGTGACCCCACATGATAGAAGCACCAGCCGCTCCATGGGAGAAAGATATGGCATTCTGCTTGCCTTGGAAACCCTATGGGGCAGTTCTACTTTGTCCTATAGTGTTGCTATGAGTTGGAATTGACTCGATGGCAGCAGAATTTTTTCCTTTTGGTTATATTATTATTATTATTTGGTTATATTATTTATGGGATTTATTTCTGACATTTCTGGTTTACAGCCCAACCAGCAAGCAAGGCCTTTTTTGAAAGTGATAATTATAGTATATGACTTTACTGCTTATGACAGCCGCAGTCTTTACGTTATGGAATCAACTTTTTCTCCCTGTTTGAATCTATAAACATCTGGTTATTTTTGGCTTACTGTTTTCTTGTTAATTACATAAAATTAACTATGCTGCTGTGAAGGAGTCCTGGTGGCACAGTGGTTAAAGTGCTTGGCTGCTAACCAAAATGTTGGCAGTTCAAACTTACCAGCCGCCCCATGGGAGAAAGATGTGGAAGTCTGCTTCCATAAAGATTTACAGCCTTGGAGACCATGTAGGGCAGTTCTACTCTGTCCTCTAGGGTGGCTATGAGTCGAAATTGATTTGCAGCACACAACAACAGCATGCTGCCATGGACTTGCTTAGTTTGTTAGCCTACATTTGTTTCTTGTTCCAAATATCTGTATATTGTTTCCTTACCTAGTGTGTGAGTGGCACTGTTCTCCTTCAGCACCGTTCGGTAGAACTCTGATGAGGAATGTGTACTTTTTGCTCTGTTCCGTGTAGAACACTAGTTACTTGTGCCTAGAGAGCACTTTGATGGGACTAGAGCAATGGCGGAACTGAATTTTTAGTTTAAATTTAAAAAGGCACATGTGGCTAGTAGCTGCCTATTGCACAGTACAGCTATAGGCTATCAGTCCCTCAGCAAGCCTCCTCAAACCATCCTGAATCTGCACTCCACCCTCTTACAGCACTTATCACAATTATACAGTCATTGCAGCTTATTTGTAGGAGCCCTGTGCTCAGCTGTCGTTGACATGAGGGCAGGGCCTGTCTATTTTCTTTCCTCTCCTCTTTATCTTCCGCTGCTATTCATAGCCTAGGACCTAGTAAGAAACACTCAATAATTGTTGAATGAATACATGATCTTCTTGAGGGCAGACCTTTTATATTCTCTTTAGGGCCTTCAGCTGACAAAACATCAAGTATAGAAATACACGTTTAGTGATTGAACAGTTTTCATGTAGGTCATAAATAAATGGATTATTGGATATATGTTTAAACACCTATTTTGGTTAGATTACTTCTTTTTTTTTGAATCTCATGAAAATAAAAATTCATGATAAATAAAGTACTGTATGAAGCTGAATGAAGGGGCCTCAGGATTCCAACTTGTGTGGACACAGCTTCATTGTCGTGTGCTGTTGAGTTGCTTCCGACTCATAGTGACCCTGTATGACAGAGGAGAACTACCCCATAGTGTTTCCTAGGCTGTGGTCCTTATGGGAGCAGATTGCCAGGTCTTTTCCCCTGTGGAGCGGCTGGCGTGTTCAAATCGCCAGCCTTTAGATTAGCAGCCAAGCACTTAACCATTGGTGCCACCAGGGCTCATGGACAGAGCTTAGAACTTGTCAGTTGAGCAGCTCAACTGTAATGCTAACCTGTTGCCATCAAGTTGATTCCGACTCACAGGGACCCTATAGGACAGCGTAGGACCACCCCATATGATTTCCAAGGAGCACCTCCTGGATTTGAACTGCCAACCTTTCGGTTAACAGCAGTAGCTCTTAACCACTACGCCACCAGGGTTTTTTGCACCATGTGATTGTTGTTGTTGTTAGGTGCCATCGAGTCAGTTCTGACTCATAGCGACCGTATGCACAACAGAACGAAATGCTGCCCAGTCCTGCGCCATCCTTACAATTGTTGTTATGCTTGAGCCCATTGTTGCAGTCACTGTGTCAATCCACCTCGTTGAGGGTCTTCCTCTTTTCTGCTGACCCTGTACTATGCCAAGCATGATGTCCTTCTCCAGAGACTGATCCCTCCTGCCAACATGTCCAAAGTATGTAAGATGCAGTCTCGCCATCCTTGCTTCTAAGGAGCATTCTGGTTGTACTTCTTCCAAGACAGATTTATTCATTCTTCTGGCAGTCCATGGTAAATTCAATATTCTTCGCCAACACCACAATTCAAAGGCGTCAGTTCTTCTTTGGTCTTCCTTATTTATTGTCCAGCTTTCACGTGCATATGATGCGATTGAAAATACCATGAGTTGGGTCAGGTGCACTTTAGTCTTCAAAGTGACATCTTTGCTCTTCAACACTTTAAAGAGGTCCTTTGCAGCAGATTTGCCCAGTGCAATGTGACTTTTGATTTCTTGACTGCTGCTTCCATGGCTGTTGATTGTGAATCCAAGTAAAATGAAATTCTTGACAACTTCAATCGTTTCTCCATTTATCATGATGTTGCTCATTGGTCCAGTTGTGAGGATTTTTGTTTTCTTTATGTTGAGGTGCAATCCATACTGAAGGCTGTCTTTGATCTTCATTAGCAAGTGCTTTAAATACTCTTCACTTTCAGCAAGCAAGATCATGTCATCTGCATAATGCAGGTTGTTAATGAGCCTTCCTCCAATGCTGACGCCCCGTTTTTCCTCATATAGTCCAGCTTCTTGGATTATTTGCTCAGCATACAGATTGCATAGATACGGCGCACACCTCTCCTGCCTTGAAACCCCTTGTTCTGTCTGAACAACTGCCTCTTGATCTATGTAAAGGTTCCTTGTGAGCACAATTAAGTGTTCTAGAATTCCCATTCTTCGCGATGTTATCCATAATTTGTTATGATCCACACAGTTGAATGCCTTTGCATAGTCAATAAAACACAGGTAAACATCCTTCTGGTATTCTCTGCTTTCAGCCAGGATCCATCTGACATCAGCAATGATATCCCTGGTTCCATGTACTTTTCTGAAAGCGGCCTCAATTTTTGGCAGTTCCCTGTTGATATACTGCTGCTGCCGCTTTTGAATGATCTTCAGCAAAATTTTGCTTGCGTGGGATATTGATGATATTGTTCTATAATTTCCACATTCGGTTGGATCACCTTTCTTGGGAATAGGCATAAATATGGATCTCTTCCAGTCAGTTGGCCAGGAACCTGCCCTCCACGTTTCTTGGCATAGATGAGTGAGCACCTCCAGCACTGCATCCATTTGTTGAAACGTCTCAATTGATATTCCATCAATTCCTGGAGCCTTGTTTTTTGCCAATGCCTTCAGAGCAGCTTGGACTTCTTACTTCAGTACCATCGGTTCCTGATCACATGCTACCTCTTGAAATGTTTGAACATAGACTAATTCTTTTTGGTATAATGACTCTGTGTATTCCTTCCATCATCTTTTGATGCTTCCTGCATCATTTAATATTTTCCCCATGGAATCCTTCACTATTGCAGCTCGAGGCTTGAATTTTTTCTTCAGTTCTTTCAGCCTGAGAAACACTGAGCATGTTTTTCCCTTTTCAGCTCTTTGCACATGTCATTATAATACTTTACTTTGTCTTCTCGAGACATCCTTTGAAATCTTCTGTTCAGTTCTTTTACTTCATGAATTCTTCCTTTTGCTTTAGCTGCTCGACATTCGAGAGCAAGTTTCAGAGTCTCCTCCGGCATCCATCTTGGTCTTTTCTTTCTTTCCTGTCTTTTCAGTGACCATTTGCTTTCTTCATGTATGATGTCCTTGATGTTATTCCACAACTTGTCCGGTCTTTGGTCACCAGTGTTCAATGCATCAAATCTGTTCTTCAGATGGTCTCTAAATTCAGGTGGGATATACTCAAGGTCATATTTTGGCTCTTGTGGACTTGCTCTGATTTTCTTCAGTTTCAGCTTGAACTTGGATATGAGCAATTGATGGTCTGTTCCACAGTTAGCCCCTGGCCTTGTTCGGACTGATGATATTGAGCTTTTCCATCGTCTCTTTCCACAGATGTAGTCAGTTTGATTTCTGTGTGTTCCATCTGGCGAGGTCCATGTGTATAAAAAAAAAAAAAAAGTGTATAGTCACCATTTATGTTGGTGAAAGAAGGTATTTGCAATGAAGAAGTCGTTGGTCTTGCAAAATTCTATCATTTGATCTCCACCATTGTTTTTATTACCAAGGCCATGTTTTCCAACTACTGATCCTTCTTTGTTTCCAACTTTCACATTAAAATCACCAGTAATTATCAATGCATCTCAGTTGCATGTTTGATCAATTTCAGACTGCAGCAGCTGATAAAAATCTTCTATTCATCTTTGGCCCTAGTGGTTGGTGCGTATATTTGAATAATAGTCGTATTAACTGGTCTACCTTGTAGGCGTATGGATATCATCCTCACTGACAGCATTGTGCTTCAGGATGGATCTTGAAATGTTCTTTTTGATGATGAATGCAACACCATTCCTCTTCAAGTTGTCATTCCCAACATAGACTATATGATTGTCCAATTCAAAATGGCCAATACCAGTCCATTTCAGTTTACTAATGCCTAGGATATCTTTGTTTATGTGTTCCATTTCATTTTTGACGATTTCTAATTTTCCAAGATTCATACTTCGTACATTTCAGGTTCTGATTATTAATGGATGTTTGCAGCTGTTGTTCTCATTTTGAGTCATGCCACATCAGCAAATGAAGGTCCCGAAAGCTCTACTCCATCCATGTCATTAAGGTCGACTCTACTTTGAGGAGGCAGCTCTTCCCCAGTCATCTTTTGAGTGCCTTCCAACCTGTGGGGTTCATCTTCCAGCACTATATCAGACAGTGTTCAGCTGCTATTCATAAGGTTTTCACTGGCCAATACTTTTCAGAAGTAGACTGCCGGGTCCTTCTTCCCAGTCTGTCTTAGTCTGGAAGCTCAGCTGAAACCTGTCCTCCATGGGTGACCTTGGTGGTATCTGAATACTGGTGGCATAGCTTCCAGCATCACAGCAACATGCAAACCCCCACAGTACGACAAACAGACAGACACGTGGGAGTTTTGCAGCATATTTCAGATTAATCTGAGGAGTCTCTTGTCTGTAGTGAGGAGCTTTAGCGGGGTCTTGACAGTCCTGAACTGCTCGAAGTAAGTTAATGTGCATCTCAGCTCACCATCCTGTGTTAAGGCATGGACCCGGAGTCCCTGAAAAATCTGTGATAGTAGAGCCATGTTAGAAAATACTTTTGCTCAAAGCTCATTTGGGGTGATGAGGTAGGATGGAATTCCTATCTAAATTGAAGTTTAGGGAACTTGATTCTTAGCTATTTTAACTACAACCACCTTGCCGATTCTGACTCATAGTGACCGGATAGGCAGAGTATAGGAGTGACTGGTGGATTCGAACTGCTGACCTTAACCTCTGCGCCACCAGGCATCTTTCATGTACACAGGTATTTAGGGTCATCTTAGGCTTACTTTATATAATCAGTTACTAACAGTTAACCATAGCAGAGTCTGGAATGAAAGTATGTACTCATTCCAGGTCTGTACATCTTGAAGTTTGACCAAGATTCTTACATGTCCTAGGTCCTCAGATCCAGAAATTGCTTTTAGGGAAGGATTCTAAGATTATACAGAAGTCTGTGGAGATAAATATGGTTTTCTTTGGTGGGCAAAAGGATAGATGTTGAGCATTTTCATTAAGGAAAATAAATGGGACTAGGAAAAAAATATAAGGAAGGCACAAAATACAAAGAATGTTTACTAAATTGGTCAGGTCATATTGTAACTTCTCTGGGCTTGAGGTTTCTATCATGTGAAACAGTAAAGTTCACTAGATCTTGTTAAATGTATTCTCTTTCCACCTTCATTCTAGAATTCAAATATTAAATGTGTGTAAGACACCATTCTTATGGGAGGTGATAGTTGTGTAAGATATAGTTCTTACCTATAAGAATTGTTACAATTTATAAGGAAATGAAGGGTGCTGAGGATAACTTTCAGAAATATTTTTGAAGGGGAAATCCTGTTGTGTTTTGAATGGTAGGTCATTTGGTGGCCCCTCTTACCAACTGGGGAAGATAACTGCACAATCACTTTGCTGAAGAATTCAGAGGATAAAAAGCATGACTGGGTTTGAAAGTGAGATTACAGTCAGATCAGTCTTGTAAAACACAGCTGGAATCATACCACTCCCCTTTTTAAAAATTAATAGTTTCCTAGTGATTATGGAATTAAGTGGTTTGGTCTTTGCTCTGGTATTTAAAGTGCCCTCAGTATGACCCTCAGAAACTATCATATCCTTACATCTTACTGTTCCCCTAGATGTACCCCCAATTTCAGCCTGCTGTTCATTTAACATACTTGTCTTTTCAATTTCTGCCCCCGTTTCTGCTTACTTATATTGCAAGACCCATCTCAGGGGATGCTGTATTAACTGAGCCATTTCTGGTTCTCAGAAGATCACATATGTTTTGGAGCATATCCCATTCTGTCTCATAGTCTGCAGTTATTAGTGTTATTTACTCTCATAGATTGTAAACTATCTAGCAAGCACGGACTTGTCTGTTACTCATTTTTTGTAATCTCTGAAACATCTAGAATAGTGCTTTGTATACAGTGGTTTCTTAATAAAAAAAAAACCAAACGCAGTGCTATCGAGTTGATTCTGACGCATAGCGACCCTAATAGGACAGAGTAGAACTGCCCCACAGAGTTTCCAAGGAGCACCTGGTGGATTCGAACTGCCAACCCTTTGGTTAGCAGCTGTAGCACTTAACCACTACGCCACCAGGGTTTCCGGTTTCTTAATAGATAATAAATTTTATTTCTGTTCCTTGACTTTAAAGGAAGCTTTATACCCTGTGTAGAATATTTTGCCAAAATTTACCACCAGCAAGTGGAGGCCAGCAAGAAGAAATCCTGATTTAGGGAGAAGCTATAGTGTTAAAGGAGGGCTGTCTTTATGATATGTCCTACTTTTGGGAATTGATAGTATTTGATAGTCACCTTCCTATATATGTGGCCAAGTTAATGTTAAAATGATTCAAAGTATTGGGTGGCAGGTAATTTTAGCATCCAAGAAAGCTTAAGCACCTCTAACATAGTAACACTGGACTAGGTTATTTAATATATATTATCCACTTCATGTAATCATACACCTTATGAGAGAAAAGAAAGCATTCTCCTCTCTAGTTTCTGCTAGTGTTGAGAAAACGTGACTGAAATGGAAAAGAAATCCATTAGCTCAGAGAGACATTGTTTACTACTAGAGTAAGCTATCGGTTAGCCATTTCTACTTTACTTTTGTACTGAAGTCATCTACAAATAATTTTTGTTTGGCTTTATGATATGATTTTCTGCTTATACATAAAACAGATATAAAAAAACAAACTAAACCTGTTGCTGTTGAATCGATTCCAACTCATAGTGACCCTATAAAACAGAGTAGAACTGTCCCATAGGGTTTCCAAGGAGCAGCTGATGGATTCAAACTGCTGACCTTTTGGTTAGCAGCTGAGCTCTTAACCACTGTGCCACCTGGGCTCAAAAAAAAAAAAAAAAAAAAAACCAGATATGGGGCTCATAATATTTCAGACTTTAAAGATCTGATGCAACAGAAACCAGGTGTTTGGCTTCATGGCTCAGTTCTACTTATTTTCTCCACTTTCTATGTCATTTCTGAGATGTAGGTTGGAGTGCAGCATATGCATAATTTAGAGCAAATTTATTCTAAGCTCTCATGTTTTCTGTGAAAAAGGTGATATAAGTGATTATAGTTAAAAAGACATGGCCTCCTATCTTCTGCTAGGATAAAATAAACATATCTGTGGACGTTGGTCGCTATGAGTCGGAATCAACTCGATGGCACCGGGTCTGGGTGGACGTTGTTAATTAGGGAGTGAACAGTGTTGGTAAGCTCTTAGAGCTGTAGGATACACGTGATTAATTGTTAGTCGTTTTCTGGGGTATCAGGAAATAAATGGGAACATTCTAAACTAGATTGTGTTCATGAGGTGAGCACATGGCATGAGCTGTTGGATGACAGATGACATAACTTGTGTTAGCATCTATGAGAAGTTAAAGACTTATGTACAAGGGATAATATGCCATGTGTGTTACTGTGAGTAAAGGGAATGTCACTCATTTAGATTCGCTCAGCATTTTAGAAATGGTTTCCCCTATTACTGGGAAATATATAGTTGTTTTTACTCTTGAGCTGTATAGAGGCAGTGTGAAGCAATACACATTTTTTTTTTAAACTGTTTGCTAAAAGTAAGTTTTTTCCCCCTCATAATAAAAAAGAGATTCGTGAAGGTTGAAGTTGAAATTTCAGTATGTTAGATAGTAAAAGTTAAAAGAACATGAGTTTTTGTGACTGAAAACAGTCATTCTAAGTTGTATACAAATAGATTTTGTTTTGTTTTGTTTTCTTCGTTAAAGGTGGCTTTCTAGAAGATGACCATAGAGGACCTTCCAGATCTTTCATTAGAAGGAAATCCTTTGATCGGAAGATACCCGTTTTTGTTTCCAGTTTCTGATACACCAGTTATCTTTTCTGTTTCTGCAGCACCAATGCCTTCAGACTGTGGTATGTTAAGTAGCTGTGTTATTTTCTATGAACTCGCAGCTTGACTTCTGTCCTTTCCCCATTTTGCACTCATAATTTTTCCCAAGACCATTTGCTATGGTTTTCATAAAATTGCTAAAGTTTTTCTTTTTTAAAAATACAATTGCTTATTTGCTTTTTCTGCCTCTTAAGCTTCATGCTTTATTTCTGCTGTCAGCATTTTTATTATGTAAAAACATTCATTTTAAGCACCATGGTGGATTTTATTTTTAGAACGCAATGGTGATAAAAGTTTTTTTTTTTTTTTTAATGGTGATTAGATATCTAGCATTCTTCTGCTATTGATGTATTTATTTTGGTTAAATATACTGACTTGCTAAAAAAAACATGTTGTTAAGCAGAGGAGGATAAGAGACCCTCCCCTGAAATGTGAAGTGAGATTGGTTCATAGTTTCTCCTTAAATCTCCTCTGTAAAATATAAATACAGAAGTGTTCCAGTTTTCATCTGTTTAGACTTATTTCCCCAGGACCATATTTTATCACAGACTTCGTAAATTAATAAAAGAAAACCAGGAGATACATTTGATAGTATTACAATTCCAGTTTAGAGTTTTCAGATAAAATATTAGGTCACCATATCAAAATTCTTTGGCGCTAATATAAATTTTAAAAATCAGTAGATATAAAATGACTGAATTGGCAACTTGTCTTTTTAGTCATAGCCATTCTAATAACACCCCATCTCCCATTTGTGTGTGTGTGTGTTTAGATTCTATAGCAGCTTACCTTGAAGTCATCAAAAGTATTACATAAAATTTATACCTTGGAGGAGTTATTTTCAGCTTATTCAAAAATTGACTGAGTTTTTCAGATTTCAGATACAGTATAACAAAATCAGTTATGTGGTGAAAACCTTGAACTAAAACACATGTACCTTGCTTGAGACACTTATCTCATTCTAGCCTGAGTTATATTGGTCTTTTTCCTTTCCTAGACTATAGCTTTTTGGGATGGAGTAGCAATCCTGTTTTATTTTTATCTCATAAAGGCTCATATAGTCATTTGTTGATATTAATTGTTCAATCAAGGCTTTGTTGAATAAAATGAGATATGATAATGGATATTGATCCCTTTGTATAAAAGAAATTAAACATTGCCTATATTCTTAGAATTATAGATTTTTAGAGAATTGTAATGGACCAATAGTTCAAATTTCCTACTCACCTCCCAGTATAGAGATACTGCTTTTGGGATTTCTGGTAGATAACCATTCAGCCTCTTGGATATCTTCAATAGGGAGAAACTAATGAAGTAGTACACTTCATTGTTAAAAAGCTTTAGTTGCTAAATAGAACCATAACAAAAAAAGAGATTGAAAAGTTAATCAAAAAACTCTCAACAAAAAAAAGCCCTGGCCTGGACGGCTTCACTGCAGAGTTCTACCAAGCCTTCAGAGAAGAGTTAACACCACTACTACTAAAGGTATTTCAAAGCATAGAAAAGGATGGAATACTACCTAACTCATTCTATGAAGCCAGCATATCCCCGATACCAAAACCAGGTAAAAAAATAAAAAAAAAGGTAAAGACACCACAAAAAAAGAAAATTACAGATCTATATCCCTCATGAACATAGATGCAAAAATCCTCAACAGAGTTCTAGCCAATAGAATTCAAAACATATCAAAAAAAATAATCCACCACGACCAAGTGGGATTCATACCAGGTATGCAAGGTTGGTTCAATATTAGAAACACAATTAATGTAATCCACCATATAAATAAAACAAAAGACAAAAAGCACACCTTCTTATCAACTGATGCAGAAAAGGCATTTGACAAAGTCCAACACCCATTCATGATAAAAACTCTCAGCAAAATAGGAATAGAAGGAAAATTCCTCAGCATAATAAAGGGCATTTATACAAAGCCAACAGCCAACATCATCGTAAATGGAGAGAGCCTGAAAGCACTCCCCTTGAGAACGGGAACCAGACAAGGATGCCCTTTATAACGATTCTTATTCAACATTGTTCTGGAGGTCTTAGCCAGAGCAATTAGGCTAGATAAAGAAATAAAGGGCATCTAGATTGGCAAGGAAGAAGTAAAATTAAGTCTATTTGCAGACGACATGATCTTATACATAGAAAACCCTAAGGAATCCTCAAGAAAACTACTGAAACTAATATAGAAGAGTTCAGTAGAGTATCAAGATACAAGATAAACATACAAAAATCAGTTAGATTCCTCTACATCAACAAAAAGAACATCGAAGAGGAAATCACCAAATCAATACCATTCACAGTAGCCCCCAAGAAGATAAAATACTTAGGAATAAATCTTACCAAAGATATAAAAGACCTATACAAAGAAAACTACAAAGTACTAGCACAAGAAACTAAAAGGGACCTACATAAGTGGAAAAACATACCTTGCTCATGGATAGGAAGACTTAACATAGCAAAAATGTCTATTCTACCAAAAGCACTTCTGATCCAAATTGCAACAACATTTTTTAATGTGATGGAGAAATAAATCACTAACTTCATATGGAAGGGAAAGAAGCCCCGGATAAGTAAAGCGTTATGGAAAAAGAAGAACAAAGTGGGAGGCCTCACTCTACCTGATTTTAGAACATATTATACAGCTACAGTAGTCAAAACAGCCTGGTACTGGTACAACAACAGGCATATAGACCAATGGAACGGGATTGAGAACCCAGATATAAATCCATCCACATATGAGCAGCTGATATTTGACAAAGGCCCAGTGTTAGTTAATTGGGGAAAAGATAGTCTTTTTAACAAATGGTGCTGGCATAACTGGATATCCATCTGCAAAAAAATGAAAAAGGACCCATACCTCACACCATGCACAAAAACTAACTCCAAATGGATCAAAGACCTAAATATAAAGACTAAAACGATAAAGATCATGGAAGAAAAAATAGGGATAACGTTAGGAGCCCTAATACAAGGCATAAACAGAATATAAAACATTACTAAAAAAGACAAAGCTCCTAAAAATCAAACACCTATGCTCATCTAAAGACTTCACCGAAAGAGTAAAAAGACTACCTACAGATTGGGAAAAAGTTTTCAGCTATGAAATCTCTGACCAGTGCCTGATCTCTAAAATCTATATGATTCTGTTAAAACTCAACCACAAAAAGACAAACAACCCAATTAAAAATTGGGCAAAGGATATGAACACGCATTTCATTAAAGATATTCAGGCAGCTAACAGATACATGAGGAAATGCTCTCAATCATCAGCCATTAAAGAAATGCAAATCAAAACTACAATGAGATTCCATGTCACTCCAACAAGGCTGGCATTAATCCAAAAAAAACACAAAATGATAAATGCTGGAGAGGCTGTGGAGAGATTGGAACACTTATGCGCTGCTGATGGGAATGTAAAATGGTACAATCACTTTGGAAATCGATTTGGCACTTCCTTAAAAAGCTGGAAATAGAACTACCATAGGACCCAGAAATCCCACTCCTCGGGATATATCCTAGAGAAATAAGAGCCGTTGCATGAACAGATATATGCACACCCATGTCCACTGCAGCACTGTTTACAATAGCAAAAAGCTGGAAGCAACCAAGGTGTCCATCAACAGATGAATGGTTAAATAAATTGTGGTATATTCACACAATGGAATACTATGCATCGATAAAGAACAGGGATGAATCTGTGAAACATTTCATAACATGGAGGAACCTGGAAGGCATTATGGTGAGTGAAATTAGTCAGATGCAAAAGGACAAATATTGTATAAGACCACTATTATAAGATCTTGAGAAATAGTATAAACTGAGAAGAACACATACTTTTGTGGTTGTGACGAGGGGAGGGAGGGAGGGTGGGAGCGGGTTATTTGCTGATTAGTTAGTAGATAAGAGCTACTTTAGGTGAAGGGAAGGACAATACTCAATACACGGAAGGTCAGCTCAACTGGACTGGACCAAAAACAAAGAAGTTTCCGGGATAAACTGAGTGCTTCAAAGGTCAGCGGAGCAAGGGTGGGCCTTTGGGGACTTCAGTGTACAGGGACTTCTAAGTCAGTTGGCAAAATAAATTCTATTATGAAAACAGTCTGCATCCCACTTTGAAATGTGGCGTCTGGGGTCTTAAATGCTAACAAGCGTCCATCTAAGATGCATCAATTGGTGTCAGCCCACCTGGATCAAAGGAGAATGAAGAGCACCAAGGTCACAAGGTAATTATGAGCCCAAGAGACAGAAAGGGCCACATGAACTAGAGACTACATCATCCTGAGACCAGAAGAACTAGACGGTGCCTGGCCACAACCAATTACTGCCCTGACAGGGAGCATAACAGAGAACCCCTGAGAGAACAGGAGAACAGTGGGATGCAGACCCCAAATTCTCATAAAAAGACCAGACTTAATGGTCTGACTAAGACTAGAAGAATCCCTGTGGTCATGGTCCCCAAACCTTCTCTTGGCCCAGGACAGGAACCATTCCCGAAGCCAACTCATCAGACATGGATGGGACTGGGCAATGGGTTGGAGAGAGATGCTGATGAGGAGTGAGTTACTTGTATCAGGTGGACACTTGAGACTATGTTGGCATCTCCTGTCTGGAGGGGAGATAGGAGGGTAGAGGGGGTTAGAAACTGGCAAAATGGGCACGAAAGGAGAGACTGGAAGGAGGGAGCGGGCCGACTCATTAGGGGGAGAGTAAGTGGGAGTATGTAGTAAGGTGTATATAGTTTATATGTGAGAGGCTGACTTGATTTGTAAACTTTCACTTAAAGCACAATAAAAATTATTAAAAAAAAAGCTTTAGTTGTAAAAAGAGAATTATTTTTGTGTGCAGACTGAAAAATGTCTCCCTGAAACTTGGACCAACTGATACTAGTTTAATATGTGGAACAAATGCTTCTTTAAAATATGATGGCCTTCAAATATTTGAAGATGATTTGAATAAATTTGTACTGAGTCTGTGTTGTTCTTCGACCATGCTCCTAGTTCTTCGTGGGTTCCTCATTGTCAGCATTTCTCGACCCTTATCACCCAGTTGTCATCTTCTCTGTGCACTGTAGTTTGTCACTCTCCTCTTAAAAACTGGTGTGTAGAATTGTATTTACTGGGCAAGTATTTATTGAGGGCCTCTTGAGCGGCACGTGTACTGTCCTGGATGCTGAGGGCATCACAGTGACAAGACAAACATTCTACTAGGGAAGACAGATGGTAAACAAATGAATAAAACAAAAATATTGTAGGCTATAATGAGTGCTGTGGAGAAAAGAAGCACAGTGCTGTGGAAACGAGTAACGGAGACAAGTGGGGTGGTCATCTGAAGGATAAAGGTACAGAGTTGGGAAAAATTTTGGTGTAATGTAAGAATTAATGGAAGGCCATTTTGTGACTGAGCAGCAAAGGGATTGAGGGGCAGAGTGGCAGGAGATGAAGTTGGAGAGGAAGGCAGGAGCCAGATCCTGCAGCTCCTGTGGCCTCAGTAAGGAATTTGTGTTTTAGCTAGCTGTAATGGGAAACCATTGAATGTGAGACTGACCAATGAGATTAAAACCAAGCAACAAAGGAAAACAAACCAATCCAAACAAACCCAAACCAGAGCTTAGATATTCATTTCAGCATTGACTCTCAAGGCAGTTACCCCAAAAGAGTATATACTGTCCTTACACAAAGAGTTTTGCAATCTTTTGCTTTTGAGAATGCCTTCAGAGCTGGTTTACATAGAATACAATTACATGTGTTATAAACCCCGCAATACATTGTTATTATTTTTTTTGTTTACACAGTAAATTATCTTTTAGAGATTTAAATAAATAATGATAGTAATGTATTATTTACTCATGTAAATGGGTAGTTAGCATTTCCAGGGCTCTTCGTTGCTTTGTGTAGATCCATCTGGTATCATTTTCATTCTTCCTGGATGCTTCTTTGTAGTGCAGGTTTGTCATGATGAATTCTTTCAGCTTTTATATGTCTGAAAACATCTTTGTTGTGCCTTCTTTTCTGAAAAATATTTTTGCTTGATATAGAATTCTAGGTTGATAGTTTCTTTTTAGTACTTTAAAGATGTTGCTCCAGTGTCTTTTCAATTTTATTCTTTCTAATGGGAAATCTCCTCTCTTCCTTATCTTTGTTTCTCTGCAGGTAATATGGTTTTTACAGTAGTTGTTTTTAAGGTTTTCTCTTTATCATTGGCTTTGAACAGTTTTATTATAGTATACTGTGCTGTAATTTTCTGTTTACTGTGCTTGAGGTTTGTTGAGATTCTTGGATCTATGGGTTTTAGTTTGGGAAATTATTACTTCTTCAAATATTTTTTTTCTGCCGCTGCCCTCCAATTACATGTATATTTGACCACTTGGAATTGTTCCACAGTTCACGGATACTCTTTTTTTTTTTTAATTCTTTGTTCTGTGGTTCATTTTGGATAGCTTTTATTGCTATATCTTCAAATTCATTAACCTTTTCTTTTGTAGTATCTAATCAGCTGATAATCTCATCCAGTGTATTTTTCATCTCAGATGTAGTTTTCATGTTTAAAAAGTTCGATTTGAGTCTTTTTTATATCTTCTATGTCTCTACTTAACCTTTTGTACATTCGATACATATTATACATGTTTCTGCAACTTTATTTTATTCACCATGTGTTTTTTGTGATCTGTCCTTACCACTTAGATATCTAATTCATTTATTTAATTGTAGATAAGCATAGCCTCTATCCCATGACTATGCCACACTCTACCCATCTTCTGTGTATAGACTTTCTGTTTATAATTTCATTGCTATTGTAATCAATGCCAGAATAAGTATTCTTGTAAATGTCACCTTGGGGACATATGCAGAAGAGTATGACTCGGTGTATATTTAGAAGTGTCTCTACTAGAAAATGCCAATGCCCAGGAAAGTGATTGATCTATAAATATTTAGCGAGTGAATTAAAGAGCAGCAACAACATATTCACTTAACTGCTTATTATAAGAAACACACCCAAATCTATGTTCAGGAAACTATGCAAAGTGCTTTTTCAAGCCAGATGCCTATTTTTTTTTTAATTTTCTTTTCTGAATGTAATTAAAGGACCACTTTGCTATGTAAGAATTTTTTTTTTTAATTTTTATTGTGCTTTAAGTGAAAGTTTACAAACCAAGTCAATCTCTCATACAAAAACCTACGTACACTTTGCTATGTGCTCCTGGCTGCTCTCCCTCTAATGAGACAGCACACTTCTTCCCTCCACTCTCTGTGTTCGTGTCCATTTGTCCAGCTTCTGACCCCCCGCCCCCTCATCTCCTCTCCAGACAGGAGCTACCCACATAGTCTCATGTTTCTACTTAATCCAGGAAGCTCACTCTTCACCAGTATCATTTTCTATCCCATAGTCCAGCCCAATCCCTGTCTGAAATGTTGGCTTTGGGAATGGTTCCTGTCTTGGCCTAACAGAAGCTCTGGGGACCATGACCTCTGGGATCCTTCTAGCCTCAGTCAGGCCATTAAGTCTGGTCTTTTTACGAGAATTTGAGGTCTGCATCCCACTTCTCTCCTGCTCCCTCAGGGGTTCTCTGTTGTGTTCTCTGTCAGGGCAGTCATCGGTTGTAGCCAGGCACCATCTAGTTCTTCTGGTCTCAGGCTGATGTAGTCTCTGGTTTATGTGGCCCTTTCTGTCTCTTGGGCTCGTAATTACCTTGTGTCTTTGGTGTTCTTCATTCTCCTTTGCTCCAGGTGGGTTGAGACCAATTGACGCATCGTAGATGGCCGCTTGCTAGTGTTTAAGACCCCAGACGCCACTCTCCAAAGTGGGATGCAGGATGTTTTCTTAATAGATTTTATTATGCCAATTGACTTAGATGTCCCCTGAAAACATGGTCCCCAAACCCCTGCCCCTGCTACGCTGGCGTTCAAAGTGTTCAGTTTATTCCGGAAACTTCTTTGCTTTTGGTTTAGTCCAGTTGTACTGACCTCTCCTGTATTGTGTGTTGTCTTTCCCTTCACCTGAAATATATCTTATCTACTATCTAATCAGTGAAAACCCCTCTCCCTCCCTCCTTCCTGCCCCATTCTCGTAACCATCAAAGAATATTTTCTTCTCTGTTCAAACTGTTTTTCAAATTCTTATAATAGTGGTCTTATACAATATTTGTCCTTTTGCAACTGACTAATTTCACTCAGCACAGTGCCTTCCAGATTCTTCCATGTTATGAAATGTTTCACAGATTCATTTCTGTTCTTTATTGATGTGTAGTATTCCATTGTGTGAATATACCATAATTTATCCATTCATCCGTTAATGGGCACCTTGGTTGCTTCCATCTTTTTGCTATTGTAAACAGTGCTGCAGTGAACATGGGTGTGCATGTATCTGTTTGTGTAAAGGCTTTTATTTCTCTAGGATATATTCCGAAGAGTGGGATTTTTTTTTTTTTTTACGGTAGTTCTATTTCTAGCTTTTTAAGGAAGTGCCAAATCAATTTCCAAAGTGGTTGTACCATTTTGCATTCCCACCAGGAGTATGTAAGTGTTCCAGTCTCTCCACAGCCTCTCCAACATTTATTGTTTTGTGTTTTTTGGATTAATGCCAGCCTTGTTGGAGTGAGATGAAATCTCATTGTAGTTTTGATTTGCATTTCTTTAATGGCTAATGGTAGTGAGCATTTCCTCATGTATCTGTTAGCTACCTGAATGTCTTCTTTAGTGAAGTGTCTGTTCATATCTTTTGCCCATTTTTTAATTGGGTTATTTGCTTGTTTGCAGTTGAGTTTTTGCAGCATCATGTAGATTTTAGAGATTAGGTGCTGATCGGAAATCTCATAGCTAAAAACTTTTTCCCAGTCTGTAGGTTATCTTTTTACTCTTTTGGTGAAGTCTTTAGATGAGCAGAGGTGTTTGATTTTTAGGAGCTCCCAGTTATCTAGTTTTCCTTCTGCATTGTTAGTAATGTTTTGTATACTGTTTATGCCATGTATTAGGGTTCCTAGGGTTGTCCCTATTTTTTCTTCCATAATCTTTATCGTTTCAGATTTTATATTTAGGTCTTTGATCCATTTTGAGCTCATTTTTGTGCATGGAATGAGGTATGGGCCTTGTTTCATTTTTTTGCAGATGGATATCCAGTTATGCCAGCACCATTTGTTAAAAAGACTATCTTTTCCCCAATTAACTGACACTGGGCCTTTGTCAAATATCAATTGCTCATATGTGGATATATTTATGTCTGGATTCTCAATTCTGTTCCATTGGTCTATGTATCTGTTGTTGTACCAGTACCAGGCTGTTTTGACTACTGTGGTGGTATAATAGGTTCTAAAATCAGGTAGAGTAAGGCCTGCCACTTTGTTCTTCTTTTTCCACAATGCTTTACTTATCCCGGGTTTCTTTCCCTTCCATATGAAGTTGGTGATTTGTTTCTCCATCTCATTAAAGAATGTCATTGGAATTTGGATCGGAATTGCATTAAATGTATAGATCACTTTTGGTAGAACAGACGTTTTTATAATGTTGAGTCTTCCTATCCATGAGCAATGTATGTTTTTCCACTTACGTAGGTCTCTTTTGTTTCTTACAGAAGTGTATTGTGGTTTTCTTGTGTAAGTCTTTTACATCTCTGGTAAGATTTATTCCTAAGTATTTTATCTTCTTGGGGGCTACTGTAAATGGTATTGATTCGGTGATTTCCTCTTCGATGTTTTTTTTGTTGGTGTAGAGGAATCCAACTGATTTTTGTATGTTTATCTTGTATCTCGATGCTCTACTGAACTCTTCTATATTAGTTTCAGTAGTTTTCTTGAGGATTCCTTAGGGTTTTCTATGTATAAGATCATGTCGTCTGCAAATAGACTTAATTTTACTTGTTGCTTGCCAATCTGGATGCCCTTTATTTCTTTATGTAGCTTAATTGCTCTGGCTAGGACCTCCAGCACAATGCTGGGTAAGAGCAGTGATAAAGGGCATCCTTGTCTGGTTCCCGTTCTCAAGGGGAATGCTTTCAGGCTCTCTCCATTTAGGATGATGTTGGCTGTTGGCTTTGTATAAATGCCCTTTATTATGCTGAGGAATTTTCCTTCTATTCCTATATTGCTGGGAGTTTTTATCATGAATCGGTGTTGAACTTTGTCAAATGCCTTTTCTGCATCAATTGATAAAATCATGTGATTCTTGTCTTTTGTTTTATTTATGTGATGGATTACATTAATTGTTTTTCTAGTGTTAAACCATTCCTGCATACCTGGTATGAATCCCACTTGGTCATGGTGAATTATTTTTTTGATATGTTGTTGAATTCTACTGGCTAGAATTTTGTTGAGGATTTTTGTATCTATGTTCATGAGGGATATAGGTCTGTTATTGTCTTTTTTTGTGGTGTCTTTACCTGGTTTTGGTATCAGGGGTATGGTGGCTTCACAGAATGAGTTTGGTAGTATTCTCTTCTTTTCTATGCTCTGCAATACCTTTAGTAGTAGTGGCTTTAACGCTTCTCTGAAAGTTTGATAGAACTCTGCAGTGAAGCCGTCTGGTCCAGGGCTTTTTTTTTTTGTTGGGAGTTTTTTGATTACCTTTTCAATCTCTTCTTTTGTTATAGGTCTATTTAGTTGTTCTACCTCTGTTTTTGTTAATTTAGGTAGTATTGTGTTTCTAGGAATTCATCCATTTCGTCTAGGTTTTCAAATTTGTTAGAGTACAATTTTTCATAATGATCTGATATGATTCTTTTAATTTCAGTTGGGTCTGTTGTAATATCACCCATGTCATTTCTTACTTAGGTTGTTTGCTTCCTCTCCTGTTTTTCTTTTGTCATTTTGGCCAATGGTTTATCAATTTTGTTGATTTTTTCCAAAAACCAGCTTTTGGTCTTGTTAATTCTTTCAATTGTTTTTCTGTTTTCTATTTCATTTAGTTCAGCTCTAATTTTTATTTTTTGTTTTCTTCTGGTGCCTAAGGGTTTCTTTTGTTGCTCTCTTTCTATTTGTTCAAGTTGTAGGGATAG
This sequence comes from Elephas maximus indicus, assembly GCF_024166365.1. Classification (NCBI taxonomy): domain Eukaryota; kingdom Metazoa; phylum Chordata; class Mammalia; order Proboscidea; family Elephantidae; genus Elephas; species Elephas maximus. The sequence goes on from NC_064830.1 coordinate 48,229,927, forward strand.
TTCTTTGATTTTGGCCCTTTCTTCTTTTTGGGTGTGTGCATTTATTGATATAAATTGACCTCTGAGCACTGCTTTCACTGTGTCCCAAAAGTTCTGATAGGAAGTGTTTTCATTCTCAGTGGATTCTATGAATTTTTTTAACATGAATTTCTTTATCCATTCTTAATATCTTCTATAACCCAGTCTTTTTTGGGCAGGGTATTGTTCAGTTTCCAAATGTTCCATTTCTTTTCCCTGCTTTTTCTGTTATTGATTTCCCCTTTTATGGCCTTATGATCAGAGAAGATGCTTTGTAATATTTCAGCATTTTGGATTCTGCTAAGGCTTGCTTTATGACCTAAGATGTGGTCTATTCTAGAAAATGTTCCATGTGCATTGGAAAAGAAAGCATACTTGGTTGCCGTTGGGTGAAGTGTTCTGTATCTATGAGGTCGAGTTGGTTGATTGTGGCAATTAGATCTTCCGTATCTTTATTGAGCTTCTTTCTGGATGTCCTGTCCTTCACTGAAAGTGGTGTGTTGAAGTCTCCTACTATTATTATGGAGCTGTCTCTCTCACTTTTCAATGCTGATAGAGTTTGTTTTATGTATCTTATAGCCTTGTCATTGGGTGCATAAATATTTAATACGGTTATATCCTCTGACATATCGTCCCTTTAATCATTATATACTGTCCTTCCTTATCCTTTCTGATGGATTTAAGTTTAAAGTCTCTTCTGTCAGAAATTAATATTGCCACTCCTACTGTTTTTTGATTGTTGTTTGCTTGATATATTTTTTTCCATCGTTTGAGTTTTAGTTTGTTTTGCGTCTCTACATCTAAGGTGTGTCTCTTGTAGGCAGCATATAGACAGATCTTGTTTTTTAATCCATTCTGCCACTCTCTCTCTTTTTATTGGTGCATTTAGTCCATTCACATTCAGGGTAATTATGGATAGGTATGGATTTAGTGCTGTCATTTTGATGCCTTTTTTTGTGTGTTGTTGACAATTTGTTTTTCCCACTTAATTTTATGTGCTGAGTAGATTATCTTTATGTATTGTCCTTTCCTCATATTTGTTGTTGTTGCTTTTGTTTCTGCTGTGTCTCTGTTTTTTTCCTTGTATTTTATTTTGATGAGGAGGATAGTTTGTCTCCTTTGTGGTTACCTTATTATTTACCCCCATTTTTCTAAATCTAAACCTAGCTTTTGTTTCTTTGTATTGCCATATCTTCCTCTCCATATGGAAGATGTATGATTACATTTCCTAGTCCCTCCTCATTGTTTTAATGTTGTCTTCTTTTATATAATAACATCGTTCTTACCTGGTTTTGAGCTTTTTTTTTTAATCTTGCAATTTTTTTTTTTTTTTTATTTCCCTGTCTGGGTTGACTTCTGATTGCTCTGCCCAGTGTTCTAGTCTTGGGTTAATAATTGATATTACTGATTTTCTAAGTAAAGAACTCCCTTTAGTATTTCTTGTAGTTTTGGTTTGGTTTTTACGAATTCCCCAAACTTCCATTTTTCTGGAAATGTTCTAATTTCACCTTCATATTTAAGGACAGTTTTGCTGGATATATGATTCTTGGGTGGAAATTTTTTTCCTTCATTTTTTAAAATAAGTCATCCCATTGCCTTCTTGCCTGATGGTATTCTTATTGGCTATCCTTTGTAGGTGACTTTTCATTTATCCCTAGTTGCTCTTAAAATTCTCTCTTTTTCTTTGGTTTTGGCAAGTTTGATTATAATATATCTTGGTGACTTTCTTTTAACATGTACCTTATGTGGAGTTCGATGAGCATCTTGGATAGATATCTTTTCATCTTTCACGATATCAGGGAAGTTTTCTGCCAACAAATCTTCAACAATTCTCTCTGTATTTTCTGTTATTCCTCCCTGTTCTGGTACTCCAATCACTTATAGGTCATTTCTCTTGATAGAGTCCCACACGATTCTTAAGGTTTCTTCATTTTCTTTTATCTGATTTTTCTTCAGATATATTAGTGCCAAGTGATTTGTCTTCAAGTTCAGAAATTCTGTCTTCCACTTGCTCAGTTCTGCTCTTCTGTCTTTCTAATGAGTTGTCTACTCCTGTAATTTTGTTGTTAATCTTCTGAATTTCTGATTGCTGTCTGTCTATGGATTTTTCCAGCTTGTTAAATTTTTTATTATGTTCCCGAATAATCTTTCTAATTTCTTCAGTTGCTTTATCTGTGTGTTCCTTGGCTTGTTCTGCATATTGGCTCATTTCCTTCCTGATGTCTTGAAGTGTTCTGTATATTAATCTTTTGTATTCTGCCTCTGGTAATTCCAGGAATGCACTCTCATCTAGAAGATCTGTGGATTCTTTGTTTTGAGAGCTTGTTGAGGTGATCATGGTCTGTTTCTTTATGTGACTAGATATTGACTGTTGTCTCTGAGCCATCTATAAGTTATTGTATTAGTTTATGCTTGCTTACTGTGCCATAGCTTCTTGCTTTGTTTTGTTTTGATATGCCCAAATGGGTTATTTGAGTGAGCTAGTTTGATTATTTTTGCCTTTGGAGCTCTGATGTCCTGTGCCCAGATGGCTAGAGCTTTTATCAGGTATATCAGTCTAGGAGTACATTCACTATTCTTGTATTAATTCAGCTCAGGTGTCTAGATAGCTGACCATCAAGTGCGTGGTACAGGTTCTGTCCTACAGTCTTAGAGGGTCAGGGGTGATTGGTGTATGTACCAGTATCTGATTGCAGCAGGGGGTCACACTCTGAACAAGGCAGGGGGCTGAGAACTGAACCCCGGAGTGTCTTTGAGGAAAGCATGTCCCTGTCCCCTAGAGCGTGCACGTGGGTGGGTTCTGCAGACAGACCGTGGGCACCCAATGTTTTTGGTTGTAAGGCCTGGGAGGTACCTGTTATCCTTGGACTCCTGTCGTGGGTGGCTGGGTGACCTGAGTGGAGCTACCAGTCCATAGGCCCCTGGTCCCTGTTTAATAGGCAAAGCAATGTCAAACATCAAACACCCACCTTTCCCCTGCACAGCTGAAACGGTTGGAGTGTGCCAACAACGGTGTATTCTCCTGAAATAGGCCCACACAGGTCCATGTAGAGGGGAAAGGTGCTTAAAGTCCACAGACCATTTATGCCTGGGCAGGGGCCGCTTCTATACTGAGCTCCCCTGTTTAGTGGAGCTGCCAAATTATCTTCTCCCCAAATTGCAAATTTTTTCCTTCTCCAAGGCCGAGAGGATGGCTCTAGGTGCTCAACAGTGCCTATCTCAGGCCCAGGGAATTCAGCTGCTGAAGCCAGCTTGGGGGCGGGGGGCGTGGTATAATATACTCAAGTACTTAGCTTTTGCTGAGAGTGCTGTTCTTCTCAGGTTCCGGAGGTTTAAGTAGGCTGTGTGGCTGGCTACTTCTCCCTGAGGAAACTGTGGCCGATCGCTAGTACCAGCCTGCCACCACTGCTCTGGGAATGGTGCCTGAGGGCTTCCTGCAATTCAGGTCTGGTAACTCCTCTCCGCTTCTGAACCATCTCTTCCTCCCCCTACCCCTCAGTTCGTTGTCTAAGCTTGCCTTTGATGCTCAGGGCTCCTAGGTTGTCATAAATATACTCGTTTCACTTGTTTTTTCGGATCTTTGTTGTAAAGAGGGGGCTTGCTGGAAATGTCTGTCCATTCCGTCATCTTGGCTCTGCCTCCTATGACTTTCTTTTAAGATCTACCTTATGTGGAGCTCGATGAGCATCTTGGATCTATATCTCCTCGTCTTTCATGACAGCGGGGAAGTTTTCTGCCAAAAAATCTTCAACAATTCTCTCTGTTCTGGTACTTCAATCACTTGTAGGTTATTTCTCTTGGTAGAGTCCCACATGACTCTTAGGGTTTCTTCATTTTTTAAAATTATTTTATCTGATTTTTCTTCAGATATGTTGGTGCCAAGTGCTTCATCCTCAAGCTCATCAAGCCTGCCTTCCATTTGCTCAATTGTGCTCCTCTGACTTTCTATTGAGTTGTCCAATTCTGTAATTTTATTGTTAATCTTTTGAATTTGTGATTGCTGTCTATGGATTCTTGCAACTTAATAAATTTTTCATTGTGTTTTTGAATAACGTTTTAAATTTCTTCGACTGCTTAATCTGTGTTTTTCTTGGCTTGTTTTGCGTATTGCCTGATCTCCTTCTTGATGTCGTTCCTGATGTCTTGAAGAGTTCTGTATATGAATCTTTTGTTTTCTGCATCCAGTAATTCCAGGAAGCCATATTCATCCAGAAGATCCCTTCATTCTTTGTTTTGAAGGCTTGTTGAAGCGATCATTGTTTACTTCTTTATGTGATTTGATATTGACTGTTGTCTCTGAGCCATCTAGAAGTTATTGTATTATTTTTTTATGTTTGCTTAATGTATCCTAGATTTTTGCTTTTTTTTTTTTGATATGCCCAAATAGCTTGCTTGAGTGAGCTAGCTTGATTATTTTCACCTTTGAAGCTCTAATATCCTGTCACCAGATGGCTAGAGCTCTTATCAGGTATATCAGCCTAGGAGTCCATTCACTTTTCTTGTATGGATTCAGCTTAGGTATCCAGGTAGTTGGTCATCAAGTCTGTGGTACAGGTTCTGACCTACAATCTTAGAGGGGGAGGGGTGATTAGTGTAGGTACTGGTATCTGGTTGCAGCAGGGGAATCTCACTCTGGACAAGGAAGGGTGCTGACAACCATCCCCTGAGTGTCTGTGAGGAAAGCATGTCCCTGTTCCCTAGAACACACAGGCAGGTGGGTTCTATAGATGGACCATGGGCACCCAGTGCTTTTGGTTGTAAGGACTGGGAGGTACCAGTTATCCTTGGACCCCTGTCACGGGTGACTGGGTGACCTGAGTGGAGCCACCAGTCCTTAGGCCCCTGATGTGAGTAGGTGAGGACCCTGTTTAACAGGCAAAGCAGTGTCAAACATCAAATACCCATGTCTCCACTGCACAGCTGAAACAGTTGCAGTCTGCCAACAAAGACCTATTCTTCTGAAATAGGCCCACACAGGTCCATGCAGAGGGGAAAGTTATTCAAAATTCATGGACCATTTATGCCTGGACAGGAGCCGCTTCTAACCTGAGTTTCCAGGTTAGTGGAGTCGGCAGGTTATCTTTTCCCCAATTGTGAATTTATTCCTTCTCTGAGTCCAGGACAATGGCTCAGAGCGCTCAGCAGGATCTATCTCAGGCCCAGGGAAATCGACAGTCACTGAAGCTGGCTTGGGGCTGGGGACGTGGTGAAATATATGCAAGTACTTAGCTTTTGCCGAGAGCACTGTTTTTTCTCTGGTTCTGGAGGTGTCAGTAAGCTGTGTGGGTGACTGTTTCTCCCTGAGGAAACTGTGGAGGAACGTTGCTACCAGCCTGCTGCAGTCGCTCCCGGGAACAGTGCCTGAGGGATCCCGGCAATTCAAGTCTGGTAACTCCTCTCCACTTCTGAACTGTCTTTTCTACCCCCTGCCGCTCAGTCTGTTTTGTAACTTTGCCTTTGATTTTCAGGGCTCCTAGCTTGTCATAACTATAATCGTTTCACTTGTTTTTTCGGGTCTTTGTTGTAAGAGGTTTCACCGGAAGTGTCTGACTACTCTGCCATGTTGGCCTCACCTCTTGGTGTGTAAGATTTTTAATAGTATCTCAGTCTAGCTTTAGTCTTTCTGATTCTCTTTTAATGGCGCAGCTGGTAGATTTGAACTGCTGACCTTTTGGTTGGCAACCAAATTCTTAATTACTGCCCTGCCAGGACTCCAAAAATAAAAAGAATATTTAAAATTATATAGACTTCTAGTATGATAGTGAGGATGGTGCAGGACTGGGCAGCGTTTTGTTCTTTTGTACATAGGGTCACTATGAGTCGGAAATAACAACAGCAACAGTATACTGTTAATACACTAGAGTAATATGTTTCTTCTTTTTATGTTAATATTTATCATAGATGTGGATCTGTTGTTTATGATATATCTATGATTTGAGAGACAAAAGTATCAATAAAATTTGGCAATTTTTCCGTGCCCTAAAAGTAGTACTTGGGAAGTTGAGGGTTTGAGATCTGTGCACTCACTCAAGTTTTGTTTCAACTGAATTAAAGTGTGGTATTTTTTTTAATACACCATGAAAATCTCAGTCTCATACTTTCTGGCCATCTTGACTTTGGTCTTGAGAATTGTGTAAGGTAAACTTGCTTTTTCTAACATCTAAAAATATTTTTCATCATTTGAATTTTCTTCTTACTATTTATTATTTTCAGTATATTTATTTGAAGCTTTTTGATAAATTTGTATCTTTTTATTTCAGAGTTTTCTTTCTTTGATCCTAATGATGCATCGTGCCAGGAAATTCTCTTTGATCCCAAAACTTCAGTATCAGAATTATTTGCCATTTTAAGACAGTGGGTTCCTCAGGTCCAGCAGAACATTGACATTATTGGAAATGAGGTAAGAGACTCTTAAACTTGAAGATTTGCATGATTAGGGTTGTAAACGGCATAGAATTGTTTTTCCCTGTCTGAGTGGAAGGATGGTTATTGAAAGAGAGTCCCTCTAAGATTCTGATGTTTGTATTTCCAGGTTTTTTATCACCAGTGAGTAGGTACTGCATGTTCTTCCCAACATTCCCTTGTACACCTTACTTTCTTAACACTTTTCTGTTTTGACGTTACACACTCTTGGTGGAAGGAGGAGAGGCATTTTTCTTATTTCTTTTCTCTATAGAAATAAATTTTGCAAAATTTTTTGATGTATTTTATTAAGGGATTTGATTACCATCATGTTCTAGCTACACATTTGAGTAATTTGGCAAAGACCTAGGCTTAAATATAATTAAAAAAAAAATTGATTTTTTGAAGGGGAATGAAAAAGTAAGTGGATTCTTTCATCAGCATGTTTTGTAAGAAGAGATAGCTTATACTTTTTTCAAATACCATTTGCAAAAAATGGCATGGGGGCACTGTCCGACCTCCTTGTCTAACTGCACTAAGGGGAGAATCACCATCAGCATCAGCCTGAGGCAGAGGTCAGACAAATCTCCTCTCTTCAACCTTTTTTACCAATTCTGACCACCCACTGTCCCTCCCAGGGCACTCTCTACTCTGCTGGATTCGATAAGTCATTGCAATGGCCACACAGAACTCAACAGACCATACTCTGTGATTATTAGGTTTATTAGGGAAGTAACAAGTTACAATTCAGGATCAGGAATGACTCAGGGTACAGCTCTTCGATCGTGACAGCCTGTTGTCAGCCATGCCCACAGGCAGGCCTCTCTCTGGCCGCTGGCCTCTTGGCCCCTCAGCCCCTCGGCATTTAGAGCCCCTCAGCCCAGCCTCTGTCTTGCTCAGATAAGTGTTACCAAACTCTTTAGCTCTGCCAATAAGTACCCAGAGGCACCACACTCCACCAGTAATCCTTGGCCCAAAGGCACTCAGCTCTCTTGTTTTGTGGGTTGGCACGCCCACAGTAGCCACTTTGCCCCATGGGTGAGGAAGCCCACTGTGCTGTCTCATGCCTATCTCCTGGTTCTGCTGCCGCCATTTTTCTGCTGCTGATTCTCACTCTCTTGTGCTGTCTCCAGTGTTACAGTCTCTCCTTGTCTGTCTCCTGGGTCTGGGAGGTTCTCTGTGCAAGGAATCACTCCACTTTCATCTCTTCATGGTGGTAGCGAGGTCCCCTCTTTCCACCTCTGGAATGGCTCATTTTAAGCCTAGCAAGATGGCAAAACTGCCTAATCCCCTGGGTTCCATACCACTTATTTACATTATCCCACTTCCACAAGGGTGCCATGTACATTTGCATTATTAGCAACCTGTCCAATCCTCTTGGTGGGCCATTTGCATAGTTCCTCGCAATCATTATGTGGGGAGTTACAAGACCGTGCATGGCTAAAAGGTTCATATTAAGAAATTCACTGTACCACACCATACCATTATGCTCATTAGAAAGAAAATTTTGCTTATTCTTTGAAAGAGTTAAGGGATGTATTTGGAGTGCCAGATTACCTTGAGATACTCTTTAAGTGACAGGTTAAATTTTCATTGTTGTTGGGTGCAGATTTAAAATTTACCCTTAAAAGAAGCCAGCTCTATCTATACATTTTACTGAGAACTAATTCAGATATGATGGACTAAGTCTGTTCCTCAGAATGACTGGAAATCAGTTGATAATTTAGTAGTCACATTGTAATCACATTTTCCTTGATTTCCTCAGATTCTCAAGAGAGGTTGCAATGTGAACGACAGAGATGGATTGACAGATATGACTCTTTTACATTATACCTGCAAGTCTGGAGCTCATGGTATTGGTAAGTCCTTGCTAATTCTGTTAATTGTTTAGACAATCTGTCTTTGTGCTTATATAATCTATATTTATGCCAATCAAAAGCCTATAATTCCCTCAAGCCCCTAGGAGAGCATCCAGCTGCTGATAATATTGTCTGAATAGATGAGGATTCAGTTAAGTTCTTCCAAAAACCTTGTTCCCTTCCCTACCTTCTCTCAGGGGGATCTTTATACTTTCTTGGCACCTCCAGCTTTTCTGGAACAGGCTATATATATATACCTGTTTGCTTACTAGGTGAGAGGAACTGGTAACAGCCTAGAACTTCCCTGAGGGTTGACAGCAAGGGTGTGACAGTCTAAGGTCAGTTTTCCAAGTATCCAATTCCTCAGCAAACCCTGGTCTTTAGGTCTGTCTGATCTATTCCTACATAAACAATATATGTGCATATTTTCCAAAATCGGTATCCTCTGCTACACCATTTTATAAACGTGCGTCTCTTATTTAACTATGTATCTTGAACATCTCTTCATGTTTTGGTCATCTGATATAGTACTTCTCAAATTATTTGTGGTGAGGGACTTTTTCCCCCCAGTATATAATGGACTGATGCTTTTGTAAAATTAAAAAAAAAAAAAGACACATAAAATACTTTTCAGAAGACATAAATTACATTTGAATTAATATAATCAGAAGAAGCATTACATAGGGAAAAAGAAAATAATTAAAAAAGTATAAACAAAAATTACGATGTGGGGGCTGGCAAAGGTCTGTTGAGCAGCACCTGGTCTAGCACACTGTAATGGCTGCGTGGGATTCCATTATATGGGTTTATCCATTTGCTTAACCTATTTCTTATTGTACTTTTAGGTTGTTTCAGAATTTTATTCATACTAAACGGTGCTGTGACATATATCTTTATAGCAAAGTATTTATCTGCATCCCTGAGTATGATTATTTTAGAATAAATTTGTGAAAGTAAGATTTTTGAGGAGTAAGTGTATATTCAGTATGCCATCTGCCTTAGTCTTTTAAATGTGGTAGTAGATAGCCATCCATTGGAACTTAAAATTTGTACTGAAGACTAAAAGAAAAATAATTTAGCAAATCTTCTTTAGGTGATGTTGAGACCGCTGTAAAATTTGCAACTCAACTTATGGATCTGGGAGCAGATGCTAGTTTGCGGAGTCGCTGGACAAACATGAATGCTTTGCATTATGCTGCTTATTTTGATGTCCCAGAGCTTGTTAGAGTGATTTTGAAGACATCTAAACCAAAAGGCAAGTAGTATAAGATCACCATTACATGCTGCTATGGATCGAATTATGTCCTCCCAATATGTATGTCAACTTGGCTAGGCCATGTTTCCTAGTATTGTGTGATTGTCCACCATTTTATCATCCGAGGAGATTTTCCTTTGTGTTGTACACCCTACTTCTATGATGTTAATGAGGCAGGATTAGAGGCAGTTATGTTAATGAGGCAATACTCAATCTACAAGATTAGGTTGTATCTCCAGTCAGTCTCTTTTGAGATAGAAAGAGAGAAGGGAGCAGAGAGATGGGGGACCTCCTACCACCAAGAATGAAGAAACAGGAGGAGAGCACATCCTTTGGTCCCTGCCCTGAGAAGCTCCTAGACCAGGAGACGATTGATGACAAGGACCTTCCCCTAGAGCCTACAGAGAGAGAATGCCTGGAGCCAGCACCCTGAAATTAGACTTCTAGCTTCCTAGACTGTGACAGAATAAATTTCTGTTTGTTAAAGCCATCCGCTTGTGGTGTTTCTGTTATAGCAACACTAGATAACTAAGACACATACTTTCCCCATTTGTAGAAGACATGTTTTAGAGATTCAGTAGATAAATTTCCCTAGAATATTTGTTTCTAACTTCTACTTTGTATGATTGCTGATTTTCTCTTTAAATTTTACTTCTTCATTTTTTTGAATGATGTTAGGAAGGAAGCCTCTGTTGATAGTAATAACTCAAGAATGAGTTTGTCCTGAGCACGTTGGAGGTAGGATGTGTGAGGTTGTGTGGCTTAAATGAAGGTAGGGCTTTGAGAACCAGAGATTTATTAGACTCTTGTTATAGTAGACATTCAAAATGTGATTCGCAAATCTGAAGTATTTCCTGTGTTTAAGAATAGCATAATAATGGTATTATAGATAATAAGATTCCTTTTTGTACTATGAAGCCCAAACTCATTTTTTGAACAGAGTATTATGAATCAGTATTATAGGTAAACATTCTTATGTTTAATTAGTCTTTATCTCATTCCTGGTTTGAAAATTCTGCAGCAAACTTTGTCTATAAAGAGCCAGATAGTAAGTATTTTAGGCTTTGTGGGCTATGTGGTCTCTATTACAGTGACATGATGACACTATTATGACATGGAAGTAGCCAAAGAGATTATGTAAATGGTCGGGGGGTATATGTTCCAATAAAACTATTTATAAAAACAGATGGTGGGTTGGATTTGGCCCGTGGGCCGTAGTTTGCTGACCTCTGACCTAAACTTGACTACCTCGTTGTAGTTGTCACAGCGGATACGCAAGAGGTTTAATGAGTAGTTGCATTAAGATAGTTAGTTTTTACAAATATGAATTATTGCCATTATTGCTTTTCAATATGGTTTGGTTTGTGATAGTTGGAAAACCCATAATATCACTCCATTTTATAATAAAATTTTATCGTACTAAGAAAACAATCAGTTAACCAGATTGTGATATGAAGATGTTGTTCCCTTGTAAAATTGTGCCTTGGGGGCTTGGTTTAAGTCTCATAAATGGTTAAAAAAAAAAAAAAAAAAAACCTAAAAAAAAAACCCCCCAAAAATCCTATCTCCTTTTAAATTGTAACAGCTAAATTTAGATTTCTAATTAATACTCTTGTGATGTTTAATTGCAGATGTGGATGCCACTTGCAGTGACTTTAACTTTGGAACAGCTCTGCACATTGCAGCATATAATTTGTGTGCAGGTACCGTGAAATGCTTACTGGAGCATGGAGCAAATCCTGCATTTAGGGTAAGAGGTTAAATTAAAAGTGAAAAAAAAAATTAAAAGAATTAAGTCTCATGTTATCTCTCAGTAACAAGTTGAATCTGGATGTTGTTATAATAGAACTCTTACATGAACAAGTCATTTATGTTTTTGTGCCACATGTAGATAGTAATGATGACAAACTTTATCTGAAATAAACTTAAGGCATAACAGTGAATCTCAGTCCTGTTACATTGATAAGCTCTACAAAGTTTACTTCCATTCAGGAAGATAAGATGCTCCTTAAATTGTTGTAATCTTTGGTTTTAAATATCTTTCTTTTGGACTTTTGATGTATTCGTGAAAAGTTAGCTGTTAAAGTATATACATTATATTTTTCTATTAAATCATACTTTAAATTCTTTTGGAAAGAAATTTTCATTCAGAAAGTTAAAAAATGCACATTTCAGAATGGAGTAAATCTTTAAAAATGGAGTGTTTGAAGGAAAAATATTTTTGCACAGCAATGATTCACTAATGTACAAAGTTAACACACAGGATTGAATTTCATAATCTTCAAATCCTTTGACATTTTATTGTCTTTGAGAAAGCGATTCTTACTTTTCTTTCCCTTATATGAATGACTGTGACTTGCTCTGTCAGAGATTCTTACTCGGACCTGTGCCTTCCCGTGAAGGGGTCAGTCAGGTGGGCAGAAGAGAGTGTAACGTTTGAAAAAGCTCCTCTGCCCTCCCACTTTCCTCTCCCCCCACCCCTCTTTCCTATTTTCCTTCTGTTCCTTACTTCTTGGCCACTTTTCTTTCTGTTTAGCCCCATCAATTATCCCCAGCTTCTAATGTGCCTCCTACCAGAATATATGCTCTTTGAGGACAGGACTTTTTGTTTTCTTCACTGTGCTGTCTCTAGTACCTCGCACCTGTGTCTGGCATATAGTAGAGGCTCAGTAAAATTTTTTTTTTGCTGGTAAGATATATATGATAAAATATTTGCCGTTCCAACCATTTTCACATACATAGTTCAGTACAGTAAATATTTCTGAATATATAAATCATGAATGAATTTAACTTAAAATTCCTCCAAAGATAATTTTCTTTGACTGCATAGAAGTCTGTATAAATATGAGTTGAATTGTTTTTATCTGTAGAATGACAAAGGACAGATCCCTGCTGATGTTGTTCCAGACCCAGTAAATATGCCGCTAGAGATGGCAGATGCAGCAGCAACTGCCAAAGGAATCAAGCAGATGCTGCTGGATGCGGTGCCTCTGTCATGTGATATCTCAAAGGCGATGCTTCCGAATTATGATCATGTTACTGGCAAGGCAATGCTGACATCACTTGGCCTGAAGTTGGGGGATCGTGTTGTTATTGCAGGACAAAAGGTATAGTAAGTAACTGTAGTCACTTACGCTCAGTACATGGTCATTATGTCCGTGGCCTGTGTGCCAAGGAGTACATACAGTATGGCCAGAATTTTGAGATAAAAAAAAAAAAAAACAGGTTCAGTATGTGGGTTGAAAGATGTTGTTGTTAGGTCCCGTCAAGTCAGTTTCAACTCAGAGCGACCCTTTGCACAACAGAACGAAACATTGCCTGGTACTGAGCCATCCTTACAATCGTCGTTATGCTTGAGCCCATTGTTGCAGCCACTGTGTCAGTCCACCTCGTTGAGGGTCTTCCTTTTTTCCGCTGACCCTGTACTCTGCCAAGCATGCTGTCCTTCTCCAGGGACTGATCCCTCCTGACAACATGTCCAAAGTATGTAAGGAGCATTCTGGTTGTAGTTCTTCCAAGACAGATATGTTCATTCTTTTGGCAGTCCATGGTATATTCAATATTCTTCTCCAACACCACAATTCAAAGGCGTCAATTCTTCTTTGGTCTTGCTTATTCATTGCCCAGCTTTCACATGCATATGATGTGATTGAAAATACCATGGCTTGGGTCAGACCCACCTTAGTCTTCAAGGTGACATCTTTGCTCTTCAACACCTTAAAGAGGTCCTTTGCAGCAGATTTACCCAATGCAACGCGTCTTTTGATTTCTTGACTGCTGCTTCCATGGCTGTTGAGTGTGGATCCAAGTAAAATGAAATCCTTAACAACTTCAGTCATTTCTCCATTTATCATGATGTTGCTCAGTGGTCTAGTTGTGAGGATTTTTGTTTTCTTTATGTTGAGGTGCAATCCATACTGAAGGCTGTGGTCTTTAATCTTCATCAGTAAGTGCTTCAAATCCTCTTCACTTTCAGCAAGCAAGGTTGTGTCATCTGCATAACACAGGCTGTTAATGAGTCTTTCTCCCGTCCTGATGCCCCGTTCTTCTTCATAGAGTCCAGGTGCTCGTATTATTTGCTCAGCATACAGAATGAATAGGTACAGTGAAAGAATACAACCCTGACGCACACCTTTCCTGACTTTAATCCAATCAGCATCCCCTTGTTCTGTCCGAACAACTGCCTCTTGATCTATGTAAAGGTTCCTCGTGTTCTGAAATTCCCATTCTTTGCAATGTTATCCATAATCTGTTATGATCCACACAGTTGAATGCCTTTGCATAGTCAATAAAACACAGGTAAACATCCTTCTGGTATTCCCTGCTTTCAGCCAGGATCCATCTGACATCAGCAATGATATCCCTGGTTCCACATCCTCTTCTGAAAGCGGCCTGAATTTCTGGCAGTTCCTGTCAATATACTGCTGCAGCCGTTTTTGAATGATCTTCAGCAAAATTTCACTTGCGTGTAATATTAATGATATTGTTCTATAATTTCCACATTCGGTTGGATCACCTTTCTTGGGAATAGGCATAAATATGGATCTCTTCCAGTGAGTTGGCCAGGAAGCTGTCTTCCATATTTCTTGGCATAGACAAGCGAGCACCTCCAGCGCTGAATCTGTTTGTTGAAACATCTCAATTGATATTCCATCAATTCCTGGAGCCTTGTTTTTTGCCAATGGCTTCAGAGCAGCTTGGACTTCTTCCTTCAGTACCATTGGTTCCTGATCACATGCCACCTCTTGAAATGGTTGAACATTGACTATTTCTTTTTGGTATAATGACTCTGTGTAGTCCTTCCATCTTCTTTTGATGCTTCCTGCGTTGTTTAATATTTTCCCCATGGAATCCTTCAGTATTGCAACTCGAGGCTTGAATTTTGTCTTCAGTTCTTTCAGCTTGAAAAATGCCGAGCGTGTTCTTCCCTTTTGGTTTTCCATTTCCAGCTCTTTGCACATGTTATTATAATACTTTGTCTTCTGGAGACACCCTTTGAAATCTTCTGCTCAGTTCTTTTACTTCATCAATTCTTCCTTTTGCTTTAGCTGCTTGACATTCAAGAGCAAGTTTCAGAGTCTCCTCTGACATCCGTCTTGGTCTTTTCTTTCTTTCCTTCCTGTCTTTTCAGTGACCATTTGCTTTCTTTATGTATGATGTCCTTGATGTTATTCCACAACTCGTCTGGTCTTCGGTCACTAGTGTTCAATGCATCAAATCCATTCTTCAGATGGTCTCTAAATTCAGGTGGGATGTACTCAAGGTCATATTTTGGCTCTTGTGGACTTGCTCTGATTTTCTTCAGTTTCACCTTGAACTTGCATATGAGCAATTGATGGTCTGTTCCACAGTCGGCCCCTGGCCTTGTTCTGACTGATGATATTGAGCATTTCCATTGTCTCTTTCCACAGATAAAGTCAATTTGGTTTCTGTGTGTTCCACCTGGCGAGGTCCATGTGTATAGTCGCTGTTTATGTTGGTGAAAGAAGGTATTTGCAATGAAGAAGTCGTTGGTCTTGCAAAATTCTGTCATTCGATCGCCAGCATTGTTTCTGCCACCAAGGCCGTATTTTCCAACTGCTGGTCCTTCTTTGTTTCCAACTTTCACATCCCAGTCGCCAGTAATTATCAATGCATCTTGATTGCATGTTCAATCAATTTCAGACTGTAGCAGCTGATAAAAATCTTCTATTTCTTCATCTTTGGCCCTAGAGGTTGGTGCATAAATTTGAATAATAGTTGTATTAACTGGTCTTCCTTGTAGGCGTATGGATATTATCCTATCACTGACAACGTTGTACTTCAGGATAGATCTTGAAATGTTCTTTTTGATGATGAATGCAACACCATTCCTCTTCAAGTTGTCATTCCCAGCATAGTAGACTATATGATTGTCTGATTCAAAATGGCCAATACCAGTCCATTTCACCTCACTAATGCCTAGGATATCGATGTTTATGTGTTCCATTTCATTTTTGATGATTTCCAATTTTCCTAGATTCATACTTTTTACAGACACCTCTTTTTTTCTAAAGCCTCTGTTTTCTTATGGCATTTGCATACCACCAGTCTCTTTGTTTATACCTTCTATGGGACTTTTTTTTTTTTTATTTAATTTTGGAGTTAATAGGATCTCATTCTAGAGAATGAAACAGAATTCCTGCTTGGATACTGAATTTCCTAACATAGGTACTTCTTCAGTATTTGGGTGGCTTTGTGGGGAGAAGTGATACAAGTTTCTCAGAAAACTGCAATTTAGAGATTTGATTTATTGAGAAAATTGCAGTAAAAATGAAACAAGAGTACTACCGAATTATTATTTTGACAGGGACATTCGCCACATTCCAAAAGAATACATTCATGGGACATTCATTGTGGAGCTAAAATACCAAGAAATTATGAAGCATAGCATTTTTTTTTAACGTGGGATTAGTACTCAGCTTCTGTAGTATTCCTGTACTATGTCTGAAAGTGGACTTTGTAAAGAGTTCTTTTATGGTTTTTACTTTTTATTTTGGAAAATTTTAAGCTATACGAAAGTAGGTGAGTATAACGAGTAAGCCAGGGAACCTGCTTTAACACTTATCCACTCATGGCCGATCTTGTTTCATTTCTCTTGTCTCCCAGCCTGTTGCTTATCTTCTCATTCTCTTAACAGTGTCTTTTAAAGAGCAGAATTTTTTTTTATTTTAATGAAGTACATTTTTTGAACTTTTTTCTTTTATGGATTATGCTTTTAGTGTTATATATCTAAGTAATTGTCTACTGTGTTTTGTTCTAGAAGTCTTACAGTTTAAAGTTTTACATTTGAGTTAACTTTTTTATAGGATACAAGTGTGATCCAGTTTCTTTTTTGCTTATAGTTACCTATTTATTCTAGCACTGTGTTTTGAAAAGACTATTCTTTCTCTGTTGAATTGTCCTCATATCTTTGTAGAGCATGTATTTCTGACTCTGTTCTGTTCTATTTATCTGTATGACCAGTGAAGCCCTCTAGGCCTAGAGGCTCATTTCGTATTTTTTAGAAGTGGTGTAGTGGTTAAGTGCTATGGCTGCTAACCAAAAGGTCAGCAGTTTTTAACTACAAATTCAATTCAGGTTATCTTTTTTTTTTTTTTGAGTGAGCATTGACAGTTTATGTCTTTTAAGGAACTGGAACGTTTTACCTCATATGTCAGACTTATGGACCGGGAGTTGTTCATGGTATTTCCTGTTACCCTTTTAATGACTGAAGATCCCTCTTTAATTCACAGCGTTTGTAATTTATATCTTCTCTCTGCCTTTATTTCCTTAGTCCGTGCATTTAAAACTTCGTCTGTTTTACTGATCTTTCCAAAGAATTAACTTTGGATCTCGTTGATTTTTCTTTATTGTTCATCTGTTCTCAGTTTCTTTTCTCTTTCTTGTCTCCTTCCTTTTGCTTGCTTTGAGGCTTTGTTTCTAGTTTCTTAAGGTGGAAACTTAGATTATTGATTTGAGGTCTTTCTTTTCTTATAGTCCAAGCGTTTCATGCTGTAAATTTCCATCTAAGCACTGCTTTGCTGCATTCCACACGTTTTCCTTTATTGTGTTATCATTTTCATTGAATTCAATATTTTCTAATTTCCCTTGTGATTTTCTCTTTTATACATGGGTTACTTAGGAATGTGTTGTTTGATTTCCATGTCCTTCTCTTACTTTCTAGTTTAATTTATATATGGTCTAAGAACATATTTTCTATGATTTCTTTTAAATTTGTATTTTGCTGTTTTGGATGGAAGAAAAAAAAAAAAGTTGCTGTCAAGTCTGCTCCTACTCACGGTGACCCCATGTGTGTTAGAGTAGAACTGCGCCCTTGGACATTTTTTTTAATGGCTTATTTTTCAGAAGTGGATCACCAGGCCTTTCTTCCAAGGCACCTCTGGTTGAACTTGAACCTCCAACCTTTCAGTTAGCAGATGAGCATGTTAACCACTTGTACCATACACAGACCGGTTTTGGATGAAGTGGTCTGTAAATGTCAGTTAGGTCCTTACTGATTTTCTGCCTATTAATTACTGAGAGAGGAGTGTTGAAGTCTCCCATTATAACTGTGGACTTGTCTATTTCTCCTTTCAGTTATATCTTTTGTGTCATGTGTTTTGAAGCTCAGTTGTTAGGTGCATACACGTTTAGGATTGTTATATTTCTTTGAGAATTGACTTATTATTTAATGTCCCTTTTCATCCCTGGTAATAATATTCTTTGTTCTGAAGTCTGCTTTGAAAGAATAGATAATTAAAAGCTTCCACAGTGAAGTAAATTTATTAGAGTAGGACATTTAGAATTACTAACGATACTCAACAGGTATTCTGATATTATATTTTCTTTAGGTTGGAACATTAAGGTTTTGTGGAACAACTGAATTTGCAAGTGGGCAGTGGGCTGGTGTTGAACTGGATGAACCAGAAGGAAAAAACAATGGAAGCGTTGGAAAAGTCCAGTATTTTAAATGTGCCCCCAAATATGGTAAGGTAGATGTTGTTTAACTTAATAAGAAGTAATTTAAAATAAATTTTACTCTTTAATAATTTTTAGCTAAAAGTTTCCTCCTGGTTACTTATGTAATAAATGAAAGGGATGTGAATTTAGAGAGGGTATTTTAAAGATGGAGATGTTACATCATGTCTATATACACTGATGAGAATAATAAAGAGAGAGGAGAAATTGATGTTGCGAGAGAGAAAGGGGATAATTGGAGGAGGAAGTCCTTCAGAAGTGAAGAGGGGCTGGAGTCCAGTGCACAGGTGTAGGGGCTATCCTTGTGTTAGGTCAGGTACCCCTATTTAAGTAGAGAAATGGTGGAAGATGAGGTAATTGTCTTTTGATTATTTCTAGTTTCTGAGAAAATAAAAAGTGAGGGCATTAGTTGATATTAGGAGAGAGAAGAAGTGTGGTTGGAGGTCTGGCAGAGAGGAAAAAAAAAAAAAGAGAGGAGAAGGTGTGAAATACTCATCTGGGAGAGTGGGGATGTGAATAGTTCAGGAAGACATAGCAGGTAGCCAAGCACTGCTAAGGACCTATTTGAGACTGTGGTTATAAAGTAATACCCATTTCTGTGATTTTCTCCAGTCATGTTAAACTTTTTGGGTTTAGGTACTAAGTAGGTGGAGAGTTGGGTTTCACCAAAGCTAGTGTTTTTTTTCCGGAGTGTACAATAGAAGGGAAGAGGGAAAATACTTGAGGAAGTATGCAAGGGCATGGTTAGAATGATGAATCAAGGAATTTAAGCTAAGTAAGAAGGAAAATCCCCCATGTGTCTGTCATTTTGTCGTATTGTGGGGGCTTGTGTGTTGCTATGATGCTGGAAGCTATACCACTGGTATTCAAATACCATCAGGGTCACCCGTGGCGGGCAGGTTTCAGTAGAGCTTCCAGACTAAGACATGCGAGGAAGAAGGGCCTGCAGTCTGCTTCTGAAAAGAATTAGCCAGTGAAAACCTTATGAATAGCAGTGGAACATGTCTGATATAGTGCTGGAAGATGAGCCCCCAGGTTGGAAGGCACTCAAAAGATGACTGGGAAAAGAGCTGCCTCCTCAAAGTATAGTCAACCTTAATGACGTGGATGGAGTCAAGCGTTTGGGACCTTCATTTGTTGATGTGGCATGACTCAAGAAGAAACAGCTGCAAACATCCTTTAATATTCTGAACGTAGCAAGTATGAAGTATGAATACAGGAAAATTGGAAATCGTCAAAAAATGAAATGGAACGCATAAACATTGATATCCTAGGCATTGGTGAGCTGAAATGGGCTGGTATTGGCCATTTTGTATCAGATAATCATATGGTCTGCTATGCTGGGAATGACAACTTGAAGAGGAATGGCGTTGCATTCATTGTCAAAAAGAACATTTCAAGATCTATCCTGAAGTACAACGCTGTCAGTAATAGGATGATATTCATACTCCTACAAGGAAGACCAGCTAATACGACTATTATTCAGATTTACGTCCCAACCACTAAGGCCAAAGATGAAGAAATTAAAGATTTTTACCAAATCCTGCAGTCTGAAATTGATCGAACATACAATCAGGACGCATTGATAATTACTGGTGATTGGAATGCAAAAGTTGGAAACAAAGAAGAAGGATAGGTTGTTGGAAAATATAGCCTTGGTGATAGAAACTATGCCAGAGATCACATGATAGAATTTTGCAAGAACAATGACTTCTTCATTGTAAATACCTTTTTCAACAACATAAAGGCAGCTATACACGTGGACCTCACCAGATGGAATACACAGGAATCAAATTGACTACATTTGTGGAAAGAGGTGATGGAAAAGCTCAATATCATCAGTCAGAACAAGGCCAGGACTAACTGTGGAAAGACCATCAATTGCTCATATGCAAGTTCAAGTTGAAGGTAAAGAAAGTTAGAACAAGTCCATGAGACCTTGAGTATATCCCACCTGAATTTAGAGACCATCTCAAGAACAGATTTGATGCATCCTGATGATCGAAGACCAGATGAGTTGTGGAATGACATCAAGGACATCATGCATGAAGAAAGCAAGAGATCATTAAAAAGACAGGAAAGAAAGAAAAGACCAAAATGGACATCAGAAGAGTCTCTGAAACTGGCTCTTGAACGTCGAGTAGCTAAAGCAGATGGAAAAAATGATGAAGGAAAAGAGCTGAGCAGAAAATTTCAAAGGGCAGCCTGAGAAGACAAAGTAAATTATTATAATGACGTGCAGAGATCTGGAGTTAGAAAACCAAAAGAAAGAACGCGCTCAGCATTTCTCAAGCTGAAAGAACTGAAGAAAAAATTCGAGCCTCGAGTTGCAATATTGAATTCTATGGGGAAAATATTAAATGACGTAGGAAGCATCAAAAGAAGATGGAGGGAATACATAGAGCCACTGTACTAAAAAGAACACGTCGATGTTCAGTCATTTCAGGAGGTAGCATATGATCAGGAACCAATGGCACTGAAGAAAAAAGTCCAAGCTGCACTGAAGATATTGGCGAAAAACAAGGCTCCAGGAATTGATGAAATACCAATTAGAATGTTTCAACAAATGTAATGTAACGCTGGAAGTGCTCACTCACCTATGCCAAGAAATTTGGAAGAGAGCTACCTGGCCAACCAACTGGAAGAGATCCATATTTATGCCTATTCCCAAGAAAGGTGATCCAGCCGAATGCAGAAATTATTGAACAATATCACTAATATCACATGCAAGTAAAATTTTGCTAAAGATTATTCAGAAGGCTGCTGCAGTAGTACATCAACAGGGAAGTGCTAGAAATTCAAGCCAGATTCAGAAGAGGATGTGGAACGAGGGAGATCATTGCTGATGTCAGATGGATCCTGGTGGAAAGCAGAGAATACCAGAAAGATGTTTACTTATGTTTTATTTACTATGCAAAGGCATTCGACTGTGTGAATCATAAGAAATTATGGCTGACATTGTGAAAAATGGGAATTCCAGAACATTTAATTGTGCTCCTGAGGAGCCTGTACATAAATCAAGGGGCAGTCATTGAAACAGAGCAAGGGAATACTGCATGGTTCAAAGTCAGGAAAGGTATGTATCATGGTTGTATCCTTTCACTGTACTTACTCAATCTGTATGCTGAGCAAATAATCCGAGAAGCTGGACTATATGAGGAAGAACGGGGAATCAAGATTGGAGGGAGACTCATTAACAACCTGTGATATGCAGATAACACAACCTTGCTTGCTGAAAGTGAAGAGGACTTGAAGCACTTGCTGATGAAGATCAAAGACTACAACCTTCTGTATGGATTACACCTCAATATAAAGAAAACAAAAATCCTCACAACTGGACCAATAAGCAACATCATGATAGATGGAGAAAAGATTGAAGTTGTCAAGGATTTCATTTTACTTGGCTCCACAATCAACACCCACAGAAACAGCAGTCAAGAAATCAAATGACAGATTGCATTGGGCAAATCTGCTGTAAAAGACCTCTTTAAAGTGTTATAATGCCAAGATGTCACCTTGAAGACTAAGGTGTGCCTGATCCAACCCATGCTGTTTTCAGTAGTGTCATAAATGCATGCGAAAGTTGGACAACGGATAAGGAAGACCAAAGAAGAATTGATGCCTTAGAATTATGGTGCTGGTGAAGAATATTGAATATACCGTGGACTGCGAGGAGAACGAACAGATCTGTCCTGGAAGATGGAAGTACAGCCAGAATGCTCCTTAGAAGTGAGGATAACACGCTCCTTTGGACGTGTTATCGGGAGGGCCCAGTCCCTGGAGAAGGACATCATGCTTGGTAAATTAGGAGGTCAGCGAAAAAGAGGAAGACCCTCAACAGGGTGGATTGACAAAATGGCTGCAACAATGGACTCAAGCATAACGATTGTGAGGATGGCTCAGGACTGGGCAGTGTTTCATTCTGTTGTACATAGGATCGCTGTGAGTTGGAACTGACTCGATGGCACCTAACAACAACAACAAGGAGTATGGGGACATAAGGGGAATGATGGACAGGGGAAAAGTGGTTCCTGATGAGTTGAAAAGTTGAGAGGAGGTTCCAGAGTAAGTGATCTAGAATGATAGGAAACAGTAGATGTTTTCAATACAAATTTTAGAGGTGGAGAAATTATTGGCAATAGTAAAGCTAGGGTAAGTATGATCCTGGCTGGCTGAATTAGGGTAGAGAATAGATCATTGGAAGTGAAGTGATCAAGGAACTGATATGCCAGGGTGTTAGATGGATCATCTGTGTGGATGTTGGAGTCACCATGAGGGAAGACAGGACAAGTGGAGGAGGAGAGGATAGTGAGTCAGCCAGGGGCTGAAATTTTCACTGAGCGAGTGAGTGACCAGGACTTTGCCTGGTGGCTTCCAAAAGGAGAGGTTCAAGTAGTATAGTCAGCCTGACGGCATGTTCTTCAAAGCAACTGGTTTTAATTTTTTTAGGGAGGAGAAATCAGTGTTCTGGAAATGGTAGTGATAGCAAAATGACACTTTCTCCTCTCGGCTAGTGTTAGGTGATGGTGTGGGACAAGTAATAGGTACTGTATGAGAGTGCTGCAGGGAAGCACTGTCTTCATTAGAGAACTAGGTTTCACAGAAGAAAAAGGTGAAGAAAACATTCATACAAAATGGAGTATTACTGACCAAAGACCATGAGTGGCAGTTGGCACAGCAGAAAGGTTTGGAGGGTCAGGTTAGTGGATTTAGGGAACCAGTTGATGGGAATCTTAGGCATTTTGTAGTGACCAGTAAATGGGAATATAAGGCATGATGGGATTGCCTTACATTCCCATTTATGGGGAGTAGGTTAGTCAATTTTAATTATTGTCTTTCCTTGGAATTGATCTATTGGGTGTTTTTTAATGCGGAGGCTGTGATGATAGTGGGGAAGGATGTTCTCATCAGTAAAATACTTAGCTGTGTGGGCTGCCCTTAATCTGCATTAAAATTATAAATCTGTTGATAAATGTATAAATTTCTTAGGAGACATTGTCTCAGCAGAAGCACACCCAGCTCTATAGGCCTCCCTTTAGTCCTGCTCATGGTGGTATCATGGCTGAGGGAAAGACCTTATTATCAAGAAAATATAGAACTCTGGAGGCCATGAAGAACTTGAAAAATTGGAAAAGTAAGCGAGGCCAACTTCGTGACTGTAGTCCTAAGCTGGGATGATTCTTTCTCTTTCTGGACTAATCAGGATGTTCAATCAAATTCATATTCTCTTTTGCTCTCGTTCTTATTTCTGTCTCTCTCATACACATTTTCTCTCTCTCGCTCACACACACATACACGCAGGCATACACAGTCACACACGTGTACATATCTCAGCACATTGACTTCAGTCTGCTTTGTCACTTATTATGTTGTGAATATTTTCCTGCAATTAAATATTCTTCTATAACATTATTTTCCATGGCTGCACAGTATTCTATCTAATAGCTTGATGGGAAGACGGTATGGTATAATGATGTAGAGTATGGGCTTTGAAGTCTGATTGTTTGTATGTGAATCAGCTCTTCCACCTACCAGCTATGTGACCTTGGGAAGGTTCTTTCTTGTGCCTCAATTTGTCTTCTATAAAATGAGGATAATGGGATTCATGTGAGGATTGAATGTATTGATAAATGTATAAAGAACCTAGAATAGGGCCTGATTCCCTGTAAGCACTGAACAGATGTTAGCTATTGCTAGCTATGATGAATATATAAGAGGCCCTGGTGGTGCAGTGGTTAAAGCACTCGGCCGTGAACCAAAAGGTTTGTGGTTCGAAACCACCAGCCACTCCCCAGGACAAAGATGTGGCAGTTTGCTTCCATAAAGACTTACAGCCTTGGAAACCCTATAGGGCAGTTCTACTCTGTCTTATAGGGTTGCTATGAGTTGTAATCGAATCCATGGCAGTGGGGTTATGAATATATAAAAATTTATCTTGCCAGTTTCTTATGGTCACACATTTAGGATGCAACCCATTTTTGGTGTATTATTAAAACATTTATTCTGTTTTTTAGAACTGTTCATTGTAGAAGATTTGAAAAAAAATTTAAAAAAAGAAAAGAAAAATCACCTGTACATTTTTTAATTTTTTGACCAAATTTGGATTATATATAGTTATACATTTTGTGTTTTTACTTGACATCCTATTATCATTCCCCCGTATCTTTAAATATTGCTTGAAAATATGATTTTTAATGGTTTCATTTCCTTTGCGTTTTTCTAGTTTGATGGGTGAAAATTCCTAAGTTCTAATTCATATTTCTCTGATTGTGGTGAAATAGAACATTTAAAATGTTTTGTTGTGCTTTTTTTGTCATCTTGACAATAATATTTGTGTTATTTGCCCATTAAAAATTGGAATATTAATTTTTTTTAAACTGGTAAGAGGTTTTAGAAATACGTATTTAGGATATTTAAGCCCTTAGATTTATTACAGGTATCTTGCCCAGTTTGTCATTTGCTTTTGAACTTCATTACAGTGTTTTGGACATATAATTTTATGTAGCTGAACATAAAAAACTTTTTCTTTATAATTTCTTACTTTGCTTTTATGCTTTGGTAGTCCTTCCTAATCTAATGATCAGTTATAAATTATATATTTTATTCTTTTAATCATTTTACTCTTAATTATTTGATCCATTTGGAATTGATTTGATACGTGGCATGAGGTTAAGATCTAATTTAATTTTAATTTTCCTCTGAGAGCTAAATTTTGCATCTGCCAAGCAGGCCCAAAAGCTGTTAGCAACATACAGGGCAGATGTAAATCAGATTTATTGGAAACACTTAGAAAAAGATCGTTGACAATGCGTGTGGTCCACCAAGCTCTCATCATCCCAAAGACAGGCATACTTCATTAGGACAAAACTCGATACCCCGAGGGTATTGATCCAGAAGGACACTGCCCCTGTCCACCTTTGCATAGTTAAAGGCAAGTTGTGTCAGGGATCATGTGTTGGATTATGCAAAAATAGGACTAGCCTTCCTGCAAGCCAGCTCAGTACTCTGAGCCATGCCATTGCTAAGCTACCTATAGGGTCACTATGAGTTGGAATTGACTCGGCAGCAGTGGGTTTGGGTTTTTAAGGTGGGGGGCTGGGGATATGGGAAAAGCCTTGGCTATCCAGAAACCAAACAGTTTTTCCCTTCTTAGCAGCAATTTTCTCTCTCTCTATCGTTTTCCTTTTGGCTGTGGTTCTTCCCTCTATTATAAATTGAGCTCTTATAAGCCAGGGTCTGTTTTAGGATTGTCTGTTTTGATCCACTTATCTTTTAATTCTGGCAAAAATAAAAGAAAAAAAACAGATTATTTAAATTGTAGAAATTTTATAGTAAATTGTAATATTTGGTGGTATGTTTGTTTTTCCTTTTTATGTTTTAGTTTTTCAAATTTCAAATACATAAAACAAAACCCAAAACTCCCCTGGCTTACATTTCCTTGCCCCTGAGCTTTTCAAAGGCAAGAACTTTTTCAACTCCTTTAGCTGTATCTTCTGATATTAATATCCATATTTGTAAATAAAACATTTATATGACTTCTTTAATTTTTCCAATTTTAGACATCTATTGACTTTCTAAGGAGCCCTGGTGGCACAGTAGCTAAGTGCTTGGCTGCTTACTGAAAGATTGGTGGTTCAAACCCATCAGCCAGCTGCTCCACTGGAGAAAGATGTGGCAGTCTGCTCCTGTAGATTTACAGCCTTGGAAACCCTATGGAGGCAGTTCTACTCTGTCCTATAGGGTCGCTATGAGTGGAAACCGACTCAGTGGCAACAGGTTTTTTTTTTTTTGTATTGACTTCCTTCTGTGAGGAGAAAGGTTTAGTAATCTTACTATTCTAAGTCAGTTTCTGTATTGGTTTACTCACTTGTTCTGATGGATCACATCTTTCAGTAGCTTTCTGACTCATAGTAGATAATTTTTTTGAGGGTAATGCCAACCTCATGGAACTCTGGTGGCTCGCTGGTTAAGAGTTCAGCTGCTAAGCAAAAGGTCGAAACCACCAGCCGCTCTTTGGAAACCCTGTGGGGGCAGTTCTGCTCTGTCCTGTAGGGTCGCTGTGAGTTGGAATTGACTCGACGGCAACAGGTTTTGTTTTTCATACAATCAGTTAGGAAGTATTACCTTCCCATCTGTATTTTGGAAGAGTTTGAGAAGAATTGGTGCTAATTCTTCTTTAAATATTGGGTAGAATTCACCAGTGAAGCTCTCTGGTTCCTGGACTTTGCTTTGTTGGGATGTTTTTGATTACTCTTTCCATCTCTTCCTTTGTTAAAGTCTATTGAGATTTTCTATTTTTTCTTGAGTCAATTTAGGTAGTTTCCATGTTTCTAGGAATTTATCCATTTCATCTAGGTTATCTAGTTTGTTAACATACAATTGTTCATAGTATTCTCTTATAATCCTTTTAATTTCTGTAAGCTCAGTAGTAATGTGACCACTTTCATTTCTGATTTTAATTGTCTTTTCTTCTTTGTCAGTATAGTTAGGGGTATGCCTAACTATAGGCATACCTATATTTTTGATCTTTTTAAAAAAACAACTTTTGGTTTTATTGATTTCCTCTAGTGTTTTTCTATTCTTTGTTTGGTTTATCTCTGTTTTAATCTTTATTATTTCTGTCATTGTGGTTGCTTTGGACTTTGTTTCTTTCTCCTTTTTAAGTTTCTCAAGGTGTGAAGTTAAATTATTGATTTGAGCTCTTTCCTTTTTTTTTTTTTCTGGTGTAGAACCCAGGAATGAACCATCTTTCTACATTTTTTTTTAAATGTAGGCATTTACAGCTATATATGTCCCTCTGAGTACTGCATTCAGTGCATCTCGTAGATTTTAACCTGTTGTGTCTTCATTCTCATTTGCCTCTAAAGTGTTTCCTAACTTCCCATGTGGTTTTTTCTTTGACCAATTGCTTGTTTAATAGTGTGTTGTTTAATATCCATAGTTTTATGAAATTTCAGTTTTCCTTTTACTGTTGATAGATACTGTCTACTATCGACAGAGATACTTTGTATGACATCAAAGCCTTTTTAAGTTTATTGAGGCTTGTTTTGTGACCTAACATATGGTCTATCCTGGAGAATGTTCTATGTACACTGGAGAAGAATGTATAAGCTCCTATTGTTGAGTGAAGTGTTCTATAAATGTCTGTTAGGTCTAGTTGGTTGATAATGTCATTTAGGTCCTCTATTTCCTTGTTGATCTTCTGTCTAAATATTCTATGCATTGTTGAAAGAGATGTGTTGAAGTCTCCAATTATTAGCGTAGAGCTGTTTGTTTCTCCCTTCAGTTCTCTCAGTGTTTGTGTCACATATCTTGAGGCTCTGCTATTAGGTGCATATATTTTTCTGATATGAGATAATGTCTTTTGTCTCTTAAAACAGTTTTTGACTTAAAGTCTATTTTGTCTGTTATTCGTATAGCCATTTTAGTTCTCTTTTGGTTTCTATTTGTATGTAATATTTTTTTTTCTACCCTTTCATTTTCAGCATATTTTGTCTTTTGGTTTAAAATGTTTTTTTTAATAGAAAACATATATTTGGGTCATATTTTCTTATCTGTCCCACCAATCTGTGTCTTTTGATGGAGAATTGAATTCATTCACATTTAAAATAATTGCCAATAAAGAAGACTTATGCCTGATGTTTTGCTATTTGTTTTCTGTGTGTCTTATACCTTTTTTATTCCTTATTTCCTTAATTAGGGCACTTTTGCGTGTTTACTTGATCTTTTTGTGTTGAATAATTTGATTCCCTTCTCATTTCAATTTTTTTTTAATATTTTTAAAGAAAATGTCATTGTTGTTTCTATGGGAATTATATTTACTATCCTAAATTTATAACAATATTGATTTGCCTTGATACCAATTTAACTTCATTAACATACGGAAACTCTGTTCCTACACTACTACTTCCTTCCCCTTTATAAAAAGTTGATATGCCACAAATTATATTTTTATACATTATGTGCCCAGAGTCATATAATTATTTATACTTCTGTCTTTTATACCGTATGAACAAAATCCTTTGCTGTCAAGTTGATTTTGACTCATAGTGACCCTATAGGACAGAGTAGAGGTGCCCCATAGGGTTTCCAAGGAGCAGCTGGTGGGTTCAAACTGCTGACCTTTTGGTTATAATTATATATGTTATGTTCTATAGGATATAAAGGAGCACCACCATGGCTCCTTTATATCCTATAGAACATAACATTTATAGTTTCAAACCAAAAATACAGAAAAACTGGCCATTATCTTTTCCCTTCAAATTACTTTAAGTGAAGGTTTTTATTTCTTCATACAGCTTCGAGTTACTGTCTAGTGTCCTCACCTTTCAAACTGGAGGCCCCTTAGCATTTCTTTTAGGGCAGATTTGGTAGTGATGAATTCATTCGGCTTTTGTTTGTCTGGGAATGCCTTAATTTCACCCTCATTTTTAAGGACAGTTTTGCCAGGTATAGGATTCTTGGATTACAGTTTTTTTCCTTCAGCACTTCGAATATATTATCCCACTGCCTTGTAGCCTCAATGACTCTAAGGAAAAATTGTCACCTGATCTTATTATGGCTCCCTTTTACGTAGCTGTTTGCTTCTCTCTTGCTGCTTTCAAGATTTTCTCTCTTTCTTTGGTTTTTGATTATATGTCTTTGTGTGTATATCTCCTTGGGTTTATCTTACTTGGAGTTCATTCAATTTTTTGTCTGTGAAAATTTGTGTCTTTAGTCAAATTTGGGAAGTTTTTGGGCATTATTTATTCATTCTTTCTCCCCTTTCTCTTTCTCCTGTCCTTCTGGGATTCCTTTATATTGGTCTACCAAACTCCTGTTAATGTTGATATTTTGACCTCCTCCCATGAATCATGAATGTTCTTAATGGCATCTAGAATGGTGAATCCTTTATAGAAGGTTTTCAATTTACTTTGCCCAGATCCATCAGATGAATCGCTATCTGTGGCAGCTATAGTCTGACAAAATGTATTTCTTAAATAAGAAGACTTGAAAGTTGAAGTTGCTCCTTGATCCACGGGCTGCAGGATGGATGTTGTATTAGCAGGCATGAAAACAACATTAACCTCCTTGTATATCCCTGTCAGAGCTCTTAGGTGACCAGGTGCATTGTCAATGAGCAGTCTAATGTTTTGAAAGGAATCTTTTTTCCTGAGTAGCAGGTCTCAACAGTGGGCTCTAAACTATTCAGTAAACCATGTTGTAAACAGATGTGCTGTCATCCAGGCTTTGTTGTTCCATTTATAGAGCACAGGCAGAGTAGATTTAGCATAGTTCTTAAGGGTCCCAGCATTTTCGGAATGGCAGATGAGCATTGGCTTCAGCTTAAAGTCACCAGCTGCATTAGCCCCTAGCAAGAGAGTCAGCCTGTCCTTTGAAGCTTTGAAGCCAGGCATTGACTCTTCTTCTCTAGCTATGAAAGTCCTAGATGGCATCTTCTTCCATATAAGGCTGTTTCATCTACATTGAAAGTCTGTCATTTAGTGTAGCTACCTTCATTAATGATCTTCTGGATAACTTGCTGCAGGTCCTACATCAGCACTTAGCTGCTTCACTTTGCACTTTTATGTTATGGAGACAACTTCTTTCCTTAAACCACATGAACCAACCTGTGCTAGCTTCAAACTTTTCTTCTGCAACCTCTTCACCTCTCTCAGCCATCATGGAATTGAAGAGAGTTAGGGCCTTGCTCTGGATTAGGCTTTGGGTTAAGGGAATGTTGTGGCTGTTTTGATTTTCTATCCAGACTGCTAAAACTTTCTCCATTATCAGCAATAAAACTGTTCCACTTTGTTACCATTCATGTGTTCACCGGAGTAGCATTTTTAATTTTCTTCAAGAACTTTTCCTTTGCATTCATAACTTGTTTAAATGTTTGGCGCCGGAGGTGTAGCTTTAGGCCTGCCTCAGCTTTTGACATACCTTCCTCACTAAGCTTAATCATTTCTAGCTTTTGATTTAAAGTGAGAGTTGTGTGACTCTTCCTTTCACTTGAACACTTAGAGGCCATTGCAGGTTATTAATTGGCCTAATTTCAGCATTGTTGTATCTCAGGGAATAGGGAAGCTGGAGGAGAGGGACAGAGATGGGGAAAGGCTGGTAGGTAGAGCAATCGGACATACACAATATTTATCAATTAAGTTCATGGTCTTATATGGGCATGGTTTTTGGCACCCCAAAACAATTACAATAGTAACATCAAAGAGCACTGATCACAGATCACCATAACAGATACAGTAGTAATGAAAAGGATTGAAATAATTGTGAGAATTACCAAAATGTGACAGAGAGACACAAAATGAGCAAATGCTGTTGGAAACATGGCGCCAATAGACTTGCTCCATGCAGGGTTGCCATAAACCTTCAATCTGTAAAAAACACAATATCTGCAAAGTGCAATAAAGTGAAGTGTTATAAAATGAAGTATGCCTGTACTTTAATTTCCCCAGTTCCCCAAGGAAGTTCTCTTACTGGAGTCTTAACCCTGGCGTCTCAATCACTTTCTTTTGTCTGAAGTGGCCACACAGACCCGCCCTTCATCTCACAGCACCTCTGTCTATGCCTCGTGCTCTTCTGCCCTGAGAATCCTCCAAGATGGATGAAAGAGACAGGTGCTTTGCATTTGTCGTTTAGGAAGCCACTCCTCTGCTTTGAATAGGCAGACACCGTACTTTGTTAATAAAATGCGCTCTGCTCATTCCAGGCCAGGGATCAATATCCCAAGCTAGAAGCTGCTGTTTCAAGCCGGCTGGTAGGTGGGTGTGGGGGTGTTGCTTAAGCTGGTATCAAAGACAGTCTCAGAGCATTACCACTGTCCTGACAAGCCTTCACCTGGCTTTTTCACTGGCGTTCAAACAAGGCTGGTGCTGTCATTTTCTGCTTTTTTTTTTTTTTTTCTTATAGGAGGATAAAAACCCAGTGCCATGGAGTTGATTCTGACTCATAGCGACCCTATATAGTGTCTTCTATTTTTGACTTTTTCTCCCTTCTCTGGAAGGCTTTAATATTTTTCCTCTTTTTTTTTTTCCATTTTCCTTTACAGTTCATACCATTTTTATTCTTTACTGACATTTTATTGGGTTCTGGGAAGAACTGGCGTTAAACACACATGTTTAGTGGACTATGTTTATCTGGGAATTTATTACTCTTCTATTTTAAAATCTCCATTATTTATTTTTAGTTAAATCTTACAGTTATATGTCATGATCTGAGAAAAATCCATTGTACAGTGTGCTAGCTAACCTGTATACTATGCACATTTTGAGCTTTGGCTGTATCTAATCATTGATTTAAATTTCAACTTTGTTTTTCCCAAATTGTTTGATTAATTAAAACAATGAGAAGAGTGAGAACTATGTGAGCGAGGTTTTACATGTTATAGAAATCTTTTCAAATCATATAATTAAATGTTTAATTCTTCTTAAACAAATATACTTTAGATATGGATATTTTCTGGTAAGACTTTCCAAGAGAAACCACATATTTTCCCTCAGATTAAAAAAAAAAATTGTTGAATAACATCGTTATGGCATTGATGATACAAATTAATCAAATTAGAGAAAAATTTCATAGTCCTGCTGTACTCATAAATATGTTTTAATTTTCAACATTTTTCCAGTCCTTTCTATATCCAGACATATAATTTTTACACAAATGCATTCATAATATAATCAAATATAACTTAATTTTTCTTTTCTTTATTTACATTTCACATTTTTCTATATTACTACGTAATCTTTATTGTTTACCTTTAATGGTGATGTAATAGTTCATAAAAAAAATATATAGTTAATTCATCCTATTGCTGGACAATTAATTATGTTTTCTCTTTTAAGTGAAATAGTATGATGACATAATCAGATACATGATCTTTTCTTTCTGTTTGAATTATTATGATGCATTTCCAGAAGTGTAATTGGGTAACACAGCCAATTTTTTTGGCTCTTGAATTCTATTTTTTTCCTTATAATGTACAGTTGTAACTTTGTTACTTTTGTGTATACCCCTTAGTATTTCCTTATAATTTATATAAAGTAGATTTCATCAGGATTCTTATCTTCTAGGAGGATTGTACACATTTACATTCCCACAGTAAAAAATAATTTCTGTCTTCAAACCCTTGGCAACAGTGCATATAATCATTGTCAAGTCTGGAGTGAATGTGTGATATATTTGGCAAGGAAAAGAATTTAGAGAAAAGAATAGGAAGCCAAGGGAAGTCTCATAGGTAGGAGATAAGAAGAGAGAGCATTTTGGATAAGTCAAAAAAGAAGAGGTCGGAAAATCAGGATAAAATAGTATAGAACCCAAGAAAGGAAAGAATTTCAGGATTAGCAGAAAAGTAGTATAGTTGGCACTTTTGAGCTATTAACAAAGCACCTTTTTGTAGAGTTTTGAGCATGTATATTCTGCTTTAAAACAAGTTTTTAAGAAATTTTTATTGTGCTTTAAGTGAAAGTTTACAAATCAAGTCGGACTCTCATACAAAAATTTATAAACACCTTGCTATATACTCCTAATTGCTTTCCCCCTAATGAGACAACACACTCCTTCCCTCCTCTTACTTCTTTTCGTGTCCATTTGGCCAGCTTCTGACCCTCTCTCCCCCCTCAACTGCCCTTCAGACAGGAGATGCCAGCATAGTCTCATGTGTCTACTTGATCCAAGAAGCTCATCCTTCACCAGTATCACTGTTTATCCAATCCCTGTCTGAAGAGTTAGCTTTAGGAATTGTTCCTGTCTTGGGCTAACAGGAGGTCTGGGGACCATGACCTCTGGTGTCATTCTAATCTCAGTCAGACCATTAAGTCTGGTCTTTTTATGAGAATATGGGGTCTGCATCCCACTTTTTTTTTGTTCTCCTGCTCCCTCAGGGGTTCTTTGTTGTGTTCCCTGTCAGGTAACAAATTGTTTTTAATGTATTACATTTTTGTCATAATGTGTCATTGGTAAGATTTAATGTGCATACTATGAGTAATTTATTTTCCCTTTTTAAATATTTAAGCCAGATCATCTTGATGTTGATAGTTCATATTCACTGTCTCTGATATCTGTGCATACTTATTTATGCTGGCTGGTTTATTGCCTTGAGAGACTCTTTTTTAATGGAATTTTATACCCCCAACCACCTGCCTATAGGCAGCCCCCTCCTCCAACCCTCAATATCCCTTTCATCCCTAACACACACTACACTTTTTTTTTGATTGTCAGGGGCTGAGGCTTTTTGGGTAGGTTATATTTATACCAAAAAGGTCAGTTATTCCCCTACTATGTTTTTTTATGTGTAAGGAACCATAATTAGGTATAGTGGGGGAATGCAAAGATGTATAAAATTTGACTTCTGTCTTCATGAGGTGTGTACAGTCTAGAAGGGAGATAAGACATGACATGAAAAGCTGTAATGTGGGGAAAAATGTAAGTCCTGAAGAAGACAGAGATTTTTATACTATACAATGCACTATTATTTGACAGTAGCTAAGTAAAAAAAAACAATTTTTTTTTAGGTTTAAGTCAGAAATAATAATAGAAAACTGTTACCCTTACTCACTTCTCTTTTTCCTGAATTCCACTTAATACCTGATTATGTATCTTATGTGGTTCTTAAATTATTGTGTGTGTGTGTGTTGACAACTAGATTGTAAGCACTTTGAGTGCAAGTACTGTCTTATCTTTTTTTGGCCACTTACTGTAAAAAAAAAAAAAACTCGTTGCTGCATAGGACATGCATAAGACATGTTAACAACAAACAACCAACCAAACCAAACCAAACCAAACCAAACCAAACCAAACCAAACCAAACCAAACCAAACCAAACCAAACCAAACCAAACCAAACCAAACCAAACCAAACCAAACCAAACCAAACCAAACCAAACCAAACCAAACCAAACCAAACCAAACCAAACCTGTTGCTGTCAAGCCAATTCCAACTCATAGTGAACCTATAGGACAGGGTAGAACTGCCCCATAGACTTTCCGAGGAACTGCTGGTGGATTCAAACTACCAGCTTTTTGGTTAGCAGCTGAGCTCTTAACCACAGCACCACCAGGGCTCCATAGGACACATAGTCACTAAAAAAGAATTTGAAGATTTATATTACTAGATAGTTGTACTTGCCTCTATTTGAAATGCTTTTAGTTGCTTAACCTTAACTAAAATTCTACATTTTTTCCTTAGGTATTTTTGCACCTCTTTCAAAGATAAGTAAAGCAAAAGACCGAAGGAAGAATATGGTACACACTTCTTCCACAAAAGCTGTACCTCTCATCAGGTCCCAGAGAATTGATGTAACCCATGTAACGTCAAAAGTAAACACTGGTAGGTCAAGTCAGAAAGTTAACCATCTTCTTCAGCATTTTGATTTTATTCAGGAAACTTCTATGTTTAGATTGCTTTACGCTTTTTTTTGTTAGCTAATTGTGAAAAAAAATTTTTTTTTTTTAAATTGTGAAACCTGAATTTAATAAAACCAGCATCTTATGGTTTTTAAAACTTTTTCATGGTTTATGATTTCAGTTCCTAACAAGAGTATTTAAGATTTGTCTCTTTTTTCCCTTTTCTACTGTCTCCATACCTTTATCATCCCATAATCTAACCTCAAAGCTGGATTTTATACCTCCAGTAAATATTTATGAAACAGGACTAGCTTTGCGTTTCTCACCTGTTAAAGGAGCTTTAGTGACTTCTTATCAGAAAAACATTCTTACTCTTGAAACCAGCACTCAGAGTCCTCTGTAATCTGGCCCCCTTTCTCTGCTGTAGGCTCTTACTGCTTCCACAGTGAACTGTACTTTTTATGTGTCTTCACTGCCCTTTGCATGTGTTGTTCTTACTCCTCCGTCCATTCTTTGTCTTATGCTGTTTCTCTGTCTTTCTGCTATTTCTCGAAGTGCAATGATTTGACTTCTGCCATTTGAAGACCTAGATATTCTTTATTTCCTTATTCAGATCCTGTTTCTCTAGGAAAGCGTTCCTGGTGACCCCAGCTCACTTGCATCTCTTCATTCTCTTAAATTCATATGCACTTGTCCATACCACCCAATTGGTAACTGTTATCTTGAGTTTTGTCCTCAAGATTGCTATATTTATGTAAATCTTTTACCCTCTCCACAAAATATTAAACTTAAAATGGGTGGTGAGAGTATTTTGTACTTTTGTATTCACTGTATCACATAGCACAAAATAAGTGAGCACTTGTTATCTAAGTAGAGGCAAGTATTCTACCTTACTCTTGAAGCGTGTCTTACTTCTTTGGAGGCCTTCTAAATCACACTTCTATATAAATTTTTGGACCAGCTGTTAAGTTTCTTAAGAAAAAGATCTGTTGAGGTTTTAATTGGTATCACATTTAAACCTTAAATCAATTTGGGGAGAGAACTGACACCTTTATAATATTAAATCTTTGAATTACGAGCTTGGAATAGCTTTCTATTTAGTTAGGTTTTTAAAAAAATGTTTTGATAAAGTTTTATCATTTTCCATATAGATATTTTATACATATTTTGCTAGATTTATTCCTAGGCACTTAATATTTTTGATGCTATTTAAATTGTATTTATTTTAATTTTGTTTTCTAATTGTTGACTTTTCTATTCATTTGTTGACTTTTCTATACTGGTTTTATATCCAGGAAATTTTAGCTATGTAGATTATTTTGGATTTTCTACATACACACTTATATCACCTATGATAATGACAGGCTTGTTTCGTCGTTTCTAATTCTTATACCTTTTATTCTTTTTGTTGCTGTAGTGTACCTGCCAACCCTCCAGTGCATTGAGAATAGAAGTGGTTCTAGCAGGCATACTTGTCTTGTTCAACATTTCAACATGAAGTATGATGCTTACTGTAGGTTTTTAACTTTTAATTTTAAGATAATTTTAGACTTACAGAAACCAAAAGCCAAACCCACTGCCATCAAGTTGATTCCAACTCATAGTGACCCTATAGGACGGAGTAGAACTGCCCCATAGAGTTTCCAAGGAGCGCCTGGTGGATTTGAACTGCTGCCCTTTTGGTTAGCAACCAGAGCATATAACCACTACGCCACCAGGGTTTCCAGACTTACAGAAGGGTTGCAGAAATAGTACAGAGTTCCAGCACACCTTTCATCCAGCTTTCCCTTTAATATCTTACATAACCATTGAACAATAACCAAAATTAAGAAATTAAATAAATACTGCAGAATGTATTTAGATTTCACGATTTTTCCCACTAATGTCCTTTTTCTATTTCAGGATCCAGTCCAAAACCCCACATTTAGTTGTTATGTCTCCTCTAACCTGTAATAGTTTTGCAGCCTGTCTTTGCTTTTCATGACCTTGACACTTTTACAGCGTGCTGGTCAGGTATTTTCTAGAATCTCACTTATTTGGCTTGGTTTGATGTTTACTCATGATTAGATTGGGCTTATTAATTATGGGAAAAGATAGCACAGAAGCCCTTCCTAGGGTATCTTATTAGCGGTCCATGGGATTGATCGATATGACTTGTGATGATAACCCTGCCCATCTGGTTAAAGTGGTGTCTGCCGGGATCCTCCATTGTAAAGTTACTGTTTTCCCCTGTAATTACTTATATTTTGAGATTTGCCAATATTTTGTATCTGCTTAAGCTTTCACTCACTAAATTTAGCATTCGGCGGTGGATCTTGCCTGTGGTGACTATTACTGTGGTGTTCTAATGGTGATTTTCTCCTTCCGTAATTTCTCTACATTTATTAATTGAAATTCTTCTGTAAGAGTTGTCCTTTCATTCCCCATTTATTTATTTATTCAGTTACTATATGTCAGTATTGACTTATGGATTCATGGAGAATTATTTTATTCTTTGAGTTATAATCCAATACTCAAGTACTCCAGTACATGATTTATTTTGTTGCTCATGCTTTACCTGTTCCGGCTTTGACATTTGGGAGCTCTTTCAGGTTGGGTCCTTTGCTCTTTCCACATGGCCCCTGTCCCATTTTTTCAAGCACTTCCTTACTTTTTCCATCTTGATGATACTGAGGCTTCCAATTCATGAACACAGTGTTATCTGTCCATTTATTTATTTGTCTTTGATTTCTTTAATCATTGTTTTCAGTGTACAGATCCTACATGTATTAGATTTATACATAATATTTCATTTTTGGAAACCCTGGTGGCATGGTGGTTAAGTGCAATGGGTGCTAACCAAAAGGTCAGCAGTTTGAATCCACCAGGTGCTCCTTGGAAACTCTATGGGGCAATTCTACTCTGTCCTATAGAGTCGCTATGAGTCGGAATTGACTCGATGGCAGTGGGTTATTTCGTTTTTGGGGAGGGTTATTATAAAAGATACATATTTTTAAATTTTGATTTCAAAATGTTCATTCATTGCTAGTCTATAGATATATGATTGATTTTTGTATGTTGACCTTGTATCCTGTAATCTTTCTAAACCTTCTAGGAGCTCTCTTGTAGATTCCTTGGGATTTTCATGCTATCTGTGGATAGTTTTATTTTATCCTTGAATGAAAGTTTAATTTGGTCAAAAGACTTTTCTGGATCTAGAGATGATCATGTGGTTTTTCATACTTATGGTATAATGTGATGGATTATGTTGATTTTTGATTATTCAACTAGCCCTGCATTCCAGGGATAACCCTTACTTGGCGGTGGCTTATTATCTTTTTTATATCTTCCTAACATTTTATTGAGAACTTTGGCTTCTGTTTTTATGAGGCCTTCTCTTATATACTTTTCTTTTACTGTCTGTGCCTGATTTTGCTGGTCTCAAAATGATTTGAGAAGTGTTCCCTCCTCTTCTGTTTTCTTGGAGATATTATGTGGAGTTTGTGTTATTTCTTCTTTAAATGTCTGATGTAATTCACCAGTGAAACCATTTGGGGCTGGAGTTTCCTTTATCGTAAAGATTTTAAATTACAAATTCAGTTTTTAAAAATAGATATAGTGCTATTCAGGTTATCTGTTTCTATGGTTATTTATTTGTCTTTGGTAGTTTGTGGCTTTCAAGGAATTGGTCCATTTCATCTAAGTTGTTAAATTTATGGGAACAGAGTTGTTTGAAGTATTCTCCTAATTGTCTTTTAATGTCGTAGAGTCTGTAGTGGTACTCCTCTTTCGTCCTGATGGTGTAACTTGTGTCTTCTCTTTCTCCACCCCCCCCTTTTTTTTTTTTGGTTAGTCTAGCATGAGGTTTATTAATTTTATTGATATTTGAAAAGAAACAATATTGGGCTTTATTGATTATTTTTCTCCATTTTGCCGTTTTCACTTTCATTGATTTATGCTCTTTATTATTTCCTTGCTTTTGCTTGCTTTGGGTTTATTTTGCTCTTCCGTTTCTTATTTCTTAAGGTAGAAATTTAGATTAGGAACTTAGATTGTTGACTAGGGATTTTTTTTCTAATATAAGCATTTAATATTATAAATTTATCTCTATGCATTGCCTATGCTGCATCCCATTTTGTTATGTTGTGTTTTCATTTTTGTTGAGTTCAGAGCATTTCCTAATTTTCTTTGTGACTTCTCTTTGATCTGTGGATTATTTAGAAATGTGTTGTTAAGTTTCCAAGTGTTTGGAGAGTTCCCAGTTATCTTCCTGTTATTTTTAAAATTTATTTTATTTTTTTGTTGTTGCTGTTGAGACAATACAAAGCAGAACGTACACCAGTTCAACAATTTCTACATGTACAATCCAGTGACCTTTTAAGACCTTGATTGCATTCTTCAAACTGTACAATCATTCTCACTCTTCCGATTGTTTTTCCTCCATTAATATAAAATCATTAAGTTTCCTATATACTCTTCTGAGTTGCTGTTGTCAATTTGATCCCATATAGATAGTTCTTAAAAGAGCACAATGCTCAAGGCAGACATTCTTTCCTAGTTAAGCTAAACTATTAATTGGTTTTAAGAAAACTTCAGGGGGTATCTTTTGTTTAAGGTTTAAGGTCTAGAGATTATCTCAGAGCAATAGTTTCGAGAGTTCATCCAGCCTCCATGGCTCTAGAAAGATTCCATGAGGATTTGAAAATCTGTTCTGTACTTTCCCCTTTTTGATCAGGATTCTTTTATAGAATCTTTGATCAAAATATTCAGTAATGGTAGCCAGGCACCATCCAGTTCTTCTGGTCTCATAGCAAAAGAAGTGGTATTCATGGAGGCTATTAGCCACACATTCCATTACCTCCTCCTATTTCTGGCTCTTCTTCTTCCTCTGTTGCTCCAGGCTCTTCTTCTTCCTCTGTTGCTCCAGGTGAATAGAGACCAATTATTGTACCTCGAATGGCTGCTTGCAGGCTTTTAAGACTGCAGGCACTATGCAGTGAACTAGGAAGTAGAATAGAAGCATTAAACACAATATTAGGCCAGTTACCTGGGATGTCCCATGAATCCGTGACCCTAAACCTCCAAACCCAGAATCAAATCCCATGAAGTATTTGGTTGTACATAGCAGCAGTATTGTTGTTGTAAATATCTCTATCGCACAACTTTTGCCAATGTAACTTGCGACCCTATCCTTAATCAATGTTGTTTTTCCATCATCGTAAACTGAGACTCAGTGCTCCATACCTTTCTGTTATTGATTTCTAGTTTAATTCCACTATGATAAGAGAACATACTTTGTATAATTTCTATTCTTTTCAATTTGTTAAGGTTTGTTTTATGACTTAGAATATTGTTTATCTTGGTAAATGTTCCATGCTTACTTGAACAGAACGTGTACTTCTCTTGTTGGGTGGAGTGCTCTATTAATGTTATTTAGATCCACTTGGTTCAGAGTGTTTTCAGTTCTTTTATATTCTTACTGATTTTCTGTCTACTTATTCTATTGATTACCAAAAGAGGGGGATTGAAGTCTCTATGTATAACTGTGGATTTATTTGTTTCTTCTTTCAGTTCTTTTATTTTTTACTCCATGTATTTTGCAGCTCTGTTTTAGGTACATACACATTTATGACTGTTATGTCTTCTTGGTGAATTGATCCTTTTATCATTATGTATTGTTTTAACTCTAGTAATTTTCCTTGCTCTGAAATCTACCTTGTCTGATATTAATATTGCTACTGCAGCTTTCTCTTGATTAGTGGTTGTACGTATATCCTTTCATTTCCTTGTGTTTTTAATCTACATATATAATTATGATTAAAGTGAGTGTCTTATAGACAGCCTATAAGTGTTCTTTTGGTTTTTGTTTTTAAATCTGCTTTGACAAACTTTGCCTTTTAATTGATGTGTTTAGACTTTTGCTTTTAATGTAATTATTGGTATATTTGGATTTAGGGCTGCCATTTTATTTGCTTTCTGCTTCTGTCCTTTTTTTTTTTTTGGAGATGTTGTTTCTTTATTATGACCTATTTTATTTGTTGACATGCTTCTAAATAATATTAATTCGTTTCAACAACTGAATTATGGAAAGTGCTGAATCAGAGCAATGTGTTACATAAAAATGTACTAGAAGCTTATTGGACTTGTACAGAATGGGTTCTTTTCTTGAACTTTTTTTTTTTTTAATTTTTATTGTGCTTTAAGTAAAAGTTTACAAATCAAGTCAGTCTCATACAAAACCTTATATACACCTAGACAGCACATTCCTTCTCTCCACCCTATGTTTCCGTGTACATTCAGCCAGCCTCTGTCCCCCTCAGCCTTCACGTCTCCCCTCCAGACAGGAGTTGCCCAGATAGTCTCATGTGTCTACTTGATCCAAGAAGCCCACTCCTCACCAGTATCATTTTCTGTCTTGTAGTCCAGCCCAATCCCTGTCTGAAGAGTTGGCTTCAAGAATGGTTCCTGTCTTGGGCTAACAGAAGACCTGGGGACCATGACCTCTGGGGTCCCTCTGGTCTCAGTCAGACCATTAAGCCTGGTCTTTTTACTAGAATTTGGGGTCTGCAACCCCCTGCTCTCCTGCACCTTCGGGGATTCTCTCTTCTGCTCCCTGTCACGGCAATCATTGGTTGTAGCTGGGCACCATCTAGTTCTTCTGGTCTCAGGCTAATGTAGTCTTTGATTTATGTGGCCTATTTTTTTTTTTTTTATTCTGACTGTTAGGCTCATACTTACCTTGTGTCTTTGGTGTTCTTCATTCTCCTTTGCTGCAGGTGGGTTGAGACCAATTGTTGCCTGTCCTTTGTTTTTTGTTTCTATTTCCTCTTTCCTAGCTTCTTTTGAATTACTTGAATATTTCGTTGTATTACATTTTAATTTGTCTATTGAGTTTTTAATGGTATCTCTGTACAGCTTTTTGGGGGGCTTGTTTTATGGGTTAAAATATAGATACAGGCAGTCCTTGCTTTGCATAGTTCTGGTATGCACAAATTTGTTAGCATGGTTTAGTTACATAACACAAGTTCCCCAACAGCATGGTTTAAATTTAACTTACCATGCTATATTAAATGTGAGTAATTACAGAAAGTACAAACTTCACTGCTAGCTTTTTAGTCCAAAATTCACTATGTAAATAACAGATGACCAATCATGTCACTTCTTTCAAAGTCTGTTGGTAATTGGTCACTGCACATTTGTTATTCAGTTAATGCACAGACATCAAAGTGTGTAGTTGGGTTGCCTCCTTGTCTCCCAGTGATAAATGCGTGTAACATTTCATAAAAATGGATAATTCAAGGAGGGAATTGGCAAACAAAGATGAACGTGCAGTGAGGAAATGAAAGGTGATAATGTTGGAAGTGAAATCTGAATTAGACATAAGTAGAAATATAGAAGAAATGGCTGACCATGGATATGTCGACACTGCCACCATTTGAGACGTGCTAGATTTTCAGCCAGAGGAACTTTGTGAAGGTGAACTTATAGACATGAATGAGGAAAGTAGTTGTGATGAGAAGGATGAAGATTTCCTAGAGGAAGTGCCAGTAGCAAAAAAGTCACATTAAAGGAACACTCAGCGATATTTTACAACATTGAAAGTGAAAAGAAGGAAATGTTGGAAGCTGATTGAAAGATAGAAAGGGGTTTGATGATTTGCCAAGGCATAGAAAAGATGCTCACTTTGTATCATAAATCATACAATGAGAATAAGAAAGCAAGCACTATTGAAACTACTCTTGATCAGTTTTTTTTCAAAGAAAACATTTTAGTTCACAATATTGTTATTGTTTTAAATTACTGTACTGAATTGATGTTTGTTTTACTATTTTTTATTTTTCTATGCATTTATAACTGACAGTAAGAAATTTTTTAATGTTTTGACAGAAATTTTCAAAGGTCATAGAACAATCTTAATTTTTCCCACTGATTATAAAGTTACTTTACCTGATTTCAGCTTGCATAGTAATTCTTATGGTCCCACATTACTGTGCAAATGAGGACTGTTTGTTCATTTGTAATAGGATTTGGCAATTAACTAGATATTAGCAATAAGAATGAAGAGGAGTCATACATGACTCAAAATTTTTAATAGTGAATAACTGGAAAAATGGTGATGCTGTAACCTTAGACATAAATACAGGAGAAAAAGCTTCTGTGACTTCTTGCAGTATACAATTTGAAGTGAAAATATGAAATTTGAAATAATGTGAATGAAGAATATTTTGTAGAGGATACGATTAATAAAACTTGAAAACCCAAGATCAGTTAACAATAACTAAAGTTAATAAAAGAATTCAATAAAGTGGCTCAATTCAGTACAACGAACAGCACTAGTAGTAAGTCCTGTATTCTGCCAACAAATAGTAAGAAAATATGAAAAAAGATGTTCAATTAAAATAACAACATTAATACTTGGGAACAATGCAAAATGTGAGAGACATTTATTTTTAAAATCTTTAAAATTTTTCAGAGTTAATTGAAAATTCTTCTAATAACTTTAAGGATATATTGTTTTGCATGTAAAAACTAAATATTAATAAGTGCTTTATAAAGTTGCTTTATAAAAAAAATTAGCTTTATAGAGATAACATAATTGCAGTAAAAAAGACAACAGGGTTTTATTTTGGAACTTAAAAGATTAATCTAAATATTTCATGGAAAATAAGCAGGTAAAAAAGTTAAATAAAATTCAAGGGGAGGTTCCAGGTTCCTATTACAGCAGGATGGCAGGCACTGTGTAGCCTCTGCTTTGAGCGCAGCTGAAAACCTGGCATTGGATGCATAGAGCAACCATCTGAGGACTCTGAATGGTAGCAGGCAGATTAAGGAAGGAAAATATCTTGAAATACTAAGAGCCAGTTGTGAATTTCCTGGGATTTTTCCCACTGGCTTCTTCCAGTGTGAACTCAAAGGCAGCCTGAGACCTGGAAGTCCACACCAAGTATAGGTAGAACGCCGTAAGAGAAGGAAGCCCTCTGTTTCTGGTTGGAGGAGCAGGAATGTCTCTCTAGACAGAGTGGAGGAAATGCTCTGCTTTCTTTCTTGCTTTATTACTATCATTCTGGTTCTCTCCTACCCCAGTCCCCAGGCAATCCTGCATGGTGCTATAGCAGCAGTGGATGGGCAAGCACCTAAAACTCCAAGGGATCAAAGCCTTTGTCTGACCAGAGGAGCTGTGGTCTCAAGAACATGGATGGAATCCCATTAGTTTTTCTTCTCTTTTCTCAGTTCTTGGCTTCAGAGGCAGAATCAGTCTCAAGTGATATATAACAAGAGAGGGAAACTAAAACCCAGGCATTCTGTTCAGCATACCAGGAAGGGGGCGGTGGTGCTTTGGGAGAGGAGAATGTCAGGAGATCATAGAGAGGAGGGAGCTCAAGAAAGTGAACCCAAAATGTTGGATATTCCCAGCCAGGCTTACTCCCGAGTTACCCATGCATAGACCTGACCATACACAGCATACCAGCGTACCATCCTGGGTGGAGCACTGCCCAGGTTGCAGACCGACCACTAGGTGGCACAGTACACAAGACAGATCCAAATATCACTGCAAAGGCTTTAGGAACAGCTGGCATTGTAACCACAGGGCACAAAAGTTGGGTAGAAACTTCTAGTCTGAATCTAACTGGGTCACTGCCTGCTAAAACAAACAAAGCAAAGCAAAACAAAACTCTTCACAGGATGTACACAAGACCCATAGTCCCATAGCATAATATTCAAAATGTCCAAGATACAATCCAAAAT
The DNA here is from genome assembly GCF_024166365.1 of Elephas maximus indicus. Classification (NCBI taxonomy): domain Eukaryota; kingdom Metazoa; phylum Chordata; class Mammalia; order Proboscidea; family Elephantidae; genus Elephas; species Elephas maximus. The sequence continues at coordinate 48,273,999 of NC_064830.1, forward strand.
TATTCAAAATATGAAGTACCAGGGAAATCTTTACATCTCGCAGAGAGAAAGACAATCAATAGATGCCAAACCTGAGATAACATGGATGTTTCAATTATCAGATAAAGACTTCAAAGAATGTATTATAACCATGCTCCAAGGATTAAGAGTGAGTACTCTTGAAACAAACGGAATGAGAAATGTTCAGCGCCGAAGTAGAAGATACTGAAGAAGAACCAAATGACGCGTGTGCACATGTGCACGCACACACACAAACGAGTACAAGGAACACTGGGGGAATCTAAGTAAGATTGATGGATTTTGTCAATGTCAGTATCCTAGTTTTGATCTACTACTATAGTTTTGCAAAATGTTACCGTTGGGGGAAAGTGGGTAAAATATGCACGGGATACTCCTGTATTAATTTTTATAACTGCACGTGAATCAACAATGACCGCAATAAAAATGTCAAATAAAAACAAAGGACCAGATGGATTTTTTAGAATTGAAAAATATAATCACTGAAGTATAAAAAAAGTCTGCCCTCACAAAAGCGCTCTTGCTCACCCCATCTGTTCAGTTCTGGCTATTCTAGTTCAAGCCCACATGCCTGGACTATTGTATAGCTTCTCACTGTTCTCTGCTTCCCCTCTTCTCTTCTATTTGCCTTCTAAACCTGGATGTCCGAGTAGTGCTGTCCAGCCATAACTCTGTTCGTGCTAGTCCTCCTTTGCAAAGCCCACTAGGGGCTCGAGCTGGGCAGGATAACCCTCTGAAATTTTACCCTGACCAATCTGTCCAGCCTTAATTCTCTCAAATCCCAAAAGTACTCTTTGTTCTAGCCAAGCCTCTCAGCCTTCTCTGATCATGCCTTTTAAGATTTTTTTTTTTTTTCCTGGATCCATCTAGAATGCCTCAGTTCTTCCTGGTCATACATCCAGTATTCGCTGGAATAAATCTGATCCATTTCTCAAGACTCATGTCAGGATGCGATCTTGATGAAGCGTTGCCTTTTTAGCCTCAATTATTGTCTCCTCCTTCTATGTCAGTGCTTATCAAAAACGCCCTCATATTTTATGTATGTTCATGTCTTTTTTTTTTATGTCTTTATATCATATGAAATTGAAAAGGCCCTGTCCCAAGCACATTTCTTCACCTAGAATGCTTACTAAACCAGTAGAATTGGCATGGATGCCTGACAGAGTTTAAAATTGGATGCAGCCCACTTAAACAAGATTTCTTGTGTAAATAATTTGGTTCTGTAGGACTGGAGTAGAAGTCTTATTAAGATAGAGTATTACTCAAGAGCTTATTTCAGTGATTTTTTGTGTGTATGTGAGAATTGTGTGGGATGAGGAGGTGGGGTAGCCATTTTCAGAATACCAGTGGCAGAGAATACAGGATTTCTTACTGTCTGAACTCTCACTTAAATGAATAGTCTTTATAATGATTTGCAAAAAATTTTATCCAAAATTCACTAAGATGAAAATCCGCTGTAATGAATTTGCCTGCCCATACCAGTGAAATCATATAAGTCACTTGCAAGTCCTGGCAAGTGTGTAGCAGCTGTATCTCAGGTGTGATAGGTTTGCTTTATCTGCTAGCATTGTGCAAACACATTAATGAGTGCATTATGTATCAAACTACTAGGTAACTGTTGTAAATGCTTTATATTATTTAGAAATCTTTTGTGGATTGTTACATAGGTTCAAGATATTTTAGTGATACTTAGGGAAATTGATTGAGGTTTTCATAGGAGCTGGGAATGCATTCTTATCTTTCTCATTTAAATAGTGAAATATTGGCCCCTGCTGTCTGTGAATTTGTTATCCACCATGTTTTCAGAAATGGGTTATATTTAGATACTGAAGGATGCCTGTACCTTAAAAAACAAATACATTTTTATGTTTAATGTTAAAAAAAATTCTCTCTTGTTAAAAGCAGTGTGTTTCTGTGTCCTAGGATTAATGACCTCAAAAAAAGATAGTGCTTCTGAATCAACACTTTCATTAGCTCCTGGTGAAGAATCGAAAACTGTAACAGAGAAAGATGGTAATGTAATATATTACCACTATTTTGCAAAATATTAATTTACCGATGGAACTTTGACACTTTTGTGCCCAGTGGTACATATAGCGATCACGAACTTTTTCAGCCTCTCGGTTTTATTGGGAACCTGCTACTACTCATAGTTCGTGCTGCCGCAAGGCAGGGGCCTTTAGGACTGTTTGAAACTGAGGAAACAGGAGTGTGCCACAAATTACTGTTTTCACAGGGTGTGGTATGAGGTGTCTGAATTTTTGGTAGGAAAAATAGGAATTTTGGAAATTTTTATTTGTTACACATATGCACTAATATACCCTGGTGGGGGCTCTGGGCTATAATTGGTGGGACTTCATATATACCACTAAGCACTTAAGGCAGGCTTGTGGGAAGGGGCAAGAAAAAAAATCCGTACTACAAAAATTCACATGCTCTCGATGATTAAGCATGCTTCCATTAATGAAAACACATGGTATCAACAAAAAATTAAAGCAGAAAAAAGAATGTTTAAGTTGCCTTTAATTATCAAATCATTAGGTGCATAGAGCATGAGTAGAAAACTCACAAGTTTCTTGCTTGCCTTCAAGTTTTATTCAGATTTTAATATTGAACTTTTATTTCCTTAAAACATATGAATATCTTTTTTTTTTTGTGTGTGTAAATAAGATAGGACTCTACTATCTCATCTAAAGTGAGGGGTGGGAAGTGGTGCTTAGAACGGGTAGTCATTGTAAGCTAATTGATGTGGTGACATTCTCCTTTAAAAGGTTATGATCGTATAGTGTGAATCCTTAAAATACTATTGCTTAGGTTATAACATCTTTTATGTTTGAGCTATGATATATTTGGATGAAATCAGGCATTTAATTTGGTACTAAATAATCCACAATTGAGGAAGCTAAATGGAGAGTCTGGAAGGATTTGCCTGGAAAAGCATCTTCCTGGTCCTCTGCTGTTATTTTCTACCCTTTGATCTATTTCTTTTCTTTGCCTGTTTTAGTTACCCTGCTTGGATCCATCAGCAGCTCCTCCTCTACATCTTCTTTGGAACACAGACAGAGCTACCTCAAGAAATTGAGTGCAAGTGGCAATAACAAGAAGACAGTGAGCAAAAGCTCTTCTGTTTCATCTCGAGCCAGTGCTGGTATCTATGGCTTTTTCAACCAGGCTTTCTTGGTGTTTTTTATCTTGGTTTGTTTGTAAGTAGATTTGCTCTTTTTAAATGTGTAGAAGGAACTCCTTACTTCAGTCAGACTGAACTACTTGCACTCTTCCTTGCCCCTACTCTCACCCTACCCCTCACCCTTTGTAAACATACATTGGATTTCTCTTCCTTTCTCCTTTTGTTCTTACTATCTTCCCTGTCTCTACTGACTACTTCTCTTTCCCACATATCTAAGGCCTCCAATCCTTTAAGATAAAAAAAAAACCCTTTAAGATACTTGGAAACTATTATGTTTTATTATCTCTAACCTCTTTTCTGGTCTATACCTAAAAATAATAACTAACATTTATTGTAATACTGTTTCAGGGACTGTGCTAGGCACTACCTACATTATTTCATTTAATTCTCAAAATAAACTTACAGGGCAGGTACTATGAAAATCCTCACTTTATGGATGAGGAAACTGAGGCACAGGGAGAAAACCAGTGGTCCCTGAGCACTGAGTTTCTAAGTGGCAGCCCTGGGTCTGCCTGATGCCTACGCTCTGTCAGTTGCCCTTAGGGTCTGCCCTGCCCCCAGTGCCTGCCGTTCTTCCTCACACACAGGCTCTACAGACCCTTCCCTAGCCAGCTGACAGAGTGGAACTGTTGCCTCTCAGTTACAAATATAGGGGGCTAGGCTGTGTGTGCAGATTTGGTGGCCACACTGCATTATTGCTCAAATTGAGCCTGTCAAGTCCTCTTCATTTCACTGCTGTATGTAAGACTTTACATTTATTGTCATTTAATTTAATCTTAGGAGTTTCATCTGATCTGGATTTTGTTTCTTGCATCTTGCATTTTAGCTTTGTGACATCTTTGCATGTTTTTATAAAGAGTCATTGTTTAAAACTTTATCTAGGAGAAGGCCAAAGACTCTTCCAGGTTGATAGTGATAACCTGTTCTGGATATGGTTTTCTAACTAGCTGTGAACCCTGCATGCAGCTTGTCCATATTTCTTCATTATGTGTAAGGATGTATAAAACACTATCAAACTTCTTGTTGAAATCAACAAGATTTGCCGTTAACTTATCACCCTATATAACAAACTTGTCCAGAAAGGAAATGAAGCCATTTTTTTGGCATATGTAGGGTCGCTATGGGTCAGTGTGACTCAGTGGCACTGGGTTTTGGGTTTTTTATGTTCTTAATGAAGCTCATAATAATTACCAGATTCTTTTTCTAATATTTCTAATACTTGTATTACATCAAATGTTTATGACAGGATTTTTTTTTCCCTTTTAAAATATTTTATTGATGGGGAAAAAAGAATAATACCCTCAACAGAAATATTGACATAATAACCTAAAGTGTCGAACCCTAAAAAGTAGGGGCCCTAAAAGTTTTACCTGGAATATTTGTTGTCTGAATAGCTTTCCCCTTCCCAACAGTTTCTCTTCAACGCTGTGAGGAACAGAGGCGAGAGGCTGCAATGATACAGCAATTCTGCTTGTCCTGTTCAAAAAAAATTAAGGCCACACTCATCTGGCATTTGAGCTTTTGACATTTGTTTGATTTTAAAATTTATATGTTGATGTGTAACTACCTTTTTTACCCTTTATAAGACTTTCTTCTAATATGATTACACATTTAATTTTTTTTTCTTTTTGTAAATTTGAGGTTTCTGTAGGCTTATAATAGTGAAGATAGAGAGAGAAAGGGGACTTTTTAGAAGGCAAGAACATTATTCTGAGTGAAATAAGTCAGATAAAGTGACAAAATCGTACGATTCAACTTATATGAAATATCTAGAACGGGCAAATGCATAGAGAAAGAAGTTTATTAGTGGTTACTAGGGGCTGAGGGGCGGGGAGAATGGGGCGTTATTGCTGAAGGGACACTGAGTTTCTGGTTGGAGAATTTTTTTTTTAAATTAGAAAAAGTATCATAGAGGTATATCAGCATTAATTATTAAAAATACTAAGTTATTTTTGAGATGGTTTTGGTATTTGCCAGCTTTCTAAATAAATATCTAATTGTGTAAAAAAAAGGCGGGAAGAGGCTGAGGGGAGAGAGGGAGAGCGAGCCTAGGAAATATGTGAGAGAAAGTCTGTGTGTGGAACCCAGAGACATTACCTTAAGAAATGTTTCTAGAGTGAGTAGGTGTTCCACTTTTCTGTAGTATTGCATTTGAGGGAGATATGGACTGCAAAGAGTAGACAGTAACGAAAAGTTAGGACAAAATTAAGGAGAGAGAACAGCAGAAAGAAAGGATTGTGGGAGTGAAGGAGGTGGCGGGGGTGGGGGGAGTCTGTGTCCTCTGGGCCTCAGCCTCACTGTATCCCACTCTTGAACTGGCGTTATTTGGCCCATTGTCTACAGACGGCATGGGAACAGACATGAACATATCTGGTCACAGAGTCAGGGTTTCAGTCTAGGTGTCATACCTACTAGCTATGAATACTGTGTCTTAGGTAGTTCCTAAATCATTTATCGTTATGATTTTTATGAAAAGCACTTTGTAAACTGTGAAGTGCAATGGAAGTACCAGTTAGTAGAAGAGTCTAGGGCTTTTTAGTGTAGCACTTAATCCAGGCCTTCTTTCTCTGTGGGTGTATGTTCCTTCATCTGTTGCCATGATTTTAGTTTCTGTCTTTCACGGAGCAACTTATCCTCCATCCTGTGCCCTTATCAGGGGTCCTCTAGGCCTTCCCAGATGACAGCTATTCAAATCTCTATGTACTAGTGGTAGAAGGCTCAAGGGCCCACTGCTTCTCTTTCAGCTGTTGTATTTGAATAGCTTTCTAGAGATAGTATTTCTCCAATACTTCTGCTGTTTAGTGGTTGGCATTTCAGGGTTTAGGTTTGAATCTAGATGAGGGAAGAGTGTTTTCATTTCTAATGAGGAAATCAATTTGGGGTAAGCGAACTTTATAGCAAATGTACCTTCACATTCTTGTATGTATTGTTTATAACGACTGCCAGTGAACTACTATAATCTGACATTTTACTGGAACAGGGATTAGCAAATTATGGCCCATAGGCCAAATTGGACCCACCACCTGTTTTTGTAAATAAAAATTTATGGGAACACAGCCATGCCCATTTGTTTACATATTGTCTGTGGCTGTTTTTGTGCTACAATAGCAGAGTTGAATAGTTGTGTCAGAAAGCATAAAATATTTACTATCTGGCCCTTCATAGAAAAAGCTTGCTGACTCTTGTACTAGTCGAATGTGAGCCAGGCAACTCTGGTACAGTTGATACTTTACCAGGGCTCAGGTTGTGTTAATTTCCCATGCTTACCTCTGGCAATAATTTTCTCAGGAAACCCTTCAAATTTCCTTTGAGTACCTTGACCTCACAAGTGAGAAACACAACTGGTGACCTGAATGATGAAAGGCAAAAAAATATCGAAACCTCCAACTAATTAGACTGGTTGGAATACATAGTGATGTTTTGGCTAAAGTGCATTTTGAGTTGTTTTTTTTTTTTTTGAGTTTGTTTTCTCGTTTGTTTTCTCTCCCCTTTTCCCCCCGGCCCCTCCCCCTGCCAACCAATGAAACAGGTTTGAATTCCTCAGCAACATCTGTAGCAAATGATACCCGTCGTGCTGGAGACCTCCGCCTTGGAGACAGAGTGTTGGTGGTAGGCCAGAGAATTGGTACCATTAAGTTCTTTGGGACAACAAACTTTGCTCCAGGTAACTTACCTGTACATCCTTTGTTCAACTTGAATTCTTTAGAACATAAAAGGTATACAATTTTACACGTAAATAAAATTTAATTTGTAGAGAATTCTTGATCACCAGTTCAAGCATGGCACAGAAAAATGTAAAACAATGATTAAAACTTAAACAATGATTAAGACTGTTTTTACTCAGGTTGACTGTTACTAGTAAATTTTTTTTGCCGACTGTGTTTTATATTGTCTAACGGTAAAATTAGTTGTCACTCTGACTTTACTCTCACTGATTGCAGAATGTACTAAGCATCAGGGAAAACATTTTTGGATTAGATTTTTTGCTAAGGATAATCTCTGAAATGAGTAGATAATGAGTTGAATGAGTATCTTCTATCAGAGTGGTTTGAAGAGAAAAGTACACAAAAGAGTTCTAGGAAAATGAAAAAGCTTTTACGAACCCTGGGACCTTAAAAAATACATGTTTGTGTATTTATATATTCATCCCAAGTTACACTTAATTTAGACTTAATATTGTGTTTTCAAAGTAAAGATTATCATTTTCAGTGATTATGATTTCAAATAGAAGCCAGTTGAGTGAAACCATGTTCCATATGTTTTAAATAGCAATATGCTATTTTGACACATGGTGGCATTGCAGCATTTTAGGCAAATATAACCTAGAAAATTGATTAAAAAAAAAAAAAGTTTGTAACATTCTGTCCAGAACTGTGAAGGATCTGACATTTTACCCTATTTGCAAGCTAATAAGTTAGCCTGCCACAGTTTCATGGATTTGGCAGAAGATATGAGACTCCTGGGTCAAAGAAAACATTATTCCTCACAGCAGTAGCAGTACCAGAGCATCAGCATTTTCTTGTGCTGGCTCCTTGATTCCCAGTTCCCACAGAAAGATAGAAAGCTGTCCAGGTGGCACCTGCATATGCCTCAGGATTTACGTTACAGGAGAGGAACCCTGAGCTTAAGGAATCTGAACCTTGACACTGAGCAAAAAGCATGCCTGTCTTTTGTTCTGGAGGGAGACACTATCTCTATCTTCCGAGGCTGTCCCCTGTACAAACATCCATGAGAAGGTATAGTGGAACAAAGGCAGTCAGCATCTTTACCTGCCAGACATGAGAAACGTTTGTGTGCCATGGAGAATTTTCTCCCAACACATTCTTGTTTCATTAATACTGCTTTTAATTGCAATTCAACACACTGCTTTGAAATGAATTATATGTTTTATAATTCATGTTTCTCTCAGGTCTCCAGGTAGTATCTGAGATTAGTTAGGATGTTCTTAATAATAGCTCTTAAATAAAAACTTGGAATCTCAGAGGTAGATTAATTTTCTCAGTGACTGTATGTGTTTTGAGTTTGTTTTTCCCTCTTAAATTAAACAAAGCCAAAGCTAGAATGGTTTAATTCTTAGGATATGATTTATCTTTTTAAGATGAATTTTAATTTTTAAATTCCTAATATATTTAGAAATTTGGGAAATAATAAATATAATAAAAGTTGGAAACATTTGTTTAAGTCATTCTGCCCTTAAGAAAGTAGCATGTATTTCTGTGGCATCAAAATTTAGATCAAACAATTCTACAGAACGGTGGTAATATCTAAGCTTCTTATAGTTTATAAGATTTAGACCTGACAAGAAGTCAGGTTTAGCCTCCTCAACATTTTTATCAGTACCACCTCTGAAAGAGAATGAACATTTGAATGGAAGGTATTCATGCTGCACTGCTACCATACGATGGGTAGTTACTATTGTTAGCACTTGTCATAATATATTTCTGCATGTTACACATTTTCAAGAGATGGGTTGTTGTAGAACATCAAAAATCAGTTATATGGTAAATTACAGTGAGAAAATGCAAAAATTATATAGGAAAGGATCAAAGGAAGAAAGAAGTAAAACTTGGAGAATAATAACTGTGGCAATCAGCAAAATAACAGTGGCAACCAGACTAATCTGGTTTACAACATTCAAAAATGTGATGACCTATTTTCAGAGCATTAGTATGACTAAGCAGTAGGCTCATAGACATTGCTCTCTACCTATACATAGTAGGACTATGTAAGTATAAAAGGTCATTCATTTGTTGTTTTAACCTTTACCCCAATACCTGGAATTGGGGTCAGGTATCATCCTTTTTTAACAAAAGAAGGAAAAAAGCAAAAACTTCTTCTAGCTTGGTGTTTTGGAGGTTATATAATTGACTCTTTGAACTAGTAATCTGAAGGAAACCAATATTTTTGTATTTTGTAATTTGCAATAAGTTTTTCAATATCTGTGTCCTTATTTTTTGTTTGGTACTGATTCAAAGAGACCAAATACAATTGCTACTTTTCTTTTAAATCACAGTGATTTAAAAAAAGATTAGGCATTTACCCTCAATTCCAGAGTCCTTACTCTAGCAGGTGTTTGTCCATTTACCTAATATTGGGATAAACCATACTAAGAGTACTCTCACTATTTTAGTTTTAGACTCCCTAGAAAAGGAAATTTCATTACTTTCCTCAGAGCAGGTCGTTTTAAATACTTAAAAGCCTTTTAGAAAACTTTGGTTAAAAATTATTTTTATTTTCATCCTGGATGGGGGAAAAAAGCAGAAAATTACCATAATGTCTAGTGACTGGTATTTTCTGTATTATTCTCATACTTCTTTAATTATTTAGGAACTGCTTGTGGTATTCTAATGTTGAAAGGGCATAATGACAAGACTGCATATTCATTTTATGATTTATACATCTTAGTATCATGCTGCGTTTCTCTCACCGTAACAGACTGTAGTACCATGTTAAGGACAATTTCTTATTAGTACAGTGTTTAGAAATATTTTGGCAGTATACTACTTGCATAATAGCTAAGCCTTGCCAAATTTGTGTTTGTGCATTTTTCCTTTCCTCCCTTGATGTACGGTCTCTGCAATTACATATGCTCGTAACATGTATTTCCTGTTCACTTTTCAAATTTTATTTTTATAATTTTGTCATTTGGAACTTAATGATTATGATGATCTTCCATCGTTCCGGTCATCTGTGAAAGTGTTACACCACCTGGTCTTTGGGTCTGTCTAATACCAGTGAAAGTGTTACACCACCTGGTCTTTGGGTCTGTCTAATACCAGTGGAAGTGTTACGCCACCTGGTCTTTGGGTCTGTCTAATACCATAACAATTTTGGATAAAGTGCAGATGCTTTTAAAATCCAATCTTCATGTTCTAGGATATTGGTACGGTATTGAGCTTGAAAAACCCCATGGCAAGAATGATGGTTCAGTTGGAGGTGTGCAGTACTTTAGTTGTTCTCCAAGATACGGCATATTTGCTCCCCCGTCCAGGGTGCAAAGGTGAGGAAAATGGAATTTATGGTTACTCACAGGCACCTTTTGTAATTTGCTGTGGTTTATGGTAAGACATGTACTGATTGTAGCTCCAGTCTTCTTTCAAGGGGTTAACCAGCCACCTTCTTCAGAGAGAAGGCTCACGGAAAGCTAAATTTGCTTTGCTGAGGATTTGCAATTTTAAAAACCTCCTTTATTCCTCATTTGCAAACCCTATGAGTATTTGTAGGCTATTAGAAGTGGCATTTGCAGCTAAGAACAGTGAGAGCAGCAAGCTTAATCTGTCATGCAAACAAAAGTAAAAATGCTCTCTGATTGCTTCAGTCACATCCTAACTACATTAAATTTCCTGCCAGCAGGCACCCCATTCATTTTCCTACAAACCTAATGGAACCAAAATGGCTTTTTCCTCTGATTTCTTTAGTTTTCAAAAATAGATAAGCAGTAGATCTTTGCGGGAAGTGAAGCCTCAAGGATTTATATATAATATACCTCCTCGGTGTTTCTTCTTAATATAGTATATTTTGTACCAGTTCATTCTGGTTTTCAGAAATAAGTTGAGCAGAAACAAGTCCTCATGAAATTCTAGATACTGTTACATGAAATGACTTCCCTTATATGCAGAAAGAAGTTGGCTTGATATCCTTTTCAGAGGATAGCGTATATGGTATAAACATATTCATGAGAACGGATCTACAGTCACAGTCTAGAAGCCTCTTCTAGTTCCTTTCTAATAAAAATTGTGTGGAACTAGATACTCTCAACAAATGTTCATATGCATTATTTCACATTTTCTTGTGGCATTTTTCTTTTAAATTTCTATATTTTCATATTATGTTTTCATTTTCTTTTTTAGGGCACCTGGGATAATTTTTTTTTTAATGAACCCCACCCAAACCCACTGTTCATAGGACAGAGTAGAACTGCCCCTTAGGGTTTCCAAGGCTGTAAATCTTCACAGAAGCAGACTGCCACATCTTTCTCCTGCAGAGCGGCTGGTGTGTTCCAACTGCTGACCTTTTTGGTTTGCATCTGAGTGCTTTGACCACTGCACCACCAGGGCTCTTTTTTAAAAAATTTTTAAATGAAATTTGTTGGAATAAAGGTTGTTACTTCCTGTGGCAAATTTAACAATTTTTATATCCATTTTCTGCCTCAATTTATTTTTCTTATTAAATAATATAATTTTTGTATTTTATTCTATGATTTATTTGATGTAATTTTATTATTATAATATAGCATTTAATATGTAATGGTTTGTAGTGTATAAAGTATCTTAAATGTGTCATTCAATCCTAATGACTGTTAATCAGGCAAGGTGGACAGTAACAATAACAATTACAAACATGTGTTGAGCATTTAGTAAGTGGAACTTAATGTACAACGGACTTTAGATGTGTATCTCACTAATCTCCTGAGAACAGGGAGGTGTAGGTATTATGATCGTTCTCATTTTGCAAGGGAAGAAACAAGTTTCAAGTGATAAAATAACTTGGCTAAAGAACTCACTCAGCCCAAGTTTGTTGTTTTAATTTTTTTTTTAAGCCCTTTCTTTTAGACGGTTTGCTCTTTTTTATGTTTTTTTTTTTAAGTGATGAAAAATAGCTAATGAACAGCACTTGTGCAGGGCGCTGTCTTGTGTGCTTTACATGTATTAACTCATGTAATCCTCAACAACCCAGGAGTCGGCACGCCCACTCTTTCTGTTTCACAGGTGAGGAAAGTAAGGCACAGAGAAGGTATGTGAGCTGTGCAGGTGTGCACAGCAACCAGGTGGGGATTTTAACCCAAATAGTCTAGTATCAGAATGTGTGCTGTTAACCAGCACCTTGCAATAGTTGAAAGAGGTCCAGTGACTTTCTTTAGGACCAATATCTTATAAATGATTGACTTGGGAATAAAATCCATACTGAGTCACTAATCAGCCTTCTGTGTTCTCATATTTGAGTGTATTTTCATTAATACATTGCAACAGTTGTTTATAAGTTTTGCTTGCTCCCAGTCTTATTTGATTACCCAGAGACATACTTTAGTATATGGTAGGCACAATAAATACTGATCACACAAACTGATTCCTAGCTTAGTGCTTTTAAGCTGTAATAGCTTTTTCTTCTTTATATTGTAAAGCCACTTTCTTTCTCGTGGCTTCATCTTTTTTTTCTCTTTGTTTATGGAACACACTTTTTTACTTTTTTTCTTCCCTCCTGTTTGGTCTTCTTTAAGGTGGTTCATTTAAAAGCAGCCCCTCTTCTCACTTAAAAGGAACAGGGCTCTCTGGAAGTGAAGCACTATCTCCATCCAGCTGTCTTCCTGTCATCTTCTGATTGTCTCATTCATCATCATCAAACACTATTAAATGTCTTTTAGCACTTTGTGCTGTGCTAGGCATTCTGTAAGCAAATAAAACAGACAAGGTCTCTGATTCTGTGGCGTTTCTAATCTAAACCAGCCTTGGAGCTCTTTAAAGACACCGCAGATCTTTAAGATGGAAGAATTTTAAACTAGGGACTGCTTCAGGACAGTCTTACTGAGGTAGTAACCAGCCACAATCTCACCTTGCATCTCACTCTTCCTTGGGATTGTAGTTGACCTGTTGTTGCTCTTGTTGTTTTTTTCCTTTCTGCCCATGTTTTAAAAATGTGCCTGCTGTCCCAGACTCTGCCTGGATGGCCATCTAGACCCATCTACCTCCACCCAAAGTTCATCTACTGGTTAATTCCTTTTCTTCTACTAATGTATAAATCAGTCATTACTACTTTAGAGAAATGCTCAGAAAACTCACTGATCAGATTAAATCTAATCAATATAATATAACCACTCTCTGTTGCCGAGGTGGTCTTCATTAGTATAGTACTCATTTTCTCACCATTAGGTACTCATTACTAATGACCTGATCACTTCTTAAATTACATTCCTCTTAACTATGCCTCACCACCTAATTCAAATACCTGTCCAGTTCATCAAGTCGTATTCTTTGTGTCCATTGGTTTCTCATTGATTGTTGCATGCAGTATATCTTGTAAAGATGGTTCATATGGATTGCAGGGTGAAATCGTAAACACTGCCAGAGATGCAGGATTTCTCGGCAACAAAGCGTGCTGGGGGAAATGATGGACAGATAAAGGCCTCACGGACTTAGATTAGTGAACAGTTGAAAGAAAACAAGGCTGTCAGGATTGGCCTTAATAAAAGAGAAAAAAGAACAAGTTGAGTATCAGAAAATAAAGAGAAACCTTTTTGATTTTGCTTAGAGTCAAATATGAAGTGAAGGATGTTGAATTGTGTCAACCATACAGTTTTATCAGAATAATCACACACATTCATAAACCACCCCAATGTCGTTTTTTCTTTACTTTAAGGATTAGTGAAATTTTCACAATTATAATCATTTGTTAACTATAAGGTGAATTTATTTTCATATTTTTTAGCTTCACTTTTGAAGAGAAAATTCCAAAGAAATAAAGTTACATGTCTATTTTAAGTGAACTCACTTTAAGTTGATTTTTTCAGTATTAATAATTCTTGGAAAACTAGGTCCTCTCCTGTTTGATCATTCCCTGTCCCCATGCTAGATTGAAGCTCATTCCCAGCTCAGAATAGGTAGGTGCTCAATGCTCAATAAATGTCTGTTGAGTGAATGAAAGAACAAATAACAATCGGTGTGAGAACCTCGGCTGAGAGCCAGTCTTCAATCTTAAGATCAGCTGTTTCTAATGATGTGCATAATTTGTTTGTTTTATTCATAGAATAACAGATTCCGTGGATACTCTTTCAGAAATTTCATCAAATAAACAGAATCAATCTTATCCTGGTAAGATGGCACAGTTTTGTTTTCCTAATAATTATTCCTTTGCTTTTATTTATTTAAGTTTTTTTATTGTGAAGTATATATGCATTCAAAAAAGCATAGAAAATGTGTTTGTATAGTTCCTGTAATCATAAAGCAGACATCTGTTACCCACCACCCAGCTGAAGAAGACGATTACCTGGATGATAGAAACCCCTGAGTGTACCCCTCATGGTTTCTTCTACCTCTGGTTTCATATACTCCATCCTCAGGTGATGACTGCCCTGAATTTTTTATTAATTATTCTTGCTTTTCTTTATGTTTTTGTTGCCCATATATATATGTATCCATAACTAATATATGTTTAGTTTTGCTCGTTATTTGTTATTCTTACTGTGATTTAGTGTTACGTTGAAATATATTATTTATTCATTCAGTAGCTAATGGATGTTGGGGTTATATCCTGTTTTTTACTATTAAAAACCATGCTGTGCGTGTCCTGGTGCACATGTGCAAATGGTTCTCTAGGGCTCCCAGGCAGAGGATACATCTTCCTTCTTCCTGGGTGGTACCAAACTGTTCCCAGTGCACACTCCCGGTGGCAGTGACAGGGGCCTCTGTTCTCCCTACCTCACTGACACTGGTGTTGCCTAATTTAGAAGCTTTTCCCAGTCTGTTGGGTGTAAGTGGTATCTCGTTGTGGTTTTATTTTGCCTTTTTCAGGTTACAAATGAGGTTGAGCCTATTTTCATGTTTATGGGCCATTTATGTTTCCTCTTTTATAAAGTACCCGTTTAAGTCTCTTGCCCATTTTCTGTTGAGAAGTTTGTCGTTATTAATTTGTAAGCTTCTTTACATAGTGTGGGTACTAATCTTTTTTTTTTTTTAATAGTTCTGTAACTTGCCTTTTAAAAAAATTATTGTGGATATATATATACATATACATTGCTTAAATAGCAATTTTTCTATATATATACATATACACATATGTGTGTATGTATATAAAGCAAAATTGCCATTTAAACAATGTACAATTGTTTAGATGGCAATTTACAATTCAATGTACAATTCTGTGACATTAATTACATTCACCATGTTGTGCATCCATCACCACTATCCGTTTCCAAAAGTTTTCCATCACCTCAAAGAGCAACAGAGTGCCCCTTAAGCAATAAATGCCTATCCCCTCCTCCCTCAGTCCCTGCCAACCACTAGTCAACTCTTGTCTCTCTGCTTTTGCCTATTCTCAGTATTTCATATAAGTGAGATTATGCAATGTTTGTCCTTTTGTGTGACTTCTTTTACTCAGCATAATGTTGTCAGGGTTCACCGTGTTGTAGCGTGTGTCAGAACTTCATTCTCTTTATGGCTGGATAATATTCCATTGTGTGTATGCAGCACATTTTATTTATCCAGTCATCTGTTGATGTACCCTTAGGTTGTTCCACCTTTTGGCTAGTGAATAATGCTGCAGTGAACATTGGTGGACAGTGGGGACTAGAATTTTTTATGTGTGGCAAATATTTTTGCCTAGTTTTTGCCTTTTTTTTACCTTTTTTTGTTTTTTGAAAATTAGCGATCTTTTCCATTATGGTTTGCATTTTTTGTCTTAAATCTTTTCCTAAAATAGATATCATAAAGATATTTTTGATTATTGCATTCTAAGAGTTTTATAGTTTTGCCTTTCACACTTAAGTTGTCAATCTACCTGGAACTGATTTTTGTGTAATTAAGGATCTAATTTCATTTTTTTTCCCCATGTCAATGACCATTTGTGGAAAGTCCGTTCTTTGTCTATAGATCTGCATTGCCTGCATTGTCACAAATCAAGTATAGTATGTACACTGTTGTGTTTCTGGCCTCTTTCTGCTGTTCTAACGGTCTTTTTTTTTTAATCCCTGTACTTAATTAATTAGTATGGATTTCTAGCAATACTTGATATCTAGCAGATTAAAGCTCCTCTCCCCTAGCTGCACACACATACCTTGTTATTCTTCAGGAATGTCTTTGCTCTTTCTGGCTTTTATTCTTCTGTGTATATATATGTATTTTTTTATACATTTGAAGGACCCCTGGAGGCCAGTAGCTAATGTTCCGCTGGTAACCAAAAGGTCAGCAGTTCAAATTCACCAGCCGCTCCTTGGAAACCCTATGGGGCAGTTTTGCTGTGTCCTTTGGAAACCCTGGTGGCATAGTGGTTAAGTACTACGGCTGCTAACCAAGAGGTCAGCAATTTGAATCTGCCAGGTGCTCCTTGGAAACTCTGTGGGGCAGTTCTACTCTGTTCTATAGGAATCGACTTGATGGCAGTGGGTTTTGGTTTATAGGGTTGCTATGAGGCAGAATTGACTGGACAATAATGGGTTGGGTTATATATTTGGAATCAACTTGTTAAGTTCCAGAAGACCCTGTTGGGATTCCGATTAGAACTGCATAGTTTTTAGCTGAACTTGAGGAAAATTGACATCTGTGTCATTCCTTTCCAAGGATGTGTCTTTCCCATTTGTTTGGGTGTTCTTTAATGGCTTTCAAAGAAGCTTGATATTTTTTCCATAAAAAACCTTGCATTTATTCTTAAGTACTTTATAATTTTTGTATTACTATAAATGAGATCATTTTAAAATTACATTTTATGTCTGGTTGTTACGGTTGCGTTTCATTTAACCTTTGTATATTGATTTTTTTAATCCAACAAACTTCCTAGACTCTTATTCCAATAATTTAACTGTAGATTCTATTGTGTGCTTTTTTTTTTTTAACATGGATAATCACATCATATGCAAATAATGGCAGATGTTTTTTCATTTCCTGCCATTAGGCCATTTGTGTCATTTTCTTCTTACTGTATTGGCTTGCCACAGGAGTGGCAAGAAAAGAAAGAAAGAAGGAGAAAGGGCATCCTTGTCTGGTTCTTTAAGGAATATTTTCAGCATTTTATCATTAAGTATGGTGATGCTTTAGTTTTTAAATGATGTCCTTTGCTAAGGCTTTTTGTTTGTTTTTGATTCATGAATGGAATGTTATGTAATTCTTTCGTTTCTATATCTAATAAATGCTTTTATGGTTTTTCTCTTTATTTTACTATAGTAAATTGTATTATTTGATTTCTAATATTAAATCAACTTTGGATTTCTAGGATAAACCTAATTTGGCCCTGATACATATTATTTAAAAAAATACTACTGAATTCGATTTCCTGACATTTTAAACGAGGATTTAAAGATCTGTGATCAATAGTAAAAAGAGCCTATAATTTTTCCTTTGTACACGGTATTTGTCTAGTTTAATATCAAGCTTATGCTAGTTGTTGTGTATTGTCAAGTCGATTCTATAGGACATAGTAGCACTGCCCCATAGCGTTTCCTAGGTTGTAATCTTTATGGAAACAGATTGCCAGGCCTTTTCTCCCACAGAGCTGCTGGTGGGTTTGCACCACCGACCTTTTGGTTAGTAGCCAAGTGCTTAACTGCTGTGTTACCAAGGCCCTTAAGCTTTTGCTAACCTTTATATGGTGAATTGGGGGGATATTTCTTCTTTGTCCTTGGGAAATATTTGTGTAAGTAGGTATTGCCTGTTCCATGACTTTTACTTGCCAGAGTCTGTGTTTTCTATTTCATTATCGATTCCATTTCTTTAATAGTTTTAGAGCTGTTTAGGTTTTTCTCTTTCTTCTTGAGTTGGTTTTGATAGTTTATTTTTTTTCCAGGAATTTATCCATTTCATTTAAACTTTCAACTGTATTGTCAGAAATTTGTTACAAATACTCTGTTCTTATGTTTCATATTCAATATCTATAACAGTTGTACTTACTTCCTCCTTTCATTTTTATTGAATAGTGTCTGTCTTTCTCTCCCTTACCCCCTTGTTTAATCTTGTCAGGAGTTTGGAATTTTCAAATAACCCACTTCTGACTTTGTGGCGTCTTTCTACTCTGTGTTTGTTTTTTTTTTTGTTAATTGTTATTGTTGTCAGCTACTGTGAGTCAGCCCCTGACTCACAGTAACCTGTTGCACAATGGTATTGACTGATTTTTGAAAGTAGATCGCCAGGCCTTTCTTCCTGATCTGTCTTAGCCCGGAATCTCTGCTGAAACCTGCTCAGCGTAATAGCAACACACAAGCCTCCACTGATAGATGATTGGTAGCTGTGTTTGAGGTGAATTGACTGCTTATCGAACCTGGGTCTCCCACATGAAAGGAGAGAGTTCTACCACTGAACTACCTCATTTCCATCCTTCTATTCTACCTTGGGTTTCTCCTTCTATTTTTCTAACTTTTTGGTTGGTTGCTTGTTTCACGAAGTCAGGCTTTCCGTTTTCACATGTTATCGTTTAAGGCTATAAATTTCTCTTTAACTGCTGCTTTCCCTGCATCTCACAAGTTTTGATACATAGTATTGTACTTCTCAGTGCTACATTTTTATATCCATTATTATTTCTTCTTTGACCTATGTTCACTAGTGTGTTTTTAAATTTCCAAATATATGGAGTTTTCTAGTTATTATTCTTTTTCTTAAAGGCAGTGTGATAAGAGAATGTGATTCTTATAATATCAGACCTTAAATATTTGTTTAGCCTAACTTTATGGTCTAGCACAACATTGTGACAAATGGTCCATGTGTGTTTAAAGAGAATGTGTGTTCTTCAATTGTTGTATGCAACATTTAAAATATATTTTAGAACAACTTTATTAATTGTGCGATTTAAATAGATATCTGTATGAAATTTTTTATTTGCTTAATCTGTCCATTACTGAGAGAGAAATATGGGAAATTTCTCATCTGTCAGTTTTACTTTGAGAGTTTATAAATGTTTGCTTTGTACATTTTGAAGCTCCATTTTTATTCCTTTATTTTTTAAATTTTTATTGTGCTTTAAGTGAAAGCTTACAAATCAAGTCAGTCTCTCATACAAAAATTTGTATACACTTTGCTATATACTCTTAGTTTCTCTCTCCCTAATGAGACAGCACACTCCTTCCTTCCACTCTGTCTTTCCCTGTCCATTTGGCCAGCTTCTGATCCCCTCCACACTCTCATCTCCCCTTCAGACAGGAGATGCCCACATAGTCTCCTGTGTCTCCCTTGATCCAAGAAGCTTAGTCTTTACCGGTATCATTTTCTATCCCATAATCCAGTCAAATCCCCGTCTGAAGAGATGGCTTTGGGAAAACTTCCTGTCTTGGGCTAACAGAAGGTCTGGGGACTATGACTTCTGGGATCCTTCTAGTCTCAGCCAGACCATTAAGTCTGGTCTTTTTATGAGAATTTGGGGTCTGTATCCCACTGCTCTCCTGCTCCCTCAGGGGTTCTCTGTTGTGTTCCCTGTCGGGGCAGTCTTGGGTTGTAGCTGGGCACCATCTAGTTCTTCTGGTCTCAGACTAATGTAGTCTCTGGTTTATGTGGCCTTTTCTGTCTCTTGGGCTCTTAATTGCGTCTTTGGTGTTCTTCATTCTCCTTTGCTTTAGGCGGGTTGAGACCCACTGATGCACCTTAGATGGCCTCTGGCTAGCATTTAAAACCCCAGACACCACTCTTCAAAGTGGGATGTGGAATGTTTTCTTAATAGATTTTATTATGCCAATTGACTTAGATGTCCCCCGAAACCATGGTCCCCAGACCTCTGCTCCTGCTATGCTGGCCTTCAAAGCATTCAGTTTATTCAGGAAACTACTTTGCTTTTGGTTTAGTCCAGTTGTACTGACCTCTCCTGTACTGTGTGTTGTCTTTCCCTTCACCTGAAATAGTTCTTATCTACTATCTAGTTAATGGCTACCCCTCTCCCTCCGTCCCTTCCTCCCTCTCTTCCCATTTTCGTAACCATCAAAGAATATTTTCTTCTCTGTTTAAACTATTTCTTGAGTTCTTATAATAGTGGTCTCATACATATATTTGTCCTTTTGCAAGTGACTAATTTCACTCAACATAATGCCTTCCAAAGTCTTCCATGTTATGAAATGTTTCATGGATTCATCATTGTTCTTTATCAATGGGTAGTATTCCATTGTGTGAATATACCATAATTTATTTATCCATTTATCCATTGATGGGCACCTTGGCTGCTTCCATCCTTTTCCTATTGTAAACGGTGCTGCAATGAACATGGGTCTGCATATATCTGTTCATGTAAAGGCTCTTATTTCTCTAGAATATATTCCAAGGAGTGGGGTTGCTGGATCCTATGGTAGTTCTGTTTCTGGCTTTTTAAGGAAATGCCAAATCGATTTCCAATGTGGTTGTACCATTTTGCATTCCCACCAGCAGTGTATAAGTGTTCTAGTCTCTCCACAACCTCTCCAACATTTATTGTTTTGTGTTTTTTGGATTAATGCCAGCCTTGTTGGAGTGAGATGGAATCTCATTGTAGTTTTTATTTGCATTTCTCTAATGGCTAATGATCATGAGCATTTCCTCATGTATCTGTTAGCTACCTGAATGTCTTCTTTAGTGACATGTCTGTTCATATCCTTTGCCCATTTTTTAACTGGGTTATTTGTGTTTTTGTAGTTGAGTTTTTGCAGTATCATGTAGATTTTAGAGATCAGACACTGATCTGAAATGTGCTAGCAAAAAACTTTTTCCCAGTCTGTAGGTAATCCTTTTACTCTTTTGGTGAAGTCTTTGGATAAGCATAGGTATTTGATTTTTAGGAGCTCCCAGTTATCTAGTTTTTCTTCTGCATTGTTAGTAATGTTTTGTATACAGTTTATGCCATGTATTAGGGCTCCTAGTGTTGTCCCTATTTTTTCTTCCATGATCTTTATCATTTTAGATCTTATATTTAGGTTTTTGATCCATTTTGAGTTAGTTTTTGTGCACGGTGTGAGGTATGGATCTTGTTTCTTTTTTTTGCAGATAGATATCCAGTTATGTCAGCACCATGTGTTAAACAGACTGTGTTTTTCCCATTTAACTGACTTTGGGACTTTGTCAAATATCAGCTGCTCATATGTGGATGGATTTATGTCTGGATTCTCAATTCTGTTCCATTGGTCTGTGTATCTGCTGTTGTACCAGTACCAGGCTGTTTTGACTACTATGGCTGTATAATAGGTTCTAAAATCAGGTAGAGTGAGGCCTCACACTTTCTTCTTCTTTTTCAGTAATGCTTTACTTATCCGGGGCCTCTTTCCCTTCCTTTTGAAGTTGGTGTTTTGTTTCTCCATTTCATTAAAAAATGTTATTGGAATTTGGATCGGAACTGCATTGTATCTATAGATGGCTTTTGGTAGAATAGACATTTTTACAATGTTAAGTCTTCCTATCCATGAGCAAGATATGTTTTTCTACTTAT
Source organism: Elephas maximus indicus (assembly GCF_024166365.1). Lineage (NCBI taxonomy): Eukaryota > Metazoa > Chordata > Mammalia > Proboscidea > Elephantidae > Elephas > Elephas maximus. The sequence goes on from NC_064830.1 coordinate 48,295,276, forward strand.
GTAGGTCTCTTTTGGTTTCTTGCAGTAGTGTCTTGTAGTTTTCTTTGTATAGGCCTTTTATGTCTCTGGTAAGTTTTGTTCCTAAGTATTTTATCTTCTCGGGAGCTACTGTAAATGGTATTGATTTGGTGATTTCCCCTTCAGTGTTCTCTTTGTGGGTGTAGAGGAATCCAACTGATTTTTGTATGTTTATCTTGTATCCTGACACTCTGCTGAACTATTAGTTTCCGTAATTTTCTTGAGGATTTTTTAGGGTTTTCCGTGTATAAGATCATGTCATCTGCAAAAAGAAATACTTCTACTTCTTCCTTGCCAATCTGGATGTGCTTTATTTTTTTTATCTAGCCTAATTGCTCTGGCTAGGACCTCCAGCACAACGTTGAATAAGAGTGGTGATAAAGGGCATCCTTGTCTGGTTCCCGATCTCAAGGGGAATGCTTTCAGACTCTCTCCATTTAGGATGATGTTGGCTGTTGGCTTTGTATAAATGCCCTTTATTATGTTGAGGAATTTTTCTTCTATCCCTGTTTTGCTGTGAGTTTTTATCATGAATGGATGTTGAACTTTGTCAAGTGCCTTTTCTGCATCAATTGATAAGATCATGTGATTCTTGTCTTTTGTTTTATTTATATGATGGATTACATTAATTGTTTTTCTAATGTTGAGCAATCCCTGCATACCTGGTATGAATCCCACTTGGTCATGGTGAATTATTTTTTTGATACATTGTTGAATTCTATTGGCTAGAATTTTGTTGAGGATTTTTGCATCTAAGCTCATGAGGGATATAGGTCTGTAGTTTTCTTTTTTTGTGGTGTCTTTAGCTGGTTTTGGTATCAGAGATATGCTGGCTTCATAGAATGAGTTTGGAGGTATTCCCTCCTTTTCTATGCATTGAAGCCGTCCAATCCAGGGCTTTTTTTTTTTGGGAGTTTTTTGATTACCTTTTCAATCTCTTCTTTTGTTATGGGTTTATTTAGTTGTTCCACCTCCGTTTGTGTTAGTTTAGGTAGTGTGTTTCTAGGAATTCATCCATTTCTTCTAGGTTTTCAAATTTGTTAGAGTACAATTTTTGGTAGCAATCCGATATGATTCTTTTCATTTCAGTTGGGTCTGTTGTAATATCGCCCATGTCATTTCTCATTCAGGTTATTTGTTTCTTCTCCTGTTTTTCTTTTGTCACTTTGGCCAATGGTTTATCAATTTTGTTAATTTTTTCAAAAAACCAGCTTTTGGTCTTGTTAATTCTTTCAATTGTTTTTCTGTTTTCTATTTCATTTAATTCTGGTCTAATTTTAATTATTTGCTTTCTTTCAGTGCCTGAGGGCTTCTTTTGTTGCTCTCTGTTTGTTTAAGTTGTAGGGATAATTCTTTGATTTTGGCCCTTTCTTCTTTTTGTATGTGTGCATTTACTGATATAAACCAACCTCTGAGCACTGCTTTTGCTGTGTCCCAAAGGTTTTGATAGGAAGCATTTTCATTCTCATTGGATTCTATGAATTTCTTTATCCATCCTTAATGTCTTCTATAACCCAGTCATTTTTGAGCAGGTTAGTGTTCAGTTTCCAAGTGTGTGATTTCTTTTCCCTGCTTTTTCTGTTACTGATTTCCACTTTTATGGCCTTGTGGCCAGAGAAGATGCTCTGTAATATTTCAATGTTTTGGATTCTGCTAAGGCTTGCTTTATGACCGAATATGTGGTCTAATTTGGAGAATGTTCCATGTGTACTAGAAAAGAAGGTATACTTGGCCGCTGTTGGGTGGAGTGTTCTTTAGATGTGTATGAGGTCAAGTTGGTTGATTGTGGCATTTAGACCTTTGGTGTCTTTACTGAGCTTCTTTCTGGATGTTCTGTCCTTCACTGAAAGTGGTATGGTGAAGTCTCCTAGTATAATTGTGGAGCTGTCTATCTCACTTTTCAATGCTGTTAGAGTTTGTTTTATGTATCTTGCAGCCCTGTCATTGTGTACATAAATATTTAATATGGTTATATCCTCCTGGTATATTGCCCCTTTAATCATTATATAGTGTCCTTCCTTATCCTTTGTGTTGGATTTAACTTTAAAGTCTATTTTGTCAGAAATTAATATTGCCACTCCTGCTCTTTTTTGATTGTTGTTTGCTTGATATATTTTTTTCCATCCTTTGAGTTTTAGTTGGTTTGTGTCTCTAAGTCTAAGGTGTGTCTTCTCGTAGGCAGCATATAGATGGATCGTGTTTTTTAATCCATTCTGCCACTGTCCGTCTGTTTACTGGTGCATTTAGTCCATTTGCATTCAGGGTGTTTAAGGATAGGTATGAGTTTAATGCTGTCATTTTGATGTCTTTTTTTGTGTGTTGTTGACAGTTTCTTTTTCCCACTTAATTTTTTGTGCTGAGTAGTTTATCTTCGTATATTGTCTTTTTGTCATATTCATCGTTGTTGATTTTGTTTCTACTGAGTCTCTATTTTTTTCTCGTACTTTATTTTGATGAGTAGGATTGTTAGTCTCCTTTGTGGTTACCTTAATATTTACCCCTGTTTTTCAAAGTTTAAACCTAACTTTTATTTCTTTATATCGCCTTGTCTTTCTCTCCATATGAAAAATGTATGACTACATTTCTTAGTCTCTCTTTATTGTTTTAATGTTGTCTTCTTTTACCTAATAATATCAGTATTTCCCTGTTTTGAGGGTTTTTTAAAAATCTTGATTTATTTTTGTGATTTCTCTGTCTGGGTAGGCATCTGATTGCTCTTTCCAGTGTTCTAGTCTTGGGCTGATACCTGATATTATTGATTTTCTAACCAAAGAACTCCCTTTAGTATTTCTTATAGTTTAGGTTTGGTTTTTATGAGTTCCCTAAACTTCTGTTTATCTGGAAATGTCCTAATTTCACCTTCATATTTGAGAGACAGTTTTGTTGGATATATGATCCTTGGCTGGCAATTTTTTTCTTCCAATGTTTTATGTAAGTCATCCCATTGCCTTCTTGCCTGCGTGGTTTCTCCCGAGTAGTCCGAGCTTATTCGTCTTGACTTTCCTTGGTAGGTGACTTTTCGTTTATCCCTAGCTGCTCTTAAAATTCTTTATCTTTGGTTTTGGCAAGTTTGATTATAATATGTCTTGGTGACTTTCTCTTAAGATGTACCTTCTGTGGAGTTCGGTGAGCGTCTTGGATAGATACCTTCTCATCTTTTATGATATCAGGGAAGTTTTCTGCCAACAAGTCTTCAACAATTCTCTCTGTATTTTCTGTTATTCCTCCGTGTTCTGGTACTCTGATCACTCGTAGGTTATTTCTCTTGATAGAGTCCTACATGATTCTTAAGATTTCTTCATTTTTTAAAATTCTTTTATCCAATTTTTCTTCAAATATATTGGTGCTAAGTGCATTATCTTCCGTCTCACCAATCCTGCCTTTCACTTTCTCAGTTCTGCTCCTCTGACTTTCTACTAAGTGTCTGACTGTAATTTTATTTTTAATCTACTGAGTTGCTGTTTTTTGTCTATTAAGTTTTTCATTATGTTCTTGAATAGCTGCCTTAATTTCTTCAACTGCTTTATCTGTGTGTTCCTTGGCTTGTTCTGCTTTTTGCCTGATTGCCTTCCTAATCTCTTTCCTGATGTCTTGAAGAGTTCTGTATATGAATTTTTTGAATTCTTCATCCAGTAATTCCAGGAAGGTGCCTTCATCCAGAAGATCCCTTGATTAATTGTTTTGAGAGCTTGTTGAAGTGATCATGGTCTGCTTCTTTATGTGATTTGGTATTGACTATTGTCTCTGAGCCATCTATAAGTCATTGTATTAGTTCATTTTATGTTTGCTTACTGTATCCTAGCTTCGTGCTTTTTTTTGTTATGCCCAAATGGTTTGCTTGAGTGAGCTAGTTTATTTTCAGCTTTGAAGCTCTGATATCCTGTCACCAGATGGCTAGAGCTGTTATCAGGCATATCAACCTAGGAGGCCATTCACTTTTCTTGTATGGATTTAGCTCAGGTCTCCAGGTAGCTGGTCATCAATTGTGTGGTACAGGCTCTGTCCTACGGTCTTAGAGGGACAGGGGTGTTTGATATAGGTACCAGTATCTGGTTGCAGCAGGGGGTCATGCTCTGAACAAGGCAGGGGGCTGACAACCGTCCCCCCAGTGTCTTTGAAGAAAGTGTGTCCCTGTTCCCTAGAGCATACACGTGGGTGGGTTCTGCAGATGGACCATGGCCACCCAGTGCTTTTGGTTGTAAGGACTGGGAGGTACCATTTATCCTTGAACCCCTGTTACGGGCAGCTGGGTGACCTGAGTGGAGCCACTAGTCCTTAGGCCCCCATATGGGTAGGTGAGGACCTTTTTTAATAGGTAAAGCGGTGTCAAATATCAAACACCCCCCTCTCCTTCATACAGCTGAGACAGTTGCAGTCTGCCAACAAGGACCCATTCTCCTGAAATAGGCACACATGGGTCCATGCAGGGAGGAAAGGTACTCCAAGTCTACAGACCATTTATGCCTGGACAGGAGCCACTTCTGTCCTGGGCTTCCCAGGTTATTGGAGCTGGCAGATTATCTTTTCTCCAATTGTGAATTTATTCCTTCTCCAAGGCTGGGAGAATGGCTCAGAGCACTCAGCAGCACCTATCTCAGGCCCAGGGAAATCAGCACTGAAGCTGGCTTGGGGGCATAGGGGGAGGGGCGCAGTAAAATATACTCAAGTATATTTCGGCTCCTGAACCACCTCTCCCTTCCTTTGCCACTCAGTCCATTTTCTTACATTGCTTTGATGTTCAGGGCTCCTAGCTTGTCATAAATATAATCACTTCACTTGTTTTTTCGGGTCTTTGTTGCAAGAGGGATTGCTGGAAGCATCTGGCTATTCCGCCACCTTGGCCCCACCTCAAAGCTACATTTTTTAATGCATGTAAGTTTAGAATTACTATACCTTCCTCCGAGTTGAACCTTTAATCATTGTTTAGAGACTTTCTTTTCATATAATAATTCATTTTACCTTACACCAGCTTTCTTTTGGTTGAGTATTTGCCTAATATATCTTTTCTATTCACTGATTTCTAAACTTTCTGTGTCCTTATGTTTTCTAAATAGAATATAGTTGGATTTTGTTTTTGTTTTCAATATGGTCTGATAATCTTTGTCTTTTTACTTGAGTGTCATCCATTTGCATTTATTGTAATTACTGATATATTTGGATTTATTTATGCTATCATATTTGTTTCTAATTTGTTCAGTTTTTTTCTACTCTTTTTCCTTCTTGACTTCATTGTGGTCATAGTCCACCTCCCCTCCTTTTTCTATCATCTTTGATGCGAAGTCAGCTATCAGCCTAACTAATCCATTCTGTTGTAGATGATTTATCTTTCCTGTTTGACAGTTTTTAAGATCTCTGTTTCCTTTGTTTTACAGTTTTACTATGCTGTATCTTGGTATAGCTTCCTTTTTATTTATCTTGTTTGGCATTCATAGGTCTTCCTGGGTCTGGAGATCAGTACCTTTGATTAATTCTGTAAAATTCTTACTTGTTACACTTCAAGTATTCTCTCTTCTTCATTTTATTTATTATTTCCTTATGAAACAATGATTACTAGTATTTTAGACTTTGTTTCTCATGTTACTTCCATATTTTTCACAACTTTGTCTCTCTGGATTGCATTCTGGCTATCTTTAGATCTCTCATTTAGTTTCCTGATTCTCTCATCAGCTGTGCCTATCCTGCTACTTAATCCAGTCACATATTTTATTAAAAATATCATTTTTAATAATATTTTCATTTCTTTCTTGAAAAATTGCTTTGTTACTTATTCTTTAATTACTTAGTGTCTTGTTCTTTCCCCATATTTTAAACATTTTAAAATTATCATGTTTTATTTTATATTTAATATTTTAATATCTGAAATCTTTATGAGTCTAATTCTGCCATCTGTTACTGCTGAGTCTAATTTATGGTGCCTTCTTTCTTTGTGAACTTTGTATAGTTTTTTACTGTGAAATGTGTATTTTCCTCAGAATTTTATATATGGGGATTCTCTGCGGCCTAGATTGATACCGCCAGAGAAGATTATATTTATTTTTTCAATTTGCCTGGGGCCACCGCCAACCTGGGACTACTTCAATTTATATTTTCTGCATTTTTTTAAATTTTGTTTTTTACATTACATAGATAACATGAATTTTCGTTTTAATGAGCACCAGGGTTGACATAAGCTACTTTCCTTGCTGTCTTCATTTGAGTGACATTTCGTTTTGTTTCTATTTACCTTGCACTGAGAGTGAGTGCTTGGGATCTTAACTTTAACAGTAGTCTTTTGTTAGAATCTCCACATTGGCAGGCCCCAGGCTGTTTCCCTCCCTCTCTCCTGTGGTATAGGAAGGTAGATTGCTTTGGTGCTTGGTTACCTCTCATGGCTTCTCGTTCTGGTTTTTGGCCTCTTCGCAATTGTACCCTTTGTGTGAGCTCAGCAGTGTTTTGTTTTGTTTTTTTAATTATATATTTTTTAAATTGTAGTTGCTTCAATAAGAGATTCATCTGGTCTGCCATAACTGCCAGAAATGGAAATCCCATTCCTTTTTAAAAATTTACCTTTTGTGAAGTCTTTTTTTTAAATTCTGTTATTTAGAGATGACAACAGTCATAATTTCTGAAGTTTGTTTAATGTTTTAAAACATTGATATTGTTTTTTAAAAAAAGTTTCTTATATGGTTTTTCAGGATTAATATTCAGTGGTAAAAAGAGACAGCTTTATCAATGTGTGGTTCAGTTTTATTTGATTTTCAAGAAATCTTGTAATACAGCCTCCAAAGGTAATGCTGTGATCTTAACTTACTCATTTATGTGCATAGATTGATGAGAAAGGTAAAGAGCCCTTTAGATTTTAGATAAAAATTTATCAAGAAATCTAAATTGCAATTATATTCTGCATATATACTTACATTCTTTACTTTCTGTTTTTGAAGAAACATTTGACATAATAGAACATTTCCAGAAAAAATGACAAAAGATAACATTTAATAAAGACTGCAAATTATTTGTAATTTATTTTTCTTCTAACATTCACTTTCATATTTAGGTTTTAGGAGAAGTTTCAGTACAACTTCTGCTTCTTCCCAAAAAGAGATTAACAGAAGAAATACTTTTGCCAAGTGAGTATTAAGAAGATTTAGAAAAACACCTTTAAAGATGCACGGGACTGGGGATTCTGTGAAGGAAGGAAAGAGGAATTTGTATCTTTTACGTTGCTTGGTAGATTTTTAACATGTAGTAGAAAAGGTGGGATTGAGTGTATTGACAAGAGCACTTTCCTCCTTGGCAAGCTCAATTAAAAACATCACAAGTGACTAAAAATAGTAAACTTCATATGTTTTCTCTTTAAAGAGGTTAATACTAGTAATAAAAGTTTAGGTGTTTATGTTTTGTGTTATTGAATAGGATGGATTATTTTTAAACTCTTCATTTAAATTATTAGTCAGAGACTTGATTTAACATTGTCAGCAATACATAAAAGAAATGTAGAGCCTATCTACATGCATAACTTAAACTTAGTATTATTAAAAATAAATGTTTCCATGGTCTCTTCCATAGTATACTTGCTCAAGACCTTTTTTTTTTTTTTGTCGGGAGAATTCCCCTTTCCCTTTTTCATTTCTTTTTTTTCCCCTAGACTTGCTTTACTGAAACCCCTTGGTTTTCTGAAACTTTTTGAAAGCTTTTTACTTTTAGAGGAATACAAGACTCTTCTGGACTGATGGGTCAGGGAGTTATTTGTATAATCCTTCTAATTAATCTATGAGTAATGCTTTGGGGAGAAGAGGCCAACTGAGTAGGGGTGGACACATCCGTGCTTCAGAGTGGGGCCCTGCACCGAAAGTGGATGTAGTATGCACAGCATAACCAAAGTAAAAACGAGTGTTTGAACACATATTCATGGGTATAGGCAAATTGGTATATGGGTAGGCACAGGATAAAAAAAAAAAATACGTGTAAATACAAACATGTTGGTGCCGGCACATATATTCATTAAAGACACAAATATGGATAACCAAACACATTTCAACACTGGTTTTCTGGGTTTAAAGCCTGAGGACCATAGTCTCATGGGACAACTCAGGTGGTATAACATAGTTCACAAAAACCGTGATCTGCATCCTAAAGAAGGGAGTCGTGTCTGGGGTCTTAACAGCTTGTGAGTGGCCATCTAAGACACAACTATGGGTCTCTACTCACCTTAAGGAAAACAGTAAGAAGGTAACAAAAAGTGCAGAGAAGAAACAAGTCTACATGAGCCACAACCTCATCTACCCTGAGACCAGAAGAACTAGATGGTGCCCAGCTACCACCAGTGACCGTTCTGGTCAGGGTCACAACAGTTGGTCCCAGATAGAATGGAAGAAAAATATGGAGCAGAACTCAAATTCTTACTTAAAAAATGAAAAGCAGGCAAATTGGAACAGTAGGTAACAGAGGACTCCCTGAGACTATGGCCCTGAGACACTCTTTAAACCTGTAACTGAGCCCATCTCCTCAGATCACCTTTTAGAGAAGTAGTAGAGTGGCACACAGAATAAAGGATATTACCCATAAGATCAGTGCCATACGTAAAAACCATCAGTATCAGACCCAAAGGTCAACAGTTACTCAGAAGCAAAGATGAAAACATAAGGGGGCAGGGAAGCTAGAGTACTGGAACTGGAACAAACAGAACACAAAGAGAATGTTGACACATTGTGATAAATGTAGCTAATGCCACTGAACAATTTGTGTGGAAATTGTCAAATGGGAACAGAACTTGTTGTGTAAATTTTCACCAAAAACCCAATAAAATTTTATGAAAAAAGAGTGGGGCCCTGGAAGCCCAAGCACTATACATTGCTGAGCAGCTGAACAATAGGCAGGCAGTTTATACAGCAGTTAAGCATGAAGTTATTAGGAGGCATCTCAGAGGTCTGAAATTTCATTTAAGATTGCTAACTTGTCCTAAGCGACTGTTCATGTACTGTTTAGGAGGGTTGGGTAGGATTTTTGTTTTCCTTTTTGTCTTCCTCAAGGCCTTCACCAATTTGGAGATTAGTCTCTTTGCTTGATAGCTGAAAGACTTTAAGGGCAGAAACTTCGTGCTCCAATTTATTGGTGGTATTCAGTAGTTCTTAGGCAGTATGGAAAAAATTACTAAGAAGAGACAAGCAGGGCAGCAAGGGACGGAGAAAGAATTCTGAACCACTGGGATTGCACAGCAGGCACGGTTATGCACAAGATGATCTGTTGGCGTCAGAAAAAAGTCAGTGCTTCTACTTATTTTCTATAAAAATAAAAAGAAACTAAGCTTTATTCAGACTCATACAGATCAGCACCTGTACCTGTTTTAAACAAAAAATAAATATACTTTTATTGAGGATATGTGATTTTTAAAAATTTTTGTTTTTTTTACTAATAGAGCATGTGATCAAAATGTTTGGTGATCACTGTTCTAAGGAACAAAAAAAGACTTTTAGGTGCTGACAGGAAGTAGGAAATCTGTCCTTGACCTTAGGGGTGAGAGAAACACTGTTGTGACTGATTGACCTTCTGCTGGGGGGCAGGGTACAGAGCTGATTATTCTTCATAGATTCCTAGAACCTAGTTCTGTGTCTGCCATTTCATAAGTGGTCAGTAATGTTTTCCAGTGAGTAAATATAGCTCTCAAATGTACTGTAATTCCAAGTTTCTCAATTCTGTGGGCTTTTTGAGCTTTAACATTAACTTAAATTAAATCATTCTTATTAAAACACTAAGTATTCACCCAAACCATTACTTTTTGGTTTAGATATTGAATTTATTTAGTATTTGTTTATGTCTTTAAAAACATTATTGCTTATGAAAGGCAATTTTATAAAATATGAAAAATGCAGAAAAGTTCACTGAAGGTAAAAATCATCTGTCTTATCACCCAGATGAGAGTATCACTCTCAGCATTTTGGGTGTACTTTTCCAGCTTTTTCTAATGCATGTGTCTGAAAGTTTAAAGTTAAATGAATTCTACTCTCTATACCCCTTTGAATGCCTTTTCCTCCTTCATATGTTATGAGAACATTCCCATATTCTTTCATATTTTTCGTCAGTGTGACTTTTTGCAATGTTCTTAAAGAGTATGCTATTATATGGCATAATAATGAGTGGAAAAAACCAGAATCATAACTTAATTGATAGCAGATGCCAGACTTTTAAAATATGAACCTCATTTGAGCTCTTGCGTGTGTACGCTCTCACTCCTCCTCTCTCTGTATCTATATGTGTGTGTGTGTATGTATACGTGTGTGAAGACCCAGACTTATTTTCTTATAGTTCTTTCTTTTTTCCATTCATGTGTTTAACGCTTTAATCAATTTGGAATTTAATTTAATATATAGTGAGTGATAAAAAGCTTAATTTTTCCCCTAAGCAATTAACTAATTTTCATACCATCCTTAAATGAATATTCATTCCTTTCCCACTGATTTGAAGTTCTGTTTTTTATCACACATTAAACAATTGCGTATATTTTCGTAAGATTTCATGGTCATTTAAAAGTATATTCTTGTATCAGAGCCACATTGTTTTAATTTTTGTAACTTTGGCATAACGGCAATGCAAAACTTCCCTTATTATAATTTTTTGACACTTTCTTAACTACTGATATCTCTGCTGTTTACCACCTCTCTGTCTTATGCAAATAGCTTAATTTCACTGAGTCTCAGGTTCCTATTCTGTTAGAAGGAGATAGTAATGCCTACTTTGCTGGTTTGAGTGAGGTTGAATGAAATGTGTGTAAATTGTTTGGTGCATACAGCAAGTGATAGTTATTGTTATTACATGTGAAATTTAGAATGATTTTGTCAGGTTGCAAAAAATATCCCTTTGAGGGTGAATTTGGGAAGAATTGACTTATGTATGTTTATATCCAGGAATAAGGTTCTTTCATTTTTCTTTTTTATGTTCTTCAGTAATTTTTATGTTCTTCATAATTTTTCCTGCAAGTATTGCGTATTTCCTTGTTAACATTTTTATTGTATTTGTGCCTTTGGCGTGGTAAATAATTTTTCACTGTGTTTTCTAACTAGAATTCTCTTAATGGCAAATGTGGCTTTGGACAAGTCTCTGAGCCTCAATTTTCTTATCCATAAAACTGGAGTGACTGGTACCTGCTCTTCCCTTTTTCTTGAGTGGCTTAGGAGCAAATGAGACACTGTGTGTGACAGTGTTCAAAATATATAGAAAGTGAAATAAAATGTATTAGGGTCTGTTCAAAACAAGGTCCTATGCCATTTTGTTAACAGATTCTTAATTTTATCTACTATGGGGGTGGGGAGAGGGATTTCTTTTGGAGGAGGGGTGGGCAAGGTGGGATGAGATGGAGGATGGAAGGCTCCAGGTAGCATTGGTGGTGTTTTCTGGATAACTGTTTTGGAAGGTCTCAGGCCATAGGGGAACCAGATCCCAGGTAATGTTTCTATTGTGGGTATCAGGGTCAGCTACTTCCCCTTGACAGTGGAGGAAGCTTTGGGGCAGTACTGGCTTTGAGGCCTTGTATGAGTTTTTTTGAGGTCCCAAGTAGTTTTGGTATAAAGTCAGGTGATTGGCTGGGGCTAGGAGGCATCTATAGGACATCATAAGTAACGTTTCATTGTAGAGAAAACGAAAGAATCCTGCTCAAGGCAACTCTTGTTGTTAGGTGTCGTGGAGTCGATTTTGACTCATAGTGACCCCAGGTGACAGAGTAGAAGTACCCCATAGAGTTTCCTAGGCTGTAATCTTTATGGCAGCAGATTGCCAGGTCTTTCTCCCATGGAGCCTCTGGGTGGGTTGGAACCACCAACCTTTTGGTTAGCAGCCGAGAGCTTAACTGTTGCACCACCAGGGCTCCTCACTCAAGGCAGCTAAGACCTTTTTTAATGTTAATGGCAGGGAGGGTAGTAAGCCCTAAAGTGTAACTGGGACCATATATATATGAACCCACTTATACTTTAGGGCTTACGCTCCTTAGAAACTCTATGGGGCAGTTCTACTCTGTCCTGTAGGGTCGCTATGAGTCGGAATTGACTCGACGGCACTGGGTTTGGGTATACAAATTTATTTTCCAAAGTTGTGGATTAATAGTTTTTAAAATTTGTTTTCATATAAAGAAATACTTTAAAAATGAACTAAGGGGTGATTTTGCTTTATTTGATCTTATTGATAACAGTTAAATGGGTATGGTATTTTTCTAGGTGTTATTTAATGAAAGCATATGTTTACTCAGAATTGCAAGTGATATCTTAAATCCAGACTACGGCAGTGTATTAAAACAGTCACAAGAGAAAAACTTTTTAAATGTTAAGTCAAAAAAAAATTAAGTTATGATCATAAAGTGTTCTCTTTTGTGAATTAAACAGTGAATTCTGAATCTGGCAGTGGAAATGAATATGAAAAACTGTATTATGTGGCTTTCACACCTAAGAATTTCTCTTTTTCCCCTCTGAACAGATCAAAAACTGCTTTGCGTCGTAGTTGGAGCAGCACTACTGCTTCTATTGAAGGGAGCGTGAAGCTGCGAGAGGGCGCTCAGGTCCTCCTCACCAGTTCTAATGAGATGGGTACTGTTAGGTACGTGGGCCCCACAGGCTTTGCTTCGGGTGTCTGGCTTGGACTTGAGCTTCGAAGTGCCAAGGGAAAGAATGATGGAGCAGTCGGTGACAAACGCTACTTTACGTGTAAGCCAAACCACGGAGTCTTAGTTAGACCAAGCAGAGTAACCTACCGGGGAATTAATGGGTCAAAGCTTGTGGATGAGAATTGTTGAGTTAAACTTGTAAACAATTAAACGAGCTCTAGCATACTAGCATACTATATAGTGTATGTATATGCATAAGTGGTATACACACACACAAACGGGATAGAGCTAGTATATGTGTATAAATCTATAAGTAAAATATAGGGTATAAAATAGAGTCCATGGTTTATGGACTATTTATCCAGCCATTATTTAAATGTTGAAAATATGGTTATCTTCACGAAAACCATTACACCTATTCCTCACTTATCGACTATCTCGTTATCCAACATTTTCCATTTATGACAATAGTAAAAAAAAAATCAGTTATCCCACTACTCTGTATATTAATGAGGAGCCAAGGCAAGAGGAGGTTGGGGAGAGTTTGTGAGAGGGAGGGAGAGTAGTACCCGGGTGCGGGAGGAGCCAGGCCAGGCCCGTGGCTAGCATGGAGCGGGTGGGTAGGAGGCAGGGGCAGCCAGGCCACAGGAGTCGGGCAGGGGGCTCAGAAGTCTCTTCCAGAGAAGTTTCTCTGCCACCTCTGCAGCCAGCACTGGGCCCAGGTGGTCAGGCCTCAACTGCCTGCAGGCCTGGGAGCTGCCTGCTGCCAAGGGCTGTCTCTGGGGCGGGTGGAACAGGAAGGTGAAGAGGCCAGGCGTGATGGTCCCCGCTGAGGCCTGGAGTGCGGCCAGGCGATGGTGGGCTCCTGCTGCCCTGGGGGCTGCAGGCAACCACCGCCAACCACCATCACTGACACCCAGCCCCTGCAGGCTCCCAGTCGTGGGGGAGGGCCTGCTGGGGGCACCCGAGGGCAGTGAGTGACCAGGGGTGGGGTTGGGGGGACACCTGCTGAAGACGGGTGCAGTCTGGTCTCTCACTTAATGTGATTTTCGCAAAATGACCTGATTGTTGGAACCTAGCCTTGTGGATAAGTGAGGAGTGGGTGTGTAACATTTCAGAGAGAATTCTTAAAAAACCCGGAAGTATGACTTCCGGCCCTGATACTCAAAATAGAAATATTACATTACCATGATTCTCTTAAAATAATTTAAAGATAAGAAAATTTTAAGGCTTTATACCCATGAAAATTCTGGTAGTTAAGAAAAAAATGTGCCATTAGATTACCAACTGATGTATTACTTTGCTTACTGTTTCATTTTTGCCCATGACATTGCATTTTTCATAAAAAAAAAACATAGTGCCCATAATTGTGAAGGTTTTCACTAGCTTTGGTTAATACATGGTATTCACATGACCTTTTCCTGCTAAGCATTTTTGGAGTTTTTAATCCCTTTCTGTGCTTTATTATTAATAAGTACAAAAAGCTAGAGATTTTTCATATTTTTCTGTAAATTATTTGCCTTTTCAGGGATGCCTCATTTAAAGGTATGTTAGGATTTCAGGGTTGAAGGGGGCCCTAGAGGCCCTCCAGCTCAGCCTCTTGCCCATTGCCAACTAAGGAAATGCAAGTCTAAAGCGGTTGTTCTATAACCAGGGCCGCTTAGCTATAGCTCGCTGCTTGACAGAGCTGAGCATAGAGTTTGGTCTCTTGCCTCATGGCTCAGTGCTCTTTCCTTTATACAGTGTGTGTAATCTCAGATTTTTCTTTTGTGCTGCCTGACTGACTCATCTGGATGCCTACAAAAACCCATGATTAACATTTATGAATTCAAGTCATAATTAGAATTTTTTTGCATGTAATTAAGTTTCTTATTGGACTTATCTGTAAAATACACATAACACACACACGAGAAGCACTTTTAAAACACAATGCACTTTCACCTTTATGGAGAATTTGTCATCATTTCCTCCTAGGATATGAACAACATTTTTAAAAAACGTATTTAAGAGAGCAAAGTAAGATGTATTGAGAAGAGTGTAGTAATTCATTAAGTGTTTATGATTTCTCGACTTTAGTTTTATTTTTCATAAAACTGGTTTTGTATTTGCTATTGTTGCTGTTTTTATATTTCCAGTTGTTGCAGAGTTCAGCCTGTTATAAAGCTACCGAACTGTATCAGGTTGTATCTTCCATCCTGTGCGCGTTAACAAATCTAAGCTTTGTAGTAGAGTGATGTAATGATGGAAGTGCTTATGTTGTGGTATGTACTGAACTCTGTGTCCTATATGTGTAAAGGCTTACCTTTCATTGTAGATATTTAGACTTTATGTTACCACAGAAATAGTGGAACAGTTTCCTTTATAAAATTAAAAGTATCATTCAGAATGGAGCTCTCTTTGTGCTTAGAAATAATATGTTGAACTATTTTGCAATATACTATTTTTAATCTAAATCCTGTTGCTTTGTTGCCTTTTTTAAAGTGTGGTATTTCAAAGATTGCTAGAGCTATTTTCCTGAAATGCATTTGCAAAATAAGGCTGCTTTGTAATCCAAGTATATTTTTTATTGACTGAAGAAAATGTACTATAATTCAAAAGTAAACTTATTTTATTATACAGTTTATTGCTTAAAAACTGTGTTTGTACCCTAGCATGAAGTCCGTTGACTGCACTGGCCTTGGATGGCCACATTCTTCCTGTCAGATACTAAACAGCCCAGGTTAGAAACAGTAATGCAACACTGAATTTATTTTCAAGGCCAAAGAACCAATTGTTTTCCTTGTACTAGATTAAGATTATTAAATCCATATAAAGTATATGTTTACATCTAATATACATACAAATGAGATGTTTGCATTTGTGCCTAGCTTATTAAATGTCATTCAAAGTTTACTTCTTGAGCATTAATAAAAAGGGAAGCTGTTGTGGCTTTGGAATTGTATCTTGTCATTTACCCTGTCTGCACCTGTCCTTTTCTTGGCAGCTCAGGCTGCATATGCTTCGTACTTAACACTTGTATTTTCTCTTAGAAATGGCTTGGATTTGCCCTATCCCTACAGTCTTAATAAGTATCATACTTTCTACTCAACAAATAAAGTTATGTTTTTAGCTACCTTCTTGTAAGTATCATTTTGATGGGTAGGGAGTCATTTTAGGAAAGAGCATGTTTCTGTAGTTTTCTAACATCTCTTTAACCTTCTTTTATACAGCTAGGGCTTCATTTGTTTATTTAGGGCAGGTGGAACACTTTGAATTTAGATGAAACAAACGGGTATAAATAATAACCTACATTCTAGTAGAGAGCTTTATTCTTATATTTTAGAATAATTTGGGGGGAAATATTTCTAAGAGCATGAAAATCTTCAGATACAGATGTTTTGCTGTATTTGAATAGAAGCTTTTAATCTCGGTCTGATTCCCTTGCACCCTCCTCCCCAGAACTCTTTGTCCCCCTCTCCCGTTTTTAGCTTTCTTCTTAGCATTTTCCACTATTGGTCCTGCCAGACTTTTACTTATGTATTTCTCTTTCCCCCACCAGACTGAAGGATGGATTTTGAACTGTTTTGTTCTTCACTTTATATCTAACACCTGGAATAAATCTGGGCACCTAGTAGATGCTCAGTTAATGTTCGTTGAACGAACGAAGGCAGTGAAGACCACTGATTGTTTAAAACATAGCTCCTATCTAGCTAGCTTTAGATACCAGGCCCTGAGAGACTCAGTCACAGCACACAGAAATTTTGCTAGGTAAAGGGGGAAGGGGGACAGGAGAGGTTTGGATCATGGCTGCCCAGCTTTGCCCCAAAACAGTGACATGTAGGAGACAGAAAGATGTCATGGTAGGGCTAGGGAAGGGGCAGGAAAGCCACAACAGGGTTACCTAAGATGACTGCTTAACTCTTTTGCTTGGGACCACCTTTGGAGTTCTGTTTTCATATGATGATACTTTAGAGAACACAATAATAAAGTGCGTGATCTAATATAGCTAGAATGAACTGTCCATAGTGCTGGACTCCCATGCTAAGCATTTTTGTTTCAGCTAGAATTTTCTTTTGAGGTCGCCTATTTAGAACATATGATAATTGGCCAATGGCCAGAAACCAAATGTGTTAAGAATCATTCTTATTGGAGAGACAGATCTAGTAATTTTAACTACTCACGGTGCATCTGTTATCTAAATGTTGACTCAGACGTATTAATATGTACCACCGCGTTGCAAGCCAATAGAATTTATTTTTAATTTTTTCTTCATGCCCTTTGCTTCACTACACTTACATAATACATATACAGTAGTTAATACAAAACTCACATTATCACATATTTTTAGTAATTGTTTAATAATATACCTTGGTACGTAGGCCCTTATTTATAAACAATGTTACATAAACTGCTTGTGTATACAACAGATGTTCCTAGTGAAGTGTGTATAGGCTGAACAAGTTAAACAGTGAGATTTTTATTAAAAGCAGGATATATGATGCCTTTGCATAGGCAAAAGAAATTTTTTCTCCCTAAAATTTTGCTAATGCTTTTTTATAGTAGGGAAAAAAGAAATGTATGTGGAGGAATTAGAGTTGATGACAGTAATATATTCGTATTCTGTTTGGTAGAAATAATTTTTTTTTCTGCTTACAGCCTCTCCCTTGGGGAGAAAGGCACCAAGGAGTGGGAAAACTGTTCCCGGTTTTCATTTTAGAATATCTTATAGTGACTAGATTCTCATGAATATAAAGCAGCAACAAGTATATATTTTACACCTGTTCATCACTGACTAGACATTTCAGATAGTGAAGTCTGGTGGTTGCCTTGGTGGTGCTGAGGAGGGGCAGTGAGTTCTGGCTTATGGAAAGGAAAGATATTTTAGGTATTTAAATGGAGGCTATCAGCTTAAAACATAACCTGTTTCCAATGCTCACTGGTGCCGTTTAAAAAATGCTCATCAATCTAGTTTAAGTTCAGCTGTAAAATCGTGAATGAATGCAGGCACATGATTGTGTTGGTACTGTAGATATTTATACATTTACACATACACACACCCCAATAGGCTTCTTGGTCAGGAGGAATTTGGTCTCAGCATTACATAATAGAGTTTTTTGAATTGGCAAAGTGAAATTAAATTGCTAGTCTAAATCGACTTATACTGTACTGAATCTGAATTTTAGGCATTTCTTAAGGATAGGTTTAAATATACACCTGGTGTCTGTGTTCTCCCTGGCCTGTGTCAGTCTTATAAAGGTTAAGTTCTCTGAACTCCAGCTCAATAGGGTTCTTCATGGCTTTACATGAAGTAGACTTACTGTCTTAAAAACTGAGCTCATTATTATTTTTCACATTACCAAATCAAATGAGACTGACATGGAAATGAATCATGTAAAAATTATATGCACAGCTTCAAGCTGTTCTTTTTCTGATACGACTTCTGAGAGTCAGCTTGAAACTCACTCAACAGTGTTAATGGTATTGGCTGCCCCAGACAGTTCTTCTTAGGAAAGATAGGCATTACTATCTAGTTTCTTTGGAAAAAGTTCCTAAAATAGATTTTTTAATGAATTTTAATAGTTATAAAAAGCCTCAGTCATGGCAGGGGAAAGTGAATTTTGTATTACAGATAATAGCATAGAGCAGAAGAGAAAGCAAAAATTCAGTCCTCTCTATTGAACCTACCAATAAAAATGAGTTTCTAATATGAATTCCAATAGATTACACATCAATTAAAAATATTGTAATTTTCTCAAATAATCATGTCTCCTTGAAGGAAATAGAACCTAGGGAATTAAGAAATAGCTAGAGATTCTTGAAGCCTCCCTTCCCACCTCCTGGTATGTGACAAAGGAAATCCATGCAGTGCTCTGTTTAGTTTCTTCATAAAACATCTCCAGCTGCTTACTGGTATTTAAAGAGAAAGAATTTCTGTCTTTAAAATTATTTCTTCTGAGCGATGTCAGATACTATGTAAGTACTACAATGAGAATAATGGAAAGGGTTCAAATTATTTTTTTTCTCAACTATTAAAAAATTAGATGCACTAAAATGTAGGAAATTCACCTGCAGTCTTCCCAGTCTTATCTTTTGGTGAGATGTCTGCAATGGCTATCTTTTTGGATATTTCATTTTTAGATCTACTTTTTTTTATATAAAGCTATAGCAGTCAACAGTTTCCAGCAATTGCCATCCAGTGACAACGGTATCTCTATAAACTTAAAAGAGGGATTCTGCCCAATCCTGTGGTAATAACTGCACCATCACACACTTGTTGAAGGCCACCTCAGTCCACAGATGCTTCCTGGTCTCCAACACCCAGTTTATTCTGGGCTTTGTTACCATACTTTGGGGATGAGCACTGAAGAGGTGCAAATTGACAATTGAAAGCACATCTGTTATATCATCAAATACTAGGTGTGATAAACGATAACATTCAAAAGGCATCTTTTATGATTTTACTTGCTAACAAGGCTGTAATTATAACAAATGTCACAAGAGATATGGTGGGGTGATGCTGAAAGTTGAGGGTCATTAAATGACCATGATTCTCATGGTCCTGTCTGCTTTCCTACTTTTGGGAAACCACCCCTGATTAACCTCGTGAATATTAATGATTTTGTGATTTGTTAAGGAGGTCTTTGAAAGAATAAACAGGACTGACACTAAGCTTTCTGGTTTAATTCTTTATAAAGATTAAATATAGTTTGGCTCGTTGGGGTTATGCCCTGAATGAACTGGCTTTGGCTTTAAATGAATTACGAGGATCAAGGAGAAGAATGTACACACACACCCTGGCCACGTCCTACTGATTACAGGCTGGGTATTGGGATTTGCCTTTCACAGAGGTGAAGTCTTACAGAATCATGGACTTCAGAGTTGGAAAGGGTGTTTGAGAAAAAAACCCTCATTTTTTAAATGAGAAAATGAGTTTCCCGAGTCACATAGGTAGATAATTGCAGTCTATTACCTAGGTCTCGACTCCTGCCCAGTCAGCTTGTTGCTTCTCAAGTGACTGAAGAGTGGTAACCCATCCAAAATATAACAGTCATCTGAGATTTTGTCAATCCAATATTCATATATGGTGACAAGTAGCCTCTCTTAAAATGTAAATATTCCAGGGAGCGTTAATACTGTAGTTACTAATGCTTAAAAAAAAAAAAAAAAATTAGTAAGGACTGCCTTTCAACTAACAGAAGTTGAAATCAGCCTACTGAACTAGCATTTTGATGATGGAGGAATAAGTCATTTTGAAGAATTGCTTTAAAAGAGGCAAGTAGGCCTTACTAAATTGAGGGATTGGAAGCCTTAGAAAATTGAGGGATTGGGGAAATAGCTTGAAGTCATGTCAAGAAGAGGAATTTAAGAAATGGACATGGGAAGGCACTAAAAGCAAACTTTGGTCCTTACAGGTTTTCTGAGGTTAGCCTGGTAGTGCCATCTTTATATGTGAAGGATAACGTACTTGTTTTACATTACTGAATGCTGGAGAGAAGAGAGTGTTGCTTTAGTTTTGTGGTTATAGTTCATATATTTCCCCCTACTAATTTTTTTTTTTTTTTTTGGAATTGTATATGGAGTCCCTGGGTGGCACAAACCATTAAGCACTTAACTACTAGCTGAAAGGTTGGTGGTTTGAACCCACTCAGAGGTGCTTCAGAAGATAGGCCTGGCGATCTGTTTCTGAAAGGTCACAGCCTTGAAAACCCTCTGGAGCAGTTCTACTCTGCACGTGTGGGGTTGCCTTGAGTCGGAATTGACTTGACAGTAACTAATAACAACAACAATTAATTGTATATAATAGTTCTTACCTTTTAAAATGTTTTCAAGTCGTTAAGCTAGAGCTAAAAATAGCTTTGTACTTGAGTAGTTTATTAAAAGTTAAGTACACCCACTCACTATACCAAATGAAAATTGAATCTTAATAGAAGACTTAACTGTTTATTCTCAGTAATTATCTATTATTTTAGGCCATCACATTGAATTTATGAGAATGCTGGTTTTCCTTTTGTATGTTCACACAACATAGGGAACCATCTGCTGCGATGAAATTAGCAAAGTTAAACTCGGTGTTCTTTGGGGACCCATTTAAAATCATTAGTCAAAGATAGATTGATAATACGCTTTATACAGTTTTATGAACCTTGTCATGGGAAGCCTGTTAGCTGGAGTAGTCTGCATTCATATGCATCTGGTTTTAGCTCTACAGAGCTCTATGAATTTTATTTTATTTTATTTATTACTGGAGAAAGTCTACTAAAATAGCCCGACCCCTTAGGCCGTGCCCTTCCTGTCAGTTTGGATGTAAAGGTGTCACATTTTCTGGAACAAAGATAATCTGCAGTTACGTAATACAGCTGTCGAGTTTCCCAAGTCCTATGTGGACATGCCAGCAATTACAGAAAGAATTGTTCAGATTGATGAAATAGTTTCTGTGCTGCTTATTTTTAAACCTTAGAACCTCGTTCTAAATGTGCTAGAGAGTCTTTATACTTTTTTTTGAGCTGATACGGACTTGGTCCTAGTAGGGTTCCTGCTACTGTCGTTAAAAAATGAGAGATGAAGCAAAACATGGCACAGATGGAAGAGCTCAAGTCACCTGAGAATTTGAAGAGGTTTAAGGTAGAGTGCTTGTGCTTTCGTACATTCTATAATCTCCCTGGAGGGGAGTGAGAGAGGGAGGGTATCAGCCTCATTTTTTATGTGAAGGTATGAGGTACAGACAGGTCAGATACGACAAGCAAAACCAGGATTAAGAGCCCTGACTGGTGGAAGAGAATCCAAACTCTACTAAATATATCATACCTTTTTTTTTTTTTAAAGATACATCTATTCCCACTATTTTGATTTGCTGTGTTTTTGAGGTGCTGCCATGTATTAACTGGTCACTCCTCACAAATTACCAATTTCCCAAAACAATAGTTTGTGAACTCGTAGTGGGCCTCTTTATAGACATGGAATATAAATAATTACAATTGCTTATGACTTAAAACATAGCTTCTGCAAACTAACTTAGGAGCCCTGGTAGTTCAGTGGTTGAGAGCTCAGCTGCTAACCAAAAAGGTGAGCAATTTGAATCCGCCAGCCACTCCTTGTAAGCTCTAGGGGGCAGTTCTACTCTGTCCTGTAGGGTCTCTATGAATTGGAATCTACGCAATGGCAATGGGTTTGCTGTATGGGTTTTTGCGAACTTTAACTGTATGTGTTCAAATTTTAGGTGGAACTTTCTATCTTAGCTAATAAATACTAAGAGTCCACAGCATCCATATGAATTGCTATAGTCATCTGGCTGGAGCAGGTGCGAGTTATAGTCCAGATCAATCTCTTGCTGACACCCAGGGGTTACACCGGGTTAAATGAAACACCTGTGGCCTTCGTGTCTCACTGTGGAGCTGTTTATTATTCGTGTATGCAGGCATTTAAGATTTGACTATCATTTACATGAAAATTGATACCAGTAAAGACGATTAGAATCTATCAACAAATGAATCTCAGTGGTAATAAGGCACAACCTGAAAATGTAATGGATTTACAGTTTTTTAGAAAGGGATATGACTTCCCCCCCATTAATAAGAGTAAAGAGTTGGCTATTTAACCATGGTAGCACTCTCTGTTTAATTGGTTACTGCTGTTAGAAATGTAAAATGAACCATGTTTCTCAGTTTTTGACAGCTTCTCTGTCATCATCCTTTAGGAATGTTTCTCCAAGTGTGATTCTTGAGCCCCTTTCAGGTGGCTTGTGAGTTAGATTACAGTTTATATTTTGATTATTTTCTTTTGTGGCTGGCATCAACCAGAGCTTACCGACACAGGGATTTAGAGCTGAGCTCATTGACATCTTGTCTTCATGTATGCCTGATGACAGTATTTTTGGCAGTTAAGCAGATAAGGAAAGGTGGTCTCCAGGGTGTCAGTGCTCCTACAGATGCACAGGACTGCAGCTCTAGGGCACCCGAGTGGCATTCAGAGAAATGAACGGTTGTCTAGTATCAGCTTAGAACATAATGGCTTCCTCATATTTAAAGTGATACTTTAGATTTGGACGATGCTTTGACTGGTCACATATACACACACAGAGAGGGAATCAGTCCTGCTTGGGAATGCTGCAGTGCCTTGCAGGTAATAAAAAATGCTTTCCTGCCAAGGTGATGCTTTGGCACAGCTATTACCAGGAAAAAAAGTGGATGTGAGAATGGAGGAGAGGCAGAAAAACAGAAGAAAATGAAAACTTACTGATAATAAAAAGTAAAGCGTTTTTGCATAAGTACATAAGAAAAATTTAACATTCCTAATTCTTTTTCATGGAAATAAATTTCACCTGTGAAAACCAAGTTTAGCACCTCCACTACAACATGTCACCGTCAAACCTCCACGCACCAAGCGTTTCTTAATTTCTCTACTCCTTGCTACCCAGAGAAAAATGCTGTGCTTTAAATCTGCGTTTGATAGCCGTGATAATTACGCTATGTATATTTCAGCAAATTTGTGTTTGCACATACCCTAGGAGCCCATGATTAAAGGAGAGAAAACTTGGGTGAGTGCCAGAACAGCGGGGGACTGCATTAGAACCTCCGTAGGATCACTGGGGTGCCTGTCAGTCTACTGGCCCGGTCTGTCGTTACAAGTAGAAACCTTTCAGTTTGGTAGGTTCACGACTGAAACTGTTGGCAGTTTTTAGCTTAAAATATATTAACACTTATGCCCATGAGTGGATATGTTTCTATGCTTTCATGTATCATTGCTGCTTGAATGTTTTGTGTTTTAGTGATCAGAGTTTAATTAATGGAAACTTTTAAAATAAGTAATAATTTATATATTGGGTTTTAAATCCAGTAGGATACCTCACACTCAGTTTTGCACTTTTAGTAGGATAATTTTTTAAGGCATGAGGTATATTAATTAATAGGATGCTTGAATCTCTGGATCTATACTGGTGTTTTATCATACTCAAAGCACTCTGGGTGTCTGCGTTTTGTTTAAATGAATGTATACACATTTTCTTGAAAGTATTCACCGCGTGTTCACAATTGTCAGATTAATCAGCACAACTGGAAGTATCCAAGTGAAGTTTCAGTTAGTTGTCTATGAATTTTCTTTTCCACGTAAAGAATGCCTTTCCCCATGCTGAAGCATTACAAACAACTCCTTTATTTCCGCTTTCTCTCCGGTCGAGTGGTCCACCATCAACAAGGCTAAGGAGACATCTGTGACTCCAGCTATGAAACACAGAAGCAGCTAATTCTGACTACATTGAAGCAGAGCACACACATTTGAAAAGAAGCATAAGGAAGTATACAACAGCCATGCATAAAAGCCTTACGCAACCAAATCCACCCGTGTTTAACACTCGTCTATTTTCTTCTTTTGAAAGAATAGGATGAACTCATGCTCAAAACCTTTCTAAGGCGTGAAAATACATCTGTTTTATGTGGCACTTCAAAACAAGTTGGCACAGAATGAAAAATCACGTTTGGTCTCTGGTGAGTAGAGGAACCATCACCTAGGCCCTGAGGCTTAGGGTTCCCAAGGAAGAGAAATGAGTATGCAACAGGCTCAGGGCCCCGGTTGGGTCACGTTCTTGTTTTTCAGAATGGAGTCCTTGTAATTGCTTGTTCCAGGGGCAGCGGTGGCCTCCAAAGGCAGGCCCTGCTGCTGGTAGCCGTAGTTGACGTTTCCGCAGGGGAAGTGGCGCAGCCGGAACAGAGGCACTTCCTTGATGCTGGCGGTCAGCGAGGACGGTTCCAGCAGCAGGGAGGCGCCCGCCAGTCTCCCGGCGGCAGCGCTGGGCGGCGCAGTACAGCCTCCCTCGCGTCCCGCCTTTCCCTGCTCTCGCTGCTGCTTCCTCGCCGCTACAGGATCGTTCTTTTTGGCGGCAGGCTTCTCTGCAAACCACGAGCCGTAGGTTGGGTTCCATAAGCTGGTCGGTTTGTTTCGGGATCCCTGGACTTTGTGCACCTCTGTCGGTGGGTTGGACTGAGAGAAGGCCATGTTAACGTGTCCCCCTTCCCCGGCCGGCCCTCGAGGGCCTCGGACACAGACCTCGGCCCCGGCCGCCTTCTTCCCGGCTCTGCCCGAGGAGGTGCTGGGCAGAGGAGGTGGGGCGGTCGGGCAGTGCTCTCCTTCCCTTTTCGCTTGCTGAGGAGACACTAGCAGAGGAGGAATCCCCTCAGGGTCTTTGGGCCTCATGGGCACTTTCTCTTCCTCTTCCATAAGTGGACCGTATTCTATTGGTAACGCAGTATTGATTACATCTGGATCCTATCAGTAGGAGAAACGGATTAAAACTTAGAATCGCAGACAAAAGATAATGGATCCCAAGGTTACCATAGGGATAATCTCTTCCAAACTTACCTGCAGGTGAGGAAACCATTCAATATTTATTGAGAGTATATTAGTTTATAGGCACCAGGGGATAAGAAGTGACTGTGAAATCATACTTATCCTTGAAGAGCTCAGAGGATAAGTTCCATAATGGGTGGTGTACAGGGAGCTAGAGGGGCACCCTACTGCCTGGGGCACTGGAGGGCGGTCAGGAAAGGCTTTACAGAGGTGGTGACCTTTTGGCAAACCTTATAGATTAATGAGTTTGTAAAAAAAAAAAAAAAGTTATGAATTAGTTGTTATTTTTTATTATTCCCATTTATTCTTAATAAAATCCCTCCAACTAAACAGAAAAGCGTGTAAGTGTGTGGGGGGCAGAAGGAAGGGGAGGAGGAAGGAGGAGAAGGGAGGAGAGGAGAGACACCATATTGGCTTATAAGGTTTGTTTTTTGTTCTTCCCTAGCTACTTAGCATTTTCATCATATCTGGGTTACACTGAATTATAACTTTTTTTGCATTATATCATCACTTCATTTCATGGACAGATACCATAGTGCAGTGGTTCTTTCACTTGTTTAAATGTGATGGTGCCCTTTGTGGAAATCAGGTAATACTGAGGTGTAATGGGCAAAATTAGTCCCTTGGTGGTACAAATGGTTAATGTGCTTGGCTGCTAATTAAAAGGTTGGAGGTTTGAGTCCACCCAGAGGTGCCTTGGAAGAAAGGCCTGTTGATCTACTTCCATAAAATTAGCCATTGAAAACCCTACGGAGCACAGTTCTACTCTGGCACAGGTGGGATCTCCATGAGTCTGAATAGACTTGACGGCAACCGATAATGAATAAAACTTTTACAAAATTGATTTTGTGCTAGATTATTCTTACAGTAATAGGTTGTCATATAGAGAAGCAGAAGCAGTTGCCAAAGGTTTAAGAAAAATTTGTGGAAGGAAACTTTAATTTGAGGAAATTTAACTCATTAATATTTTATGCAAATGGGGAAAAGGCCTCCATTACTTGAGTTTAACAGAAAAACACATTGGTGTGATATTCACCAGCAAAAAAAATACCTTCCCATTCTCTTCTCACCCTTTAGTTCCCTCTCTGTTCAGTATTAATTTCCATAGCAAGTTATTTAAAATATGTCTGTATAAAACCACCTACTTTAAGAAGGATATTACTCTACATGCTTGGGAGAAAAATTACTGCTAAGTGTATGTATTTAAATTGGTGTATTCCATTAATACAACTTAAAATTTCATTAAGCATAAAGTTCTCTGAAAGAACCCCAAGTAACATGGGAAATGAAGTCCATCTAGATAAACGCTGACTCACCTACTACTGAGCGTAAAGAACCTGGGAGGATGGAATGGGGAGGATGGAAT
Source organism: Elephas maximus indicus (assembly GCF_024166365.1). NCBI lineage: Eukaryota > Metazoa > Chordata > Mammalia > Proboscidea > Elephantidae > Elephas > Elephas maximus. The sequence goes on from NC_064830.1 coordinate 48,321,543, forward strand.
GGTGAGGCTAGAAAACGAATTTAATTTAAAAATGTGCACTTGTTTTGTCACAGCTAAGATGGGGGAATTTAGAGAGGTGGTGACTTATTGTCTGCCTTTTTAAAAGTACTCTCCAGAATGCAATATTCTGACAAAATGAGAGCCAAGAGAGGGGAAGAAAGCAGATGCCAATGGAAAAGCCCCTGTGGGGCAGCGGTGTGGCTGGTGGAGGGCTTAGTCTTGACCAGCAGGCTCCTTGACCTCCACTGACACTGGAAGGAAGCTGGCGAGAGTGGATGCAGATGCAAATAAGCTTGTATTGGAGACAGGGAGGAAACTGAGTGGATTCTCACCCCACAGCCTTTGCTTTCTCGATGAGGTGGGAGGCATAGTTGTCTGCTAGCAGTCAGGGAGAGAAGTGACAATTTACACTCATTACTGAAGGAACTAGGTGAGGGATCTGCACAGGGACCTACGAGACTGCTAAAAACTGTGTGGCTTGGACAACCTCTCCAGACCTCAACTCTCATTTGTGAAAGGGGATATTATACTTACCTCAGTGAGGATAAAATGAAATTCGTGAAAAGCGATTTGTGCTACATAAATACTATGCAAATACTACCGATGATGTAAAAATGTCTCCAGATTACCAGGCGCCTTCCTGTATAACTTAATTATATACTGTCAGCTTTTTTCACACGTTAAAATTTCTCCAGTCAGGCTACAAAATATTTGAGAGCAGGTGTGTTCCATACTTCTCTGAAGCTCTGGTTTTGTCTAATAAAACATTAGGTACCCAGTAGGGACTAAGTTAATATTGCAAATTGAGTGGATTCTCTAATATTGTTGAGCATCTGGCCCTGTGTCATGTGCTGGTACAGAACGCGGCAGTTACTAGCATTTGCAAAATGGGCAAACTGAGATACCAAGCGTTTCACTTCATAGATGGCTAGCATCCATTCTCACAACTTGTCATGAAAAGTCTTTTCCATATGGAGTAAGTACCAGCCAAGGGGAGGAATGTTTGTACCTGGGTGCAGTATTCAATCCTCTCCAGAATTATGGCAAAGTTGGGCCTGTCTTCAGGCTGATGTTGCCAGCACTGGGTCATTATCCGGTATCTAAAAGAAGAATAAACACATTTGCGAAAATCAGGAGAACCACGAGGATGAAAAATACATTTTTCTCCCCAGCACTTTTCTAAATGGAATGGGGTGGCACGCTTGTCTTTTTGAGGGTGGCGCCTCAGCTAGGTCCTGCTGCCCTCTGCTGATGGGCCAAGGAATAGTGCCCCGGCATCATGATTCTTCTTTTTTTTTTTTTAATCATGATTCTAACCCCAGAGCTCATGAACACAGACGTGCTGGTGTTGACTTTAAATAGGACTCCTCTCACTCGGTTCCACTTTTGGGACACCATATTCTAATTATATTTCGCATCTGCCTTGCTTGTGGGGAGGAGGTGAAAGATGCCAGACGAACTGCAAAAAACAGGGAACGTTTAAAGGAGATCCAGACATACGGTGTAGGGCAGCAGGGATTGAGGACGGCACTCGAAGTCCTAGGAGAGGCTTGCGGAATGCAGGCCTGGTGAGTCCACAGCCCCCAGGCAGATCCCTTTCCTGGCTTGGTGTTACTGCTTTCCAGGGGCCGAAGACAAACTATCTCATTAAAGTCTCAGACACATCTTGGGCATATTAAATGAGGTCAGCCATCTGCCACTTAATTTTAAAATAAATAAGCATATGTGGCAGTAGATATCTTTTGAAAAGAAAAACTGTGCTTAATAACTAGTAGAAATGTTCCTAAGAGGGTCATACACAGGCCCGGGGCAGTTCTTAGGTGGGTCCATCCGTCCTCCACTCGTCACGAACTCCAGAACTTCCTGGTTGCTTTTGCTAGGGTATGGCATATATCCCAGGGAAAATATTTCCCATAGCAGCACTCCAAAGGACCTGTGCACAGGACAGAGGAATATATGATGGATGGACACACACACACGCACACACAGACACACATTTCAAATTTTAATTTTTTTTCATTATATATGGTTCCACAATAGAGAAGTTTTAAGATGGAAAAAAGTAAAAATAAGACAGTACCACAGGTAATGCTCCATAAAAAGATAACCATTGTTAGCATTGGTATTTGTTTTTTGTTGTTATTCCAGTTAAGTTTCTGTGCTTAGATTTTTTTTAACATAATTGCAGTCCTAGTCAATATGCAATTTTAAGCCTAGATTTTTTTACACATTCCATTATAGCATAAACATTTCCGATTCTAATACATTTTATAAATAAAATTTGAAATAGCTATAAAACATTCCATTGATTTGTCATAATTTGCCATAGAATTTCTATATTATCTTCAGTTTTTTAAATATTTAAAATTCTGTGATGAATCATGTAGGGATAAAGGTTAGTATCCACAATGTGTAAAGAACTCCTACAACTCAACAACAAAAAGATGAACAATCCAATTTAAAAAATGGGCAAAGGACTTGAATAGACATTTTTCCAAAGAAGATATTCAAATGGCCAACAAGCACATAAAAACATTTTCAACATCATTAGCCATCAGTGAAATGCAAATTAAAACCACAATGAGATACCATTTCATACCCAATCTTTTTTAGGATGGCTAATATATATTAAAAAAAAAAAAAAAGCAAATAAGTGTTGGTGAGTATGTGGAGAAATTGGAATCCTTGTACTCTGCTTATGGGAATTTCAGCTATATATTTTTTGCTTGTCTAGATAGATCACAGCATGTTTTGAGAGAACTAGTATATAGACTGCAAATAAACGTTTCTTTTCTTGGTTTAGGGTTCAAAGGAGAAAGAAATGGCATTGGTCATAGACCTTTAATTTGGCAAATAATTTAGAAAATAAAAATGTAAGACACTCAGTGAAATTGGAATTTCACATAAACAATGAGTAATTTTGTAGTATAAATATGCCCCAAATATTTTATGGAGTATACTTATACTTAAAAATCATTCAATGTTCATCTAAAATTCAATTTTAACTGGCTGTTTTGTATTTTATCTGACAACCTGACAGAGAAGGAAAACCTATATTTCGTATGCCAGACGGTGCTTTAGTCACCCATAAGACTGTCCTACATAGGAGCAGCAAGCCCAAGGGTTTACACTGAAGCATACAAAATCAAATAAAAACAAATATTTAAGAAAACCGCACTTTCTCTCACAACTAAACTTGCTCTGGCTGAAATTATAGAAATAGCAAAAATGATTGCTGATTACTTGTAATATTTGAATCAACGAGGATAACAATCTGATGAAAGGGCTTTTAAATCATGAATTGTGCTAACTGTGCTTGTTACCAGCTTTCTAAAGCTAAATCTTATTTTTGTTAATTCATAACTTGAAGGTGGAAAATTGTCTCCAGGTGTGGTGGAGGGAGGGGCTAGCTCTCAGGAAAGATTGGAGCCAAAACTTCCTGCATTATATTCAGATGTACTGCCAGCTGATCCCACCATCTGTTGCAGTTCTCTGAGCCTCCGACTCCTATATCTAATGCCTCCTGAACATCTCCACTTGCCTTTTAATAGCAACTCAAGCTAACAGGTCCAAACATAACTTGCTTTGCACTCAAGCTGTTTCCTCCTTTGTTCTTAACTCAGCGGTACCACTGTTCACCCATTTGCTCAAGCCAGAAGCATAGGAGGCGCCCACCCCCCATCCCACAATCATTCAGCAAGTCTTGTTAACTTTACTTTCAAGACAGACTTTGACCACTTTTCACTACTTCCACAGGTACCACTAAGCCAAGCCCTGCTCCTCTTTCACCTAGAACTTGGCAGTATTTTCCTAACTGGTTTCCCATTTTCATCTGCCCTACTGCAGTCTATTTTCAATGGCAGTTAAAGAGATCTTTTAAAAACAAGAGTCATGTCACACCTCTGCTTACAGCTGTCCACTAGCATCCGTTGTGCTTTAGAATAAAATCCACATTCCTTAATCTGGGTTCTAAAAAGGGCTTCCAACCAGTTCATTTTGGTCAATCCCCTGCTGAGAATTTTCATTTCCACCCCAAACTCAAAAAAACCAAACCCCATTGGTGTCGAGTCAATTGATTTCTACCCCAGGTATACTGAATTAGAATCTACACTTTAATAAGATCCCAAGATGATTCTTATGTGTACAAAATCCTCACAAATGAACCAATAAGCAACATCATGATAAACAGAGAAAAGATTGAAGTTGTCAAGGATTTCATTTTACTTGGAGCCACAGTCCACACCCATGGAAGCGGCAGTCAGGAAATCAAATGACATATTGCATTGGATAAATCTGCTGCAAAAGACCTCTTTAAAGTGTTAAAAAGCAAAGATGTCACTTTGAGTACTAGGGTGCACCTGACCCAAGCCATGATATTTTCAATCACCTCATATGCATGCAAAAGCTGGACAGTGAATAAGGAAGACCAAAGAAGAATTGATGCCTTTGAATTATGGTGTTGACGAAGAATATTGAATATACCATGGACTACCAGAAGATTGAACAAATTTGTCTTGGAAGAAGTACAGCCAGATGCTCCTTAGAAGCAAGGATGTTGACACTTTGTCTCACATACTTTGGACATGTTATCAGGAGGCACCAGTCCCTGGAGAAGGACTTCATGCTTGCTAAAGTAGAGGGTCAGCAAAAAAGAGGAATACACTCAATGAGATGGATTGACACAGTGGCTGCAACAATGGGATCAAAAATAGCAACATGTGAGGATGGTACAGGATTGGGCAGTATTTCCTTCTCTTGCACATAGGGTCACTGTGAGTTGCAACGGACTCGATGGCAACTAACAACAACAACAACAACAACATCTTTTATGTGGGACCAGTTTTTACTATTATTTTTCTCTTCAGAGGCTTGCAGAATCTTTACTGTCACCATGGTTCTGAAATTTCACGATGATGTGCTTTTGTGTGGATCTTTTTACCCACAGTGCTTGGCACCTGGTGGATGCTTTTCATTCTGGAGTTTATGTCCTTCCATTCTGAGAAATCTTCCTGAATTACTTCTTAGATATTTTTATTCCCTTCATTTCCTCTGTTCATTCTTTTTGAGACTCCTATACCTCAACCAATTGGATCTATCGATCTAATTCTCTTCATTTTCTTATCATTTCATTCCTGTATCCCATCTCTTTATTACAGTTGTTTTATTTTCTAGAAGCTTAACTCTGTCTTCCAACCTTCTGTTGACTCTTGTATTTGTATCATTATATTTAAAAAAATAAAGTTTATATTTTAGAACAGTTTTTAATTCATAAAAAGTTTTGAAGATAGTACAGGAAGTTCCCATATACTCTGCACCCAGTTGCCCTATTATTAATATCTTTCATTAGTGTGGTACATCTGTTACAATAAACAAACTGATATTGATACATTATCATTAATCCTTTATTAAACACCCATTCTTTATTCAGATTTCCTTACTTTTTATCTAACCTCTTTTTTCTGTCCCAGGAACCATAACACATTACATTTAATTACCATGTCCCCTTAGGCTCCTCTTGGCTGTGAGGGTTTCTCAGACCTTCCTTGTTTTTGATGACCTTAACAGTTAGGAGGAGTGCTGATCAGGTGTGTTGTAGAATGTCCCTCAGTTGGGGTTTATGGAATTCCTTTCTCATGATTAGACAGGTTTTGGGTTTGGGGAGGAAGATCACAGAGGTAAAGCGCCATTTCACCATATCATGTCAAGGGTACAAGCTATCAACATGACATCGCTGTTGAAGTTGCTCACCTGGCTGAGGTCGTGTTGGTCAGATTTCTCTACCATGAAGTTACTCCCTACCCTCCCGCCCCCGCCACATACACACTGTACTCTTTGGAACGAAGACACCACACAAAAAAAAAAATTTTTTTTTTTTTTCCACACAGCCCACACTTAATGAGTGGGGAGTCACAGTCCACCTCTCCCAGGACTCTATTATATTTTTATTTCCAGAGTTTATGTATTTTTTTCTAGAACACATTGTTTTAAGTAACTTTTTTTCCTTGGTTTATGATTGCAATAACTTTTCATTTTTCTGAGGATATTATAGTTTTTAAAATTTTTCCTAAGCTTTCTGCATTTTTCTTCCTCCAAGTTCCTTTTTATATGTTTGTTTTCTTCAGATTAGAGTCTTTTTCTCAAATGTTTGGTGATTCTTGGCTGGGATTTTTTTTAAAGACTGGGATACCGAGAAGCTGATTGGAAGCTCAATGTAGATGAGGCCTGTCCATGGTGGACATCACTCTAGGGCCATCTGGCTTGTGGCTGCTGTGACAAATTACCACAAATTTGGTGGCTTAAGATGACAGAATTGTTTTACCTCACAATTCTGAAGGCCAAAGGTCTGAAATCAGAATCCCTGAGCTGAAATAAAGGTGTGGGCAGGGCCATGCTCCCTCTGGAGGCTCTAGAGAATCCCTCCTTGCCTCTTTCAGCTTCGCGTGGTTGCTGGCATTCCTTAGCTTGTGGCTGCATCACTCCAATCTCTGCCTCCATGGTCACATCATTGCCTCTTCCTCTTCTGTGTGTGTGAAATCTCCCCCTGGCTCTCTCTTAAAAGGACATTTGTGATAGCATTTAGGGCCCACCCAGATAATCCATGTTAATCTCCCTTTATTGAGGCCCTTAACTCAATCACATCTGCAAAGACCCTTTATCCTTGTAAGGTAACATTTTCAGGTCCAGGGATTAGGAACTGATAACCCTGGGGGGCCAGTACGCAGCCTGCTACACTGGGCAACCCTAATTGTCCATATCTGTAGTTTTTCTCCTAATTGGCCAGTTCCTCCAAGGAGGAATTCTCTCATCTCCTGCCAGCTACCAGTGTTCTAGAGCCAAGGGGAGGAAGGTGGACAGACACTCTGATATAAGTAAATTTTTAAGAAATATCTTACTTATGGTACAGTGCCCACACTCAATGATGTCTAATGTCTCCAACCAGAAAGACCCTAGCCTCTTCAGAGTGGAGACTCCCAGTCTTGTGCTGATGTAGGAGTGGGACAGGCAACAAGACTCAGGGGTGAGGGAAAGAGCCAGAGGGTCCAGTTACTGCTTAAACAGACTTTAAACTGATTTTTTTTATACCCCTACTTTCAGAGATACCTAGTACCTCCAATACCTCGGCCTTTAAGGCAGAGTGAATCAGCATGCTTCTGAACCGAACCTTGGTTTAGATAGGAACTTTCTGGTATTAGTAAGACACCACCTGTTCAAAAACTTTCCAGTTTTCAAAATCATATCATCATTGTCTTTTTTGTCCTTGTGGGTTTTCATACAATTTGAAGATTCCTTTTGCTATTGTGTGTGTGTGTGTGCATTTTGTTCAATCTGCCATTTAAAAATGCAAGTCCAGAGTATGTTTTTAATTAAGAGTTTTGTAATTGATTTATAGTTTTATTCAATTGTTACAAATAACTGGCCTGCAAAATACTTTTTTTTTTTTTTTTTTTTGTATTTACACATGTGGCCTATGGGACCCAGGACTTAGATCCTTGCCTGGATGGGTAGCTTCTGACCAGTCTGATGCTCTGGCCATAGACTGGGGGCTAGGCCCTCTGAAGGGAGCCTGCTATCTTGTGAATGGGACAAAAGGGTTATTTTTTTTGTTTGTCTGTCTCCACTTAATAATGTAAGCTCCGCAGTGGCAGAGACTGTTTTTTTCACTGCCGAATCCGTAGCATCCAGAACCTTGCCTGACACACAGCAGGTGCCCAATGTTTACTGAGTAAAGCAATTCGTGGGTGAGCTGTTAGAAAACAGCCTGTTGGGATGGTCAACAAGTCCTGGTCATCTCCCTTCTTGGGTTCTCTGTAAAGCAACTATGCCAGGCTGTGTGGCCATGTCCATATGGGTCAGCAGGGAATTTGTCTTCTCCCTTCTCACTGTCCCTCCTGTCTAACCCTCTGCTAACAGCATCATTAATTTCATTTTCTTGAATAATCAATGCAGACCCTCCACATCAGATGGAAGTCCCTAGATCATCCTGTGTCAAGATAAACCCTGTCTCCACATTCTGATGGCGGAGACAATATGGCCGAGGTCTTTCTTGTAAAGAGTTGTTCTCAGTGTGTGGTCCCCGGGCCAGCAGTGTCAACATCACTTGAGAACTTGTTAGAAAGGCAAGTTCCTTTCTTTCAGAACTTCTTTCATTCTCAGCCCGACACCCCAGACCTTCTGGATCTGAAACTCTAGGGGTATGGTCCAGTGATCTGTGTTTTAACAAGCCCTCTGGCTATTCTGATGCATGGCCCAGTTTGAGAACCACTGTTGGCAGGGGCAAATTAATTCTTTTATCCTTCCCCTGTCAAGAGTATGAAATTATTTGGTCCAAGAGCACCACCTTCAGGCTGATGGCAATACCTGGGGGAGGGTAGAAGCAAGACTCACCATGTGTCTGTTTTAGAGGTAAATATTCCTTCCATGAAGGCCTCTGGGGGCATCCATTTAACGGGAAGCATTGCACATCCACCTTTTCTGTAGTAGCTCGCTCTGTGGGCAAGAAGAGGAAAACCAGAATTGGCTCAGGAGATGGTGCTGAGCGGAAGCTCTGCCAGGCAATTCAGGACCATGAAAACAATGGACTTACCCAGTGAGAGCTGAAATGAACACACACTTATTGGCAGTTCAGGAGGTGAGCAGGGGAACACAGATCATTTAGTTAAGAACTTTGGTGTCATGATTTAATAGGAGACAAAATAGCCTGCTAGAGGCATGAACGAAAAGATCTATGCAATGACTAAAACATCCATTAGCCAATGTTTAGATTTCCCTGTGGGTTTTGTTTATTATAACTCATAATGACTAGCATTACTCCAACCTTGTAAGTACAGCCTGTTCCTGACCATCTGCAGTTATGGAAGATTCAAAACAGGAGACAACTGTGTCTTATTCACTTGTAGATCCTCTTAGTATTTAGCTCAATATAGGCATCTGACAAATAGTCAGCTGCATTAATGATATCACTTATAAAAACTAATAAGTTAACTCATATGCCTTTTAAGCCAACTGTATACCTAGTCCTGTGTTTTCCTGTCTGGGTGTGTTGTGGGAAGCAGCTTCCAGCCAGCTCTCTAAATTAATTTATTACTTTAATATACATGCATTGAGTATTTAGTATGTATAAGGTACTCTTCTATGTGCTGAGGTCATAAATAAGTCATAGCCTCTCCCTTACAAGGATATGGCTTAGTGGTAGAAACATACATAAACAAATAGAAACATATATAAACAACTGTGGTACAGAATAACATGCATAATGCCACTATGTACAAAGTTCAGTAGCACAAATGAATAATTGATTCATTCTACTTGGGGTGGGGGCGATGGACAGGGAAAGCTTCAGAGAGGGAGACTGATGGGATTGAGTGGTGAAGGACCTCTCCCAGAAAGCCATCCTAGACATGGAAAATTGCCTGGAGTATACGGGGAACAGTGAGAAATGCAGGTAATTTGGGATGATTGAAGTGTAGAGTTTGGGAGTTACCAGAGATAAGGCTGGAAGGAAAGAGGCAGATCATAGAGGCTTGCTAAGCCAAGCTGCAACATTCAAATCTCAAGCTATAGGCAGTTCCAGGAGTATTCAGAGAAAGGAGGGGAAGAAGAACTGAGGCTCTCTGGGTAATAAAAGAAGGTAAAGTAGGACATAGAAAAGCAATGTGATGGATACCAGTGGTAGACAACTGTAGTAAAAACATTGCCAATTTATAATACTCCATGTGCTCTTGGAAACCCTGGTGGAGTAGTGGTTAAGTGCTGCAGCTGCTAACCAAAAGGTCGGCAGTTCGAATCTGCCAGGCGCTCCTTGGAAGCTCTATGGGGCAGTTCTACTCTGTCCTATGGGGTCTCTATGAGTCGGACTCTACTCGACGGCAACGGGTTTGGTTTTTTGGTCTGATGTGCTGTTAGCCTGAGATCAGCATTCTCACCCTTGTGGAGATTGTTCCCAGCTCTGACTAAGGTCTTCTTGGGTGCTTGGCTTGATCTCTCTTATTCTCCAAAAAACTAAAGCTCTATTTAGCCATTTCTCCTATCCCACCCTTTGGGGTTGCTGCTGTTAGCTGCTGTAGAGTCAGGCCTGACTCATGGCAACCCTATGCACAATGGACGAAAATGCTGCCAATGATTGACTGTTGTAACCCATAGGGTCTTCATTGGCTGGTTTTTGGAAGTAGATTGTAAGGCCTTTTTTCCTAGTCCATCTGACTCTGGAAGCTCCACAGAAATGGTTCAGCATCATAGCAACATCCAAGCCTCCATGGCAGACAGGTGGCTGGGGTAGGGAAGGTATAATTAGTAACCACGCATTAGAGAGATTGGCTTAGCTCATGTAGCAAATCAATGCTGTGAATAATTAGAAAAAGACGCTAGAGATTGGGAGGAGAAGAGAGATAAAGTGGAATAGATGGGTTTTGTCCTTTTTTTTAAAAAATGAAAAATCAGGTTTGGGAATATGACAGTAAAAAGAAAGGAAGGTGAGCTAAGTACTTATGGGCTCTTGAACTCTTTTCCAGGTGTGGGTAAAGAAGACCAATGAGCTGGTCCAATTATCTTGTCAGTTCTGGGGGGCTCTTGCCTGGGATGATGAAGACTATGGCCATCCAGTATTCTTGGGTATTGAGGAGAGTGGTTGAGTAAGCTAAATAAAGTTTACTTAATGGTTTTTTCCATGTAAGTATCCAAGTTATTCTGTGTCTCAGAATATATGAGTATGAGAGAGTTGGAACCAAAAAGACAACCTAACTAAGACTTGGTGTCAATAATTGCAAGCAGTATGGTTCTAGCATTAGGCTTTTAGGCATGGACAGTAATTAAAGTTTCCCATTGCCTGAAAGAAATGCAATGAGCTTTTAGGAGCAAAGATGACAAGGTACCAGGACATGACTGTTAAGGTACAAGAAGCCACGTGCCCTTCTCGTGAGTGGAAGAGGCTGAGGAGCTAGGCTTTGAAGGGTGATGGCAAGCTTTGCTCACCTGTAGATGTCTCGGGCCATTCCAAAGTCTCCAATCTTGGCCACTCTTCCAGGGCCTGGACAGGTCAAGAGGCAGTTCCTGGCGGCAATGTCCCTGGGAAGAAGGAAACAAGAAAACAAATTTCCTAATTTTATCCCTGGGAAAATAAATGTATAATGTCCACTATTGGGATTTTCACCTCCAAATAAAGTTCAAAGAGTTCCCTCCTTTGCCCTTTATTTCCTTTTTTATATTATACTATGGTATGAAAGAAATAGCTGTACCAGTTCTAGTTCTCAGGACCAAAAGGGAAATGGAAAAGGATTAGAGAAGATGATGGAAAATGTTTAAGGGAATCATAATAACGAAAAACTATAATAGGAACTTGAATTTATTGGTTATTTACTAACAGCTAAGCATTGTTCTAAGTGTTTCATATCTACCCTCACAACAACCATATGAGACACTAAAAAACACCAAACCTGTTGCCATCAAGTCGATTCCAACTCATAGAGACCCTATAGGACACAGTAGAACTGCCTCTTAGGGTTTCTAAGGAGTGGCTGGTGGATTTGAACTGCTGACATTTTGGTTAGCAGCCTGAGCTCTTAACCACTCTTATTCTCATCTTATTAAAAATAAATAAATAAAAGTAAAAGCAGATAATAACCCATTGCTGTAAAATCGATTCTGACTCATATCGACCCTATAGGACAGAGCAGAACTGCCCCATAGGGTTTCCAAGGCTGTAAATCTTTATGGAAGCAGACTGCCACATCTTTCTCCCACAGAGTGGCTGGTGGCTTTGAACTGCCAACCTTTTGGTTAGCAGCCAAGCACATAACCACTGTGCCACCAGGGTTCCTGTAAAAAGCAGATAATAGAAAATTCCATTTGGCCTTAGACTATTGTCTTATATGGAGGGCTAGCTGGTTTCTGCCAGTTGTCTGAAAGGAGTATTTTGGAATATGTCATCTATGGCATCAAGTTCAAGTATGTTAAGATAGTACCTAAGTTTTTCTATTTTTTTTTTTTTAATAAGTTATTATAGTGCTTACATCCATGATTTTTATCTAAGCCTGTGTCATGGATTGAATTATGTCCCCCCCAAAATACCTGTATCAATTTGGCTGGGCCATAATTTCCAGCATTGTGTGGTTGTCCTCCATTTTGTGACTGTAATTTTATGGTAAAAGGGTTAGGGTGGGATTGTAATACCACTCTTATGCAGGTCACATCCCTGATCCAATGTAAAGGAAGTTTCCCTGGGGTGTAGCCTGTACCACCTTTTATCTCTCAAGAGATGAAAAGGTAAGGGAAGCAAGTCGAGAGTTGGGGACCTCATACCACCAAGAAAGCAGCATCAGGAGCAGAGCATGTCCTTTGGACCTGAGGTCCCTGTGCCTGAGAAGCTCCTGGACCATGGGAAGATTGAGGACAAGGACCTTCCTCCAGAGCTGACAGAGAGAGAAAACCTTCCCCTGGAGCTGATGCCTTGAATTTGGACTTTTAGCCTACTTCTCTGTGAGGAAATAAATTTCTCTTTGTTAAAGCCATCCAGTTGTGGTGTTTCTGTTACAGCAGCACTAGATGACTAACACAGCCTGAATGCTGTAAGCTGTATGCACCATAGCTATATGAAGACTCATTCCTTTCTAGGTATAAACATTGTCTTCTCTGTTGTTCTAGTCTACATGGCCTCTTTCCTGCCATGCCTCTAAGCCATGATCAGAAGCTTTCCAAGACTCATATCTTGTGATCTCTGACTACTTCCCCATCCTTGACATACATGTGGGAATGAATGATACAGCCAGAAGAAACCTGGAATGGGTCTCTAATAATATTAAAGTTTGGACAGAAAAGAAGAAGTACTTAGGGGAGCATAAGTTTTCATATTTTCAACTGGTTTCATGAAGGTCCTGATCTTTGGTGGAGAAAGGACATGGAAAATAAACAACTGGCTGTTAAGACAGTATTTTAAAAATAGGATTTGTATTGGGCAATCATGGCTTAGGATACCAGCGTGAGAGATGGATGTTGTTAATGTCACTAACCCAATCAAGGAGGTTTAAATTGGATTTTGAGGGACAGTGGTGCATAAAATGTCTCAATAAAACTATAAAACCTTAATGTGGATGGCATCAAAAAAGAAGAGAAAATCTAAGATATATAGCCATTAATTCTGAAGAGAAATAGTGAAGCAGACAAAGAACAATATTTATGGCTCCAGAAAGGTCTTTATGCTGGTGTGTATGGTATGGATGTTTTAAAAATGCACTTGAATTTAATGGCACAAAGTGAATGGAATATCATATAAGACACAAGGAACTGGTAGACTGACACAGAATACTTTAGACAGCAGTAAACCATAATCAAGGGAAACAGGTCTGATAAAAAAAATGAGTGTGTGTGGATCAGCTGAGGGAGTTTCATTTTGAATTGAGGAGGTAGGTGTACATGTATGGAAGTCCATGAATCTTAGGGACAGAAAAAGGGTGTTGAGAGAGAGAGAATTAGCAGCAATACTGTTGTGGGAGTACATTGCAGACCACTTAGCCAGTTAGAAGATGTAAATGATGCTTTCTGATACAAATTACCAAATTGTCCTAGAAGAAAATCTTTGATTGAAATGGACAATTTGGGCTAGAAGTCTCTTTTTGCTTAAAGAAGACCATCTGGTACATTTTTGATTCGATATTTGACAATTTTATTCCTCAAAAAAGATAAAAAGAGCAAGGAACTATTACTCTGGGATCTAATTCTGACCTTCAGTAACTATCTGGGGTTGTGGAGGTGATAGGAATCTTGAAAGAACGTGGTTCTGTTATCATCTATAATAAGGAAACACTGGATAGAGTCATAATGTATCATGACTTTAGGAAAGCAGGTTTCAAAATGTCAGAGGAAAGATGGATATGATCCCTCAGCCGGAGAATCTGACTGCCATGGGGTGGAGATTAAGAAGTAGAAACAGCCTCAGTGAGACTTGAAGGGAGACACCTGATGTCACCACAGCATCTGCACAGTTGCTCTCAGATGACTCCAGACTTAAAAAAAAAGCAAGCGGTGGAAAGAAGGGTGTCTAGCCAAAAAAGAGTTCCATACATGGTCCAACCGTGTAACAACTGAGCAACGATAAAGGGCAGGGTTGAGATATGTGGAAAATCGTGAGTACAACCAAAACAGTAAGAACAGCAGTGCAGGACTGACCTGCCCTTTGATGCAGAGGATGTAGCTTTGGATGAGGACATAAGGCACTGTTCCAGCTCCTGTTTTGCTTCTTTATTCCTATCAAGCAGAATGCCCCTCAAGTTGGAAAGGTTTGGAATCAAGAGGAAGAATTGCAGACCAACATGATGAAATGACAGGAAAAGGATAAGCTATTGTGAGAGCATTTATTGCCTCATCTCAGGGGTGACTTTGGGCACGCAAGCAAGTATATTTCTTGATCTTTAGTGTCTCCACTTGCATTAAGTAGAAAACACAGCTTCCTATCTACTTACATGCTCTTTCATTTCTAAACACATATAAATGAGAAAACCAGTTCACTTCAAGTCAGTTCTGACTCATGACGACCCCATGTGTGTCTGAGTAGAACTGCGCTCCATAGGGTTTTCAATGGCTAATTTTTCAGAAGCATGTCACCAGGCCTTTCTTCCCAAGGTACCTCACGGTGGACTCAAACCTCCAACTTTTCATTCAGCAGCTGAGTGTGTTAACCATTCCTACCACCCAGGGGCTCCTATAGCACCTCTTATATTCTACTTTGTACATTACATATTCTAATAATTATGAACATGCCTTATAGTCTTTGAAGACATGGGTTAATAAATGTTAGTTAACCAGATTATTATGTATTAAATTAGAAGCAAATCATGAGAAACAACTTTTCGAAGAACCTAGTAATCTACTTCGGATTTCAGATTCAGGGCGTCAGCTGAGAAGGTAACCAACAGCCACAAGGAAAGAAATATATGTAGTCTATGATGTTTATTGGACAATATTCTATTGTTATCCATAGGGTTTTCACTGGCTAGTTTTTTTTTGGAAATAGGTTGCCAGGTCCTTCTTCCTAGTCTGTCTTAATCTGGACGCTCCAGTGAAACGTCTCTAGCACCAGTGGAATAGCTCCTACTATCACAGCGACGTGCAAGCCACCATAGTACAACAAATTGACAGACGAATGGTTCAGGGACTGGACAATATTTTTTTCTGTTATATAGGGTCACTATGAGTTGGAGACAACTCGATGGTACCTAACAACAACGATGATGTTTATAGCATCGAAGGTGAACATGATATTCTAATTCAAATACCATTTAAACAAGGTTTATATGTAGTAGAAGAATGAAGTGAGAAGAAAATAATCATTATGCTCCATTTCAGAATATTTTAGAAAAAACTTAATTTGTCCAACAAACATTTATTGTACCCTCACTATATGCAAAAGATAAAAAAAAGAATAAAATGGATCCTGGCCTTCCAGTTACCCCTAGTCAACTACTGTGAAAATATGAACTCAGTTAACTTCCCCTGAGGAGCCAAATTTTCTAGACTGGGGAAATCTCACAGGATATAGGGCTTGAACCTTCCATTCCAAGATCCAGGCAGGAGTTCAGGCAGGTGGTCAAAAGTAACTCACCAAAGTTTCCAGTGCTGGTATCGATGTTTTGTGATACCCATTTCACATATGGAACAAATGAAACCCTGATAAAGTATCACCCCAGAGACAAGGCTGAACCATTAGATTCAGAAACTCTGGTGAGGAATCTATTACTCTAATTTTGAGAAGGGATGCATGGGGAAGCACAGAGAAGGTGGAGGAAACAGCAAGGCCACTTAGACTCACCGGTGGATGAAGTGGTTTTCCTCTAAATACTGACAGCCACAGGCAATGTCGCGGGCTACGTGCAGCAGGTCCAGCATGGCCAGGGAGGATGGCTGATTCTGCAGGACACAGAAGCCATCCACTGATGAGAAGTTCATGGGGCACAGGAGAAGGTCTGGAATGCTAGTTTTGCTCACAAGGAGCAAAGGTGAATATGCTGCCCACTAGGGGTTCTCAAACAGGCTGATGGTTCTTGATGAGCGGGGCATACTCCCTACAGAAAATTCATGCTCTCATGGCTCTCATATTTTGATCTTCTTCTACCTAAGAAACTCAGACCTCCTTTACTTTTATCCTCATTGCATCTCTGATAGGGGAGGGCAAAGACTGGGCTTTGTAGTTCTGAGGTGCCCACAGGGGAGTCACCCACCATGGTTGGTCCATTTATTGAACCATGGATGTTCCATAAATATTGGGTGGTAGGTTGATTATAGCTCTGAACTAGGATTTACCTGGAGGGAGATGATTCAAATTCCTAAATAAGAAAACAGGCAAATAACCCCCATAGAGTCCAGGTCAGGGTGTAGATTCTAAGCTGACTAGGGGTTTTCTGAGACAGCCACAGATCAGGGCCTTCCCTAGGGCTCCTTTGAGCACTGGCATTGGCCTCAGGGGGAGGGGTGGGGAGGAAGGAGTCATGCTTCTCTAGACCATGTTTCAATTCTGGGGGGACAACTTAGGGGCCTGTGGAACATACAGCCATGTCTTACATCCAGTAGAGCAATTCCACATACATTATCTCTGATACAACATCCTGTATGGTGGGTAAGGAAGAAATGGTTATCTCCATGTTAAAGGTGAGAAGGCTGAGGGCTCACAGAGGTTAAGTGACTCACCCCAGTTCACAGAGCTAATAAGGGTAGAGCTAAAACTGCCCAGAGCTGGAATTTCAGGATTCAGGTTGGGGGAGGCAGGATTCTAGGTGTTAAAACTGAGCTTCTTAGGACAGAGTGCCAGAGAAGGGATGGAGTACAAGCCAATGCAGTACACAGCATTCAAATGAATACAGAATTCAGTACTCAAGCCCAGGAAGCAGTGTATTTCCATGGTCAGTTGAGTTGGTCTGAGTTTCAATCTCCACTCATCCTTACTGGCTGTGTGACTTTGGGCAAGTTACTCAGTCTCTTTCCACACCATAGTTTCCTCTTCTGTGAAATTGGCGTGATAGTGTTGCCCTCAGTGGATTGTTACAAGGATCCACATGAAGAAATTAGTGTAGTGCCACAGAGTAAGTGCTTAACAAAGGGATCTGCAATTATCATTGGGGTTATTACATGGGGGGCTGAAAGGGTCTTAGGAAATAGTTCCTTGGGTTTGGCTTTTCAAAAAACCTTGTTAGAGTTGAAAGTACTGGGCCCTGTGGGTGGGGTGGTCCCTATGTCCTGGGAAAAATAAAATTCGTCTATTTCTAAAGGAAATATTCATCCATTTGTTACACATTAACTAAATACTGACTAACCTGTTGCTGTCGAGTTGATACTGACTCACAGCAACCCTATAGTACAGAGTAGAACTGCCCCACAGAGTTTCCAAGGGGCAGCTAGTGGATTCAAACTACCAACCTTATGGATAGCAGCCGAGTTCTTAATTACTACACCACCAGGTCTGTGCTATGGCATTAGACATATTTTTTCTCTCTCTGAGAAAATCCTTTTCTGTGCCTACAAAGGGATGGCTTGGTCCCAGCTGTGGTAGAGGCGTGAGGAAAATTCTCTTCACTCGAGTCTGTTTGTGTCTCTGCCTTCATCACTCAGGATGTCTCCAGTGCTCCACGAGCTGGGAGGCTGCAGGGACTAAATCTTCCCAGACATCACCCTTGGGCCAGGTTTATCTGGCTCCCTGTCTTTGGCTGCTCTAAGCAAATTAACTGCTCCACTAATGAGATGGCACGGAAGCAGATCACGGTTGGCAACCTGAGAGGCGTGTGTGTATATAGTTAGGAAAGGAAAGAGGAGTTGTGGGTTGTTTCCACCTTTTGGCTATTGTGGAAAGTGCTGCAATGAACATTGGTGTACAGGCAACCAGATATTCTTAATTCAGTCATGGTTGTGGACACATGCTGTTGGTACTCAGAGAGGGTCTTGTCCAGTATTTTCCAAAGCGAGTTTGTGATAAAGAATTCAAAGGTCAAACAGGTATAGGAATTCTTGGATTAAGCAGGTGTCTTTATGACAGGACCTATCAGAGTTTTGACTATATGATAACAGGTACTGAGAAGCTATAAGATGAATAGCACACAGTGGGTCCCAAGTTTCACCAAAGAATTTATGCTGAAAGCTCTCATGCTGTGTAGCATCTCAGAGCGCTTGTGGCCCATCCTTTCAGGGACACTGTTTAGACCAATATCCTATTTTTATAGGTGAGAAAACCGAGGTGCAGGGAGGTGTAATGCTTCATTTGGTGTCACAGCTTCTGAGGGGGCTATACCCGAAGGACATTGTTGTTAGTTGCTGTTGAGTTGATTCCAACTAATGATGACCCTATAAGTAAAGAGTAGAACTACTCCATAGGGCTTTCAAGGCTGTGACCTTTCAGAAGCAGATTGCTAGGCCTGTCTTCCGAGGCATCTGTAGGTGGGTCAAACTGCCAGTCTTTCGGCTAGGAGTTGAACACTTTAACCATTTCTGCCACCCGGGGACTCTGTACCCAAAGGGCCCATAAAAAAACCCCAGGGCAATACATACTATTTTATACCAATAAAAGACTCCCGGGGAGCTGTGAGTGAAGTTCTGGGCTTTCTGTCATAGGGTGACGTTAGCCTTTCTCTGTTTTCCCAGGGTTGGGGAGGTGTCCACTGCTTTTGTGGTGCATGTCTTCCTGTGGCCATCATGGTCCAGTGGCTCTTGAGGAAGCCAAGATCCCAC
Organism: Elephas maximus indicus; assembly: GCF_024166365.1. Classification (NCBI taxonomy): domain Eukaryota; kingdom Metazoa; phylum Chordata; class Mammalia; order Proboscidea; family Elephantidae; genus Elephas; species Elephas maximus. The sequence goes on from NC_064830.1 coordinate 48,340,242, forward strand.
TCAGGGGGTCTTCTCTGCTCTCATCCCTAGTGCCCTGAGCCTGCTGGAGACCCTGGCAGTGAGAGGAGTGAGTGGGTGGACTCCAGGCCTGCCCCGTGTGTTGTATTTTAAAATTTAGAATCACCACTGAGATGTTCTAGTCTAAGCTCTGGACTTCACGTGTACAGATATGGAGGTTAGAGCAGGGAGTTGACTGCCTTTAGTCACGAGGTTGTCTAGTGGCCAAGCTTGGGACTCTAGGTTTATTCACTTCCCCAAGCCCTATGCCCTTAGCCACAGCACATATGCAGCACCTCCCTCAATATTTTAACACTTTTATTTTATTGTAAAACTGCCAGGTCGGGATGGCCAGGTGTTACTATACCTATTTGAGAGATCAGTAGTGGAAAGTGGGGCCTTCCAGGAATGAATGTAGGCTGACTTGCCCCAGGTCAGCTGGCTGAGTGAGTGCCATGACTGTCATGAAGCCCACCTCTGTGCTTGTCTCTAGCTTGGTTTTCCAGAATCAGCAGCCCATAATAATGGATTCAGGTTCCAGAATCCATTGCATAAAGCTTGTGCAATTTCTCAGGGCCATGGCTTGGCCATGGTCCACCTCTGTCCACAACCCCAAGTCCGAGTCAAGGGCTGCCTCCCTTGGTCCTGTTGAGTATGTTGCTTTCCAGGCCACCTACTGCTGCTCCTTCTCCTTTCCTTGGCAAACTACTGGAGGAAGAACTGGTTTTCACTCACCGGGCGAGGGCGGGTCTCTCGAAGGAAAGACTTGAGGTCCCCTCCTGCCATGAGCTCCAGCAAGATAAAGCGGGGCAGGGCTTGAAGACTCACCCCGATACAGCGCACGATGTTCTGGTGGTTGAATTTGCTGCAGAGCACAGGGTGAAACCGAATTTAAGTGAGCTCAGAATCTGGGAAAATCTAAACAAGTGGAAAGTGCAGGATATGAGATTATGTTTTTTAGTAGCCACACCATGTAAATGGATTCTGTAAATATGTGCACCAGGCCCCATGCTGAGCTGCTGCCAAAGACTCTCTGCTGAGCAGTGGGAAGAGCCAGAGGCAGGCTGACAGGAGTGCACTCACAGGGGTGGATTTGATTGACAGTGGGAGGCTGTGCAGGTGCCAGGGGGAGAATGTGAGATGGGGCAGGAGAGTGTTCTTCCCGGATGTCATGGACTGGCTGCTAGGGTTCATGTTTGAGTTCTCTGAGGGGGACCTAAGGCAGAAGCTGAGGAAACTATTTCCATGAGGGACCTGTGAAACCTGCCAGGTGACAGAGAGCCAGGTTGAGGACGTTTCACCTGCTTGTCCTTGGAATCTTGTGTGGGTTCCTCATGGGGAGGGGCCCCGGTCAGGAAAATGGGCCTGAGGTTTTTTTTTTTTTTGCTGTTGTTAACATGATCCTATCAGGACGTACAGGGTAGTGGGGCCAGGGAACTCCACATGGGCACACACGAGTGTGCATACACACACACATGCATATACACAAGCACACACAGGCATGCACGCACATACACACAGGCACATGCGCACAAGCATGTACTGCCACAAGCACATACACGTGCACACACAGTTAAAAGGCTGGGTGACTGTATACAGAAGTATAAACATGCTAATTGTTAGTAGTCATGAATGGTGAGATCGAGTAATTTGGGTCTCCTGCCATATAATCTTACACTTTCCAAATCTTATTCAATAATCATGGATTACATGTATAATCAAAAAATGAATAAGTTATATTTATGGCAAGGTGCTGACCCCATTGGGTATCCTTCTGTGGCTCTTGGCCCCATAAGCACATCACAGTACTGGCCTGGTCTCCTTCCCCTGCCACTTCCACCAAAGGAAGATACTGTGCTGCCCCAGCCTGTTAGGATGTGTGAGGTGTCCCAGTGCAATGGGCTCCACAAGGCCTAGCCAGACCTTGGTGTCCAACATCTGGCTCCCCCTTCAGCAGACACCCTTAAGAGACTGGGCTGCTGAGGTTCCCAGCTTAGGGGCCCTGGCTTAAATCTAGACCTGGGAGCCACAAGTTAGAGGGCACAGCCAGCTGAGATTGCCCTTCCGACTTGGACCCAGGGTGGGGCAGCCTTCCATCACACTGGAGCACGTTTCCTTTATAGTAGGCCTAAGAGCTGGGGCCAGTGAAGGGCATGGGAAAGTGTACTTGGACAGAGATTATAGCTTCTACTGCCAAAAAACTAGCATGCTCTATTTCTCAAGAAAAAGTGAGGGAAGCAGAATGGATGGATGACACAGGGATGTTGGGTACAGGCAGAATCGTATCAGTCTGGTTAAGAGACCATGGAAATTTTTTCCTGAGATAAGTGTTCTGGGGATGAACCTCACTGGTAAGAAATGGCAAGAATTTTGGGGTCCCATGTTGGGGAGAAAGGGACATGCCTGAGGACATCAACACCATTTCCCTCGGAGACGTCTATGTTAGAAACATCTCCATGCTCTTTATGGGGGTGAGGAGGGGACATGGGGGGTGTCTGTCTGTGGCTTTACCTGATGATCAGAGCTTCCATGAGGAAATCCAGTTCGTCCTGTTCTGAACACACCTCTGGCAGTGTCTGGGCACAGAAGGGGAGGGTGGAAAGGAGGAAAAGGGCTGTGAGCGGCAGGAGTGAGAGGCTGTCAGGTGAGAGCTGAAGACTATAGACCTGCAGAGCTCCTGGGTGGCATACAGTTAATGCACTCAGCTGCTAACCAGAAAGTTGGAGGTTCGAGTCCACTCAGCTGCACCTCAGAAGAAAGGCCTGACAATCTACTGCTGAAAAAAAACAGCCATTGAAAACCCTATGGCACATAGTTCTGTTCCGACGTACATGGGGTTGTCTGACATACACTACTCAACAACTGATTATAGAGACTGTGAGCTAAGGTCAGATTCAAAGGGGTCCCCCTTTTACCTTGACAGCCACTTGCAGGGGGCCTGGGTCGTTGGGCATTCCAGACACCTGGCCTTCGTACACCTCCCCAAATGCTCCATGGCCCAGACCCCTGTGGAAAGGAGAAGACAGGTGAGGCAGAGTCAGGCTGGGCCACAAGAAATGGGCAGCTGGGGCCCCAGAGCCTGAGAGTCCCACTTAGTGGATAGGCCAAGCGACCAAGGGTAACAGAGACACTCAAAGGAACTGCCTTCAACCTGACTTTACTAGGCAATCTTGGGCCTCAATTTCTGTACCTGAAAATGGAAAGAAAGCTTCCAGCCAGGGATTCAAGACAATGGCCAATTTTCATTCTTTCAGTGAACTCTTACTGAAACTCTGATATTTGCAGGGACAAGTTGGTGAGTAAGACACGGTCCTTGCCTGGGAGGGACAGGCCATAGGCACAGGGGGCTCTGGGAGCTCGGAGGAGGGGCATGCCCTGCCTGAAGGGGGAGGGGCCAGGAAGGCTTCCTGAGGGAGGGGACACCTGAATGAATTAAAAAAAAAAATTAACTGTGTTAAAATATATATAACAAAAATTTGCCATTTTAATCATTTTTCTGCATATAATCAGTGGCATTACTTACATTCATCACGTTGTGCTACCATCATTACTATCCACTTCCAAAAGTCTTTCATCAGCCCAGACACTCAACACCCCTTCAACAATAAAGCCCCATCACCCCAGGGCCCCTGCCCTGGTAATCACTAACAAGCTTTGGTCTCTACACACTTGCTTACCCTAGATATTTCAGTAAGTGGGATCATATGATATTTGCCCTTCTGTGTCTGACTTAGTTCACTCAGCATAATGCCTTCAAGGTTTACTAATGTTGTAGCATATACTAGAACTACCTGAATGGATTTTGAGGGAGCTCTGGTTCTTCCCATTGAGGCTTCCCCCCTTCCTATAAACTCCATGAATACACATGGGGTGTTAAAGTGGACAAATAACAATGCCCCCAAAGGCCTCTAAACGTTAAGTTTTGTCCCCCCTGGGGTGAGGGGGGCCCAGGGGTGGCTTTGCTGGCCTGTTGAGACTGGAGGAATCGTGGTGCTGTGATATTGCCCGACCCCCAGGGCCCCTCCAGAGGAAGGCGGAGGCGCTCACCGGATGAGGGTGATGTTTTTCCGTGGCACCTCCTTCAGGTCACTGATGGAGGAGATCTTGCCGGCAAAGCAGTAGTTGGGGTTGTAGTCAGTCATGATGGTCGAGGTGCGGAGTTTGCTCAGCTTGTACTCGGGGCTCTGCAGCTCCATCTGCATGGCTTGCAGTTCCTGGTGCTTCCGGCGGTACACTGCAGACAGATGGTGGTCAGCTAGAGGCGGCCTGGCCCTTGATGCCCAGCACAGGACACCTCCTCCAGGAAGCCCTCCTGGAGCTCCATCTTCTCTCCTGACCTTTAACTCTTTCCATCACACTTAGTAATACTAACAATAATGATTAGAGCTGTGAAAGTGTAACTTTGATAGAAACATGGTCAAAAGTAAAAAGCAAAGCTTAAAATGATAGAAATGGAAAAGATTTTATTGCTATTATACAGGAGCAAAGTCACAGTAGCCTGCGTCCTCTGAGAAGAGACACAAGATGGGATTAAATGCATAAGGAGTTTATTACGAGGAAATGCCTATGTGAGAAAATGGGGGAGGCAGCCAGGAAGGCTCAGAGAGCCCAGGACTACAGTGCAAATCGGACCCAAGCAGGGGAGTAAAGTTGAGTAGAAGCCCCCTAGAGGACCATGTAGCCTAAGGAAGTTATGGCCAGGCTGTGGGAGAATCCTAGAGTCAAAGTCAGCCATCAGAGGAGTCACATGTCCCCTGGGAGTAGGCATGCCTGGTGTTTCTGCTATGCTCAGTCACTGGGTGGGCACCCCGGGGGAAGTGTGGCTTTGCTGCAAACAGGGAGATGGATCTGAGAGTGGAGAGGCCTCAGCCGTTGGCCACCTGTGCGGCTGCAGCTGGGAAGGTTGCCCAGCGTGTGGCCGTGTGGGGAAGAGAGGGCTCAACTAGTGTCTGAGGACTGGTTCTAATCCCACCTGTTACTTACATGCTGGGTGACACTGGTCAGGCCATTTGACCTCTTTGGACCTCAGTTTCCTTCCCTATAAGCAGAGATAGTCACTCCTGCCCTGCTTCCCTACCCCTACTCCCCACACCCTGGGGTTGTTATAGCAAATGAATTCATGACCATAAAATGGTTTTTGAAAAATTCCAAAGAGCATTACCAATGTGAGTGACCATCACCACATCTCCCTACACTTGAGGGTATTCTGTAAGGCAAATTCTGTAAGGCAGGGAGAGATGGAAACCCAGAGGGAGGACTCGGGTGTAAATCCAGCCCCACCACTTACTGGCCAGGGCAAGTTCCCTCGTCCATGAAATGTGCCCACCATCATCACAGGGCTGTTTGAGGATTTAATGAACTAAAATGTGTACATCGCCTGGCAACATAGTAAGTGCGCAACAAGTGCTGGCTCTTATACCCTGAAACCCACTGTCTACCCTGCAGATTCCCCGCCCAGGGTGCTGGCTGAGCCTCCCCTCTGCCTTCCTTCATGTCCCTGTGCCTCTACCCTGGGAGCATGCTCACCCCCTGCAGCCTCCAGACCCAGGAGGAAGACACTCAGGGCCAGTGTTCCACTCTCCCTGCTTGGCTTGGTGGGGCCTGGGCAACAGCAGGCTCAATGTGTCACACATGCAGCGACCCAAGGTGGAAGCTGCGTCCATTAAAGCACAGGGTCTGATGAGAGCTGAAGGCAAAGTCTGGGGGTGAGCTGTAGCCACTGGGGCAACTTCTGAAGGGAAACACCCACCCCTGTCCTCCGTGAGAAGCCAGGAGGCCACACACAGGGATGAGGTTCTGAATCAGGGGTCCTCTGGGGAGCCACAGCTGCTCTAGTTGGTGGAGGTGGGGTAGTTCTGTTTTGGCTTGGCCTGAGTTGTCGTAATTACCACTCACCCCTGATTCCAGGAGCTAGTGGACAGAGTGGCATCTGTGGCACCTACAGCCCAATTCTGCCAGAGGTGCCTTCGCTGCCACCCATTGGAAGCCAGGGCCCTGGTACACTCACCGATCATGATGCCGGAGAAAGCCAGGACTAGGGCCGCCACGAGGGCGGAGGTCACAACAGAGAGGATCAGCGAGAGTGGTAGGTGCGGCTCTGGGGTAGGTGACACTGGAAGACAGGTTCCAACAATGCACTGAAAACACACTGATCCCTTGGGAATCTGAGCTGATTCCAAGTAAGAAACAACCTCCACAGCCAGGACAAAAGCCTCCTCTGCTCCCTGTCCCTGGAGGCCAGTCATGCCCTCCCTGTCACGGACTAAGCTCAGCCTGGTTCTGCAGACTTTCAGTGGTAGCTTTGGGGTGGAAGGAAAACTTTACAGGGACAAATATGAAAGTCTGGATTGTTGGTCCAAAACATGAGCTGCACAAGAAAACAATAGTGCATCTGGGAGAGATTTAGGGGCCTTAGATGATGACAAACTCAGTATGGCCCAACAATAGACTGTGCCTGCCAGTAACACACTTGGCTAAATTCACTCCCCCGTGGCCCTCCATGGCACAAGGCCAGCACAGCTCCCTGGTATACCTGGTGCCACCTGGGCACACATGTGGGCATCAGACTTGGCACCAGACACTACATTTCAAAGGGGACATTGACAAACTGGAACACATGCAGAAGTGGGAGGCCAGATGGGGTGGAGTCATGAAACTGTCCTGTATGAAATGATTGAAATCAACTGAAATTATTTGATCTGGAGAAGACTTGGAGGGGGAGGATAAAAGCACTGTCTTATGCTGAGTGAAATTAGTCAGTTGCAAAAGGACAAATATTGTATGAGACCACTATTATAAGAACTCAAGAGGTAGTTTAAACACAGAAGAAAACTTTCTTTGATGGGTACAAGGGTGGAGTGGGAGAGAGGGAAAGGGGTATCCCTTAATTAGATGTAGAAAAGAACTATTTTAGGTGACGGGAAAGACAACACATAATACAGGACAGATCAGCACAACTGAACTAAACCAAAAGCAGTTTCCTGAATAAACCGAAGTTTTATTTATGTTTTCATGGTTCATCCACGTAGTAGCACATAACAGGACTTTGTTTCTCTTCATGGCAGGGTAATACTCCATCGTATGGATATACCACATTTTGTTTATCCATTCATCTGTTGATGGTCACTCGAGTTGTTCCCATCTTTTAGTTCATGAAAAGTGCTGCAATTAACATTGATGTACATGTGTCTCAGTTTCTGCTTTCAGTTTTTTGGGTATATATCTAGGAATGGAATCAAAGTCCAGAGTAGCAGGCGTGGAGGTCTGGGGACAATGCTTTCAGGGGACATCTAGGTCAATTGGCATAAAAAAATCTCTTAAGAAAACATTTTGCATCCCACTTTGGTGAGTGGCATCTGGGGCCTTAAACACTAGTGAGTGGCCATCTAAGATGCATCAATTGGTCTCAACTTACCTGGAGCAAAGGAGAATGAAGAACACCAAAGACAAGGTAATTATGAGCCCGAGAGTCAGAAAGGGCCACATAAATCAGACTACCTCAGCCTGAGACCAGAAGAACTAGATGGTGCCTGGCTACCCTGACAGGGAACAAAACAGAGAATTCCTGATGGAGCAGCAGAGCAGTGGGATACAGACCTCAAATACTTATAAAAAGACCAGACTTAATGGTCTGATTGACTAGAAGGACTCCAGAGGTCATGGTCCCCAGACCTTCTGTTAGCCCAAGACTGGAACCATTCCCAAAGCCAACTCTTCAGACAGGGATTGGACTGGACTATTTTTATAAGACAGAAAACGATACTAATGAGGAGTGAGCTTATTGGCTTAAGTAGACACATGCGACTATGTGGGCAGCTCCTGTCTGGAGTGGAGATGAGAAGGCAGAGGGGGACAGAAGCTGGCTGAATGGACACGGGGAATACAGGGTGGAGAGAAGGAGTGTGCTGTCTCATTAGGGGGAGAGCAACTAGGGAATACATAGGAAGGTGTATATAAATTTTTGTATGAGAGACTGACTTGATTTGTAAACTTTCACTTAAAGCACACACACACACACACACACACACAAGCACTGTCTTTAAACATTGTGCTGGAAAGACAATGTTGTAAGTAAGAAATCCAATGAACGGAACAGGGTTCCCGCTCTGTAACTCCTCACATGGAGCAACATGCCTTGTGAGTAATGAGGTGCCTGCCCTTGGGAATGTTCGAGTGGAAACGGGATGACATCTTGGAGGGAATGTCAGAGGGCGGCTGGGCTATTGTTGTTGGTAGGTGCTATTGAGTCAATTCTGGCTTGTAGTGGCCCCATGTGACAGAGTAGAACTGCCCCACAGGATTTTCTTTTTTTTTTTTTTATTTAATCTTTACAGAAGCAGATCTCTAGGTCTTTCTCCTGTGGAGCGACTTGGTGGGTTCTAACTGCTGACCTTTCACAGCCAAGCCTTTAACAGTTGCTCCACCAGGGCTCCTTAGGATGGAATGACTAGCTTTTTTTTTTTCTTTAAGAGTACAAGTATTAATACAATGAAAACTGCATTATTTTGTACTTTTAACTTAAAGGTAGACTTTTTTTAACTCCCCATTATCTGTCTCCTCCTACCCCCTGGTTACCACAAATCTTTTGTCTCCATGTTTGTACTTCTTCTAGATATTTCATTTAAGTGGGATCATATATTATTCGTCCTTTTGTGTCTGACTTATTTCACTCAGCATGTTTTCATGGTTCAACCGTGTCGTAGCATGTATCAGGACTTGGTTATCCTTTATGGCAGGGTAATACTCCATCGTATGGATATACCACATTTTGTTTATCTATTCATCTGTTGATGGTCACTTGAGTTGTTCCCACCTTTTGGCTCATGAAAAATGGCACAATTAACATTGATGTATGCGTGTCTGTCTGAGTTCCTGCTTTCAGTGTTTTGGGTATTATCTAGGAATGGAATTGCTGGGTCATTGGGTTATAGTAGTTCTATGTTTAACTTTTTGAGAAACTGCCAGTTTTCCAAAGCAACTATACCATTTTGCACTCCCACCAACACTGGATGAGAGCCCCAGATTCTCCACATCCTTGATGACACTTGTTATTTTCAGGACTAAATGACTTTAAAGAGTGTTTCAGGACCCATCGCATACCTTTATATGCTTTTCACGTACAGAGCACCCCTGCTGGGGACAGGCAGGGGAGGGACGGGGGCTTACAAAATCTGAGTCCATGGAAACCAGCTGCATCAATGGGCCAAGCTCAAGCTTGGGCCCCTTCCTCCCCACTTCCCCCTTTTCCCCCCTCACCCTCTTACCGATGCAGGAGACACCGTCCTCAGCCAGCACCGTCCCGTGGTCACAGAAGCAGATGACCTTGTGGCTCTCAGGGTCCATGTGGCACTCATCTACCTCACAGTGACTGCAGTTTAGGTAATGCTTAATATTTACCTCCCCGTGGCCCTCCATCACTGTTGACAAGGAGGCAGGGTCAGCTCCACTGAGCCCTGGAAGACTGCCCTGCACCCCCACTCCCATACTCAGAGGCATCTGGGGCAGGGTTCATGGGAGGCCCAGTTCTGTGCTTTCTCTCTAGCTGGTCACTGTTGGTTATCTGGTCCCTGTTCCTGGGCCTACTGCCACCAGAAGTCCTCTTTGTGGGGAAGTCTTCTGGTGCATCCTGGTGTGTGGATGGAGTTCAGACGAGGACACACGGGTGCCCGTGTATCTCTTTGTGTGGACATGGGCTGGCCCACATGCCTGGCTATCAGGTTGAGTGGGTGCAAGTATGGGTATGGCTTTTGCTGCATTTTCTGGGATAGGCCTGCCTGTTCAGCATTTTGACTCCATGCCCTATCAGACCACACACGCTGTTTTCCAGGACACTTGATAAGTGGAGCTGGCCTAGGGAGGTTTGCTCCTGCTGCCTGGCAGAGGGGGTACCTTTTAAAGCTGGGGTGTACAGGATGCCCAGAGGACTGATGAAGGAAACCCCATCCTCCCCATCCATTTCGGGGTCATTGTTTGAGGCTGCGTTGCCCCCTGTAGCAAACCAGAGAAGAGTTTAACATAGAGGTGGGTGCCAAAGTCTCAACACACATGTGCATCAGTGGGGCATGCAGCTCTGGCCAAGGCCAGTGGGTCAGTGAGGGGCCCTGGGGGTGAGGAGATGAGGGTGGAAGGGAGGCTCAGGCACAGGGGCTCAGTCAGGGCTCGGCTCAATGAATGTCTCTGTGTGGGCCACTTTCCCCTTCCAGCTCCAGGCCAGCTCCCACTGTGGGGGCAGGGGTTTCACCACTCTGCTGGGGCCCCACTGCAAGCAGTCAATGTGAGCAAGAGTTGAATGGTTCTGGCCTCCTCAGGAATGGGTGACTGTCCCCTTGAGCCTCCTGAGGGCAGCAGCAGCAGCGAGGAGCTCTTTTCCTGTCCCATGGGGCCAGGAAGGGGTGGAAAAGATTAGTATCCAGGAGTGGGGCCCCTGTGCCTTAAGGCTCCCGTCCCTCCTTTCACATGGGACTGGGCCATCACTGGGCTCCCCCCTTGGGCTCCTCCCACCCACCCAGGGCTTGGAAAAAAGAGCACAAGGTTAACACAAGCATCTTTCACAGGATGTCAAAGCAAAACACAGGGCACGAACAGCACGTGCAGGCATGCATTGTGTGCTAGTCTGTGGGATGGACGAACACCATGTGCAGGCATGCATCATGTCCTAGTCTGTGGGACGGGTGTGCCATCATCTCCCATCCTCTCGGCTTGCTGTGGGCCCTGCTCTGAAGCTGAGTGGAGCAGCAGGCTCAATGGCCATCTGTGTGCTGAAGGGCTCCGGCTGCGGCTGCCCACAGTGGCCTCAGGAGTTGCTCCCGTCAGCAAGGAGAGTGGTGACTTTCTGGAAGCTGGTGGGCTGGGTCAGGGAAGGGATAGTGAGGCCACAAACCACAAACCAGTCCCTTAAGGGGCTGGCTCAGGAAAGACTCAGGCCAGGCCATCTGGAGGCAGGCACTGAGCTGGGCTGGGGGTGCGGGTTTGGCCTCCAAGGTTCTCATGCCAGCATGTCCCTGGGGGTGGCTCAGGGAACAGTCCGGGAAGCCAAAGCCTCATTATTATCAGCTTTGGGGGAGATCAAGACTCACATGGGATCTTGATGCTATCGCTTATGAAGCCGGGAGGCAGGATGCTGGCTCGAAAGCCAACACCCTGCCTCTGGCTGGTGGGGCCAGGCTGGGAGGGAGGCGTGCATGGTTATGTCACAGTCCACACTTGGAACGGGCTGGGGAGGGTGGGGAGGGCCGGGGGAGGACAGGGAGGTGAGGAGCCTAGGACTAAGAGGGGAGGGGAGTGACACCTTGAACACGAATCATCTTTACCTATATATCCTCCGCCTCCTCCACCTGAGGAGCACCCCCCTCCACCCCCTCCGAAACCCCCTCTTGTCTCCCACCCCCACTTCTTCATGGCCTGGGGGCAGGAATGTCCTCCAATAGCACCCTCCAGCAAAGATTTTCCAGACCAGGGCAAGGAAGTGTTATCATTCCAGCCACCTCCACCACCTGCAGGAAGAGATGGAGAAAACCCTAAATGAGTATGTTGGCAAAGTTAGGTCAGCCACTGGATTTGATAAAGGAAACCAGAAGTGGTGTGCTTTGAGGGGGTGCTTGCTCCATCTCTAGTTCCCAGGGGGCAGGTTTGAGAGTCCACAGCTGGAAAACAATCGTGCCATTTGCCACAGGAAGACCTGTCTTGGCCACACCTGTGCCCATCCTGTTGTGGCCACACCTTGTATCTCTGCTCAGATGAGGACTCTCTGGCTCCAAAGCAGGAAGGTTGCTTGGGAGGGATGGGGGAGGTGGGGAGCAGGCAGCACGACAGCTGAATTTGTTCTCTTCTTTCTCCCCATGCCTGCCATTTCCTGAAGTACTGGGTCCTCATTAATTCCTTCTCATCTGTGATGGTTAATTTTATATGTCAACTTGGCTAGGCCATGGTGCCCAACTGTTTGGTCAAACAATAGTCTAGATGTTGCTGTGGAGGTATTTCATGGTTAACATTTTCAATCAATTGACTCTAAGTAAAGGGGATTACCCTCCACAATATGGTGGGCCTCATCCTTAAGATCTCCCCCCAAGTATCTGTCGGTTTGTCATACTGTGGGGATTTGTATGTTGCTGTGATGCTGGAAGCTAAGCCACCGGTATTCAGATGCCAGCAGTGTCACCCACGGAGGACAGGATTCAGCTGAGCTTCCAGACTAAGACAGACTAGGAAGAAGAACCCAACAGTCTACTTCTGAAAAAGAATTAGCCAGTGAAAACCTTATGAATAGCAGCGGAACATTGTCTGATATAGTGCCGGAAGATGAGCCCCCCCCCCCCACCCCAGGTTGGAAGGCACTCAAAAGACGACGGAGGAAGAGCTGCCTCTCCAAAGGAAAGTCAACCTTAATGATGTGGATTGAGTAAAGCTTTCGGAACCTTCATTTGCTGATGTGGCATGACTCAAAATGAGAAGAAACAGTTGCAAACATCCATTAATAATCGGAACCTGGAATGTACGAAGTATGAATCCAGGAAAATTGGAAGTCGTCAAAAAATGAAATAGAATGCATAAACATTGATATCCTAGGCATTAGTGAGCTCAAGTGGACTGGTATTGGCCATTTTGAATCAGACAATCATATAGTCTACTATATTGGGAATGACAACTTGAAGAGGAATGGTGTTGCATTCATCATCAAAAAGAACATTTCAAGATCTATCCTTAAGTACAATGCCGTCAGTGAGGATAATACCCATAAGCCTACAAGGAAGACCAGTTAATACGACTATAATTCAAATTTATGCACCAACCACTCAGGCCAAACATGAAGAAATTAAAGATTTTTATCAGCTTCTGCAGTCTGAAATTGATCGAACATGCAATCAGGATGCATTGATAATTACTGGTGATGGAATGCTAAAGTTGGAAACAAGCAAGAAGGATCAGTAGTTGGAAAATATGGCCCTGGTGATAGAAATGATGCTGGAGATCGAATGATAGAATTTTGCCAGATCAATGACTTCTTCCTTGCAAATACCTTTTTTATCAACATAAACGGCAACTATACACAGGGACCTTGCCAGATGGAACACCCAGGAATCAAATCGACTACATCTGTGGAAAGAGAAGATGGAAAAGCTCAATACTGGAACAAGGGCAGGGGCTGGCTGTGGAACAGAACATCAATTGCTCATATGCAAGTTCAAGTTGAAACTGAAGAAAATCAGAAGAAGTCCACTAGAGCCAAAGCACAATCTTGAGTATATCCCACCTGAATTTAGAGACCATTTCAAGAATAGATTTGACATGTTAGACACTAATGACCGTAGACCAGACGAGTTGTGGAATGACATCAAGGACGTCATACGTGAGGAAAGCAAGAGGTCGTTGAAAAGACAGGAAAGAAAGCAAAGACCAAGATGGATGTTAGAGGAGACTCTGAAATTTGCTCTTGAATATCAAGCAGCTAAAGCAAAAGGAAGAAATGATGAAGTAAAAGAACTGAGCAGAAGATTTCAAAGCACACTTGAGAAGACGAAGTAAAGTATTATGATGACATGTGCAAAGAGCTGGAAATGGAAAACCAAAAGGGAAGAATACGCTCTGCGTTTCTCAAGCTGAAAGAACAGAAGGAAAAATTCAATCCTCAAGTTACAATAGTGAGGAATTCTTTGGGGAAATATTAAATGACGCAGGAAGCATCAAGAGAAGATGGAAGGAATACACAGAGTCATTACACCAAAAAGAATTGGTCGACGTTCAACCATTTCAAGAGGAAGCATACGGTCAGGAGCCGATGGTACTGATCAGGGACCAGTGGTACTTGAATAAGGAAGAGCGAAGGAGAATTGATGCCTTTGATTTGTGGTGTCGGCAAAGAAAACTGAATCTACCACGGAGTGCCAAAAGAATGAACAAATCTGTCTGTGAAGAAGTACAACCAGAATGCCTGGTAGAAGCAAGGATGGCGAGACTGCGTCTTACATACTTTGGACACGCTGTCAGCAGGGATCAGTCCCTGGAGAAGGACATCATGCTTGGTAAAGTACAGGGTCAGCAGAAAAGAGGAAGACACAGAGGCTGCAATAATGGGCTCAAGCATAATGATGATTGTAAGGATGGTGCAGGACCAGGCAGTGTTTCCTTCTGTGGTACTAACTCAATGGCCACCTAAAAACAAACATAACATCCTTAAGAGCAAAACCTGAGGTGTCTAGAAGGAATTCTGCCTCAAGACTGTAATCTAGATATCCTGCCAGGCTTTCCAGCATGCTGCCTGCCCTGCGGCTTTTGGGCTTGCTAGCCCCGCAGTTATGTGAGCCAAGTCCTTAAAATCAATCTGTGTGTGTGTATATATATATATATATATATATATATGTCTTTGTGTCTACATATGTGTATGTGTGTGTGTATATATATGTATGTTTTTTTTTTTTTGACACTTCAGGCACTTTTATTAGGTTCCATTGCAGGGCCGGGGCGGGGAACTCTGACCCAAGCCCACGGGCATCCCTTCAAGCCCAAAGCGGCCAGGCAAAGCAGGAGCATCTTGTCCCCAGGGAGGGCCCTCAGGTGGTGGGCATAGCAGCCACCTGTTCACCAGTAGGTTCGGGAGATGTGTGTATGTGTATGTTTATATATGTGTGTGTATGTGTATATATGTGTGTGCATGTGTATATATGTGCATGTGTATGTGTGTATATGTGCATATATGTGTGTATATATGTGTATGTATATATGTGTGTGTATGTGTGTGTGTGTATGTGTATATATATGTGTGGGTGTATGTGTATATACGTGTGTATATGTGTATATATGTGCGTATGCATATAGATCTGTGTATGTGTGTGTATATATGTGTGTGTATGTGCACATATGTGTGTTTGTGTGTGTGTTTACATATGTGTGTATGTGTATATGTGTGTGTATGTGTATATATGTATGTGTATTTTTTATGTGTATATATGTGTGTGTGTATATGTGTGTGTGTATGTGTATATATGTGTGTGTATGCATTTCCTCTTGGTTCTCTTTCTCTGGAAAATCCTGACTAATACACCATTGTAACAGGAAGTAGGACCCACCAGTCTTTGGGAAACCAACTGTCAAAACCCCTGCAGGGGTAACTATGGTGTTGCACCTTGTAGGAATCCTAGACTAGGAAGCAGGTAACCCATGGGCCTTACTGTTTATGGGCTGCGAAACCCTGGGCGAGTTCTTTCCTACCCTGAGCCTCAGTCTCATCACCTGTAACTTGGGAATAACAAGACCCACCTCACATGATTGGTGTTAGGATCAGATGAGACTGTGACCGCGTAAACACTCCATAAACTGCCAAGTGTAGGGATTGTTAGGAGTTTGAGAGGCAGAACACAAGTTTGCAGATGGCCTCACACCTCAGCTCAGCCCACTTCAATGTCTTGCCTGCCCGATTCTAAGGAGCTGCTCTAAGGTCGGGGGCAGAGAAGCCCTGGGGAGGTGGTGGGTGACACCACGATTACAATGGCAGCCACATAGAGTTGTGCTTCCCAATACCTGGGGCTGCTCTGAGCTCCTGCAAAGGAAACACCATGTATAGACCTGAGGTTGGAGAATTCTCTATCTTAATGCTGCACATTGGCCACACTACATCTCTTCTGCTGGCCCTTGAGGTTTCTGTGCCCTCACCCCCCATATTATTCTGTATGACATTACAGTGGGCAGTCTACTTCAAAAGACCCCAAAGCTGTCGCTGCTCCAACAATGACCCAGGGGGGAACCTGGGGTCTGATGAAGAGGGGGCAGGGAAAGAGCAGGGAGTGGGTCTGCTGGGGGGTTGTCAGGAAGAACTTGTGGCCGAGGTTCTTCTGGACCCAGAGAGGGACGCATAGGGACAGCTAGACGAGCGCAGGGGGGAGTTTCAGATAGTGATGACTACTGCGCTACAAAGAGGGAGCCCTGGCTTCAGAAAAGAGGCAAAGGTCAGCAGCAAGCTGGGACTACCACAGGGACAAGGAGAGCTGAGCAGAGCCCTCAGGCAAGCTGTGGGGACCTTTTGTCAGCTTTGGAAACTGCAGACCTGGAGTGTTGTGTTTCAAGTGGCTGACCTCCTTCTGCTGGCCAGGGGATGCGGTGTGGGCCTGCCAAGGTTGTTGCTGTCATGGAGTAGAGGAGGGACAGAAAGAGGGCTCTGGTGGCTGCGCAGGGCCATGAACACAGCAAGTGCACAACCAGTAAATTAGGGTGGGAGGGTCTGGTCCCATCTCCTGTCCTCCCTCGCCTATCCCACGGCCTCCTCTTCCATGCCTCCCTGACAACAGCATAGCACTTGGCCAGCTGAGGGGATTTCTGACTTCCCCGCCCCCCACCTCCATCATGCAGTCTTCAAGCAAGTGTGTAGAAAAGAAAGCAATGGACATAAAAATAAAAACAAAAATGAGTCAACAACATTTTTTTTTTTTTTTTTTTTAAGGATTGAGAGTCCTGTCTCTATCACTAAACAGTTTGGTCATGTTGGCAAAAAAATTCACTGAACCCTATGAGATGTTTACTCTTCTGTAAATGGGAATATTGATACCTGGCTGGAAAAGCCCACAGCTTTGTTTGAAAAGCCCATGTCCAAGAGATGTGGAAGTGCTTTGTTATTTCGTTAGATGCTGTGTAATGGAGCTATGAACACTGTTGGCGGTAACTCCCTGTGGGCCCGGTGGCTGTTTCTACTCTTTCTTCTATCTCTAGCCTTCTCTCGACTGAAGATAAATTGGTTTGTTTGAATATTTGCTTTAATTAAGTCTAAACCTTATGTGCTTTCAAATATCTTCCCTCAGTCTGATTGCAGAGGAAAAAAAACCCACAGAGACGAACTGCACGCTGTCTCTTTAGAGATAGTGGACTTCAGAGGAGTCGGATTTCACGTCCCCATCAGGGTCTGTCCCTGTCTCCCTAATGAGGAAGGAGAGATTTCTCAGTGAGGAGATGTGGGAGGCTGAAGCCCACCCACAGGAACCTGGAAGGCCCCACTCTGGCTAGATTTCTTTTGTCTGCATACATCCTAACTGGGGGCCCCTGAGTGGTGGTGCAAACGATGGAGCACTTGCTGGTAACCAAAAGGTTGGAGTTTCGAGTCCACCCACAGGTACCTCAGAAGAAAGGTCTGGTGATCTACTGCTAAAAAATAAGCCGTTGAAAACTGTCTCCTACAGAGCGCAGTTCTGTTCTGACACACATGAGATTGCCATGGGTTGGAACCAACTCGATAGCAACTGGCATCTTAACTGCAGCTCCTGTCTGCCCCAGAGGAAGGAAGAGCCTAACAACTCCATTTCGGTAACCCCCAGGGGGGCCAGGCTGGCTGTCGGGGTTGGGGAGGCCGAGTGTTGTTCCCTGTCTTGTTTTCTCCGTGACTTTTACAAGTCCAAACCCCATGTTAAGAGCAAAGTGCGTGGCCTGGGGGCTCCCAGTGTGTCTTCTGAGCGTTCATACCCCCTCCCCCAAAACCAAACAGAAACCATTGCTGTAGAGTTAATTTCAACTCATAGAGACCCTACAGGACAGAGTAGGACTGCTCCGCAGGGTTCCCAAGGCTGTGATCTTTACAGGACAGACTGCCACACCTTTCTCCTGCCGAGCAGCTGGTGGGTTCAAACTGCCGACCTTTCAGTTACTGGCCGAGTGCTTTAACCGCTGCATCACCTGTACTCCTTTTGACTTTCCAGAGCTCCCAGTGTCTTAAGCGCCAGTGGCAGAGATGCCCACATGTGTGTAATGGCATTGGGGTCGCACAGTTCCCTGGACCTGTCCTGGGAGAGGATGGGCGCTGGCAGGGCTTTACCTGCGGCTCCGGAATTGCCGTTGAGCCCGAGAACCGAGGAGTTATTCTCCAGCCTCTCTGGATGGAAGGTGTCTGTCTTGGCCCCATAGGCTCTGCCGCCACCGCCGGCTGCAATGATCAGGGGCATTGGCACTCCATCCTTCATCTGGCCAAAGAGAAGTTCAGAAATTGAGAAACTGACTGGGGCTTCTACTCTGGACACACTCCAGCCCTGGTTTAAATGTTTAAACATGTCTCTGTGTTTGAGGGATAATGGGGTTCCCTCTCCATGGTCTGAGAGCACTGAACTCATGTTACGTTACAACCCACCAGCTCCAGCCACCTGCATCCGTCAGGGTTCAAGCAGAGAAGCAAAATGACATATGAATACCAGGAGGCAGGGATGGTTGGGGGCTAAGCAGCCTGGAGACTGCTTACAAAGATTCTCATGGACTAGCCTGAGAGGTCTGGGTGCTGCTGGTTAGAAGCAGGTCTCTCTGCCCTCTCCTTTCTCTCAACTCTTAGGCGGTGCTATGGATTGAATGGTGTTCCCCCAAGAGATGCTGAAGTCCTAATCCTTGGTACCTGTGAATGTGACCTTGTTTGGAAATAGGGTCTTTGAAGATGTTAATCATTAACATGAAGTCACACCAGAGTTAGGAAGGCCCTAGTCCTGTATGAGTGGTGCTGCGGCAGCTGTGAGCCAAGGAACCCCTGGGGCTTCCAGCAGCTGGGAGAGACCAGAGAGGCTCTTCCTCTAGAGACTTCCAAGAGTGCATGGCCGTGACCCCCACACCCACAAGATGAAGCCCTAGGGATCACCTTCACTGTGGAAGGATCTAGACCGGGAGCCTTTGCTGTTAGTTTCTGGTCTCTGAGATGACTTCTGAAAAGTCTAGCTGAGGACACAGAGCTGGGCCAGGAGGGGAGAATGGGCCCTCTGGAACTCCGAAGAGGGGATACAAAGGTGTGGTTGGATTG
Organism: Elephas maximus indicus; assembly: GCF_024166365.1. NCBI lineage: Eukaryota > Metazoa > Chordata > Mammalia > Proboscidea > Elephantidae > Elephas > Elephas maximus. Next base: position 48,358,987 of record NC_064830.1, read on the forward strand.
GGCTGGTAAATCAGCAAGAGAAGAGCCACGCTTTCTGGACAAACAGGTAACCCATTTCTCTGAGCATAAGTTTCCTCATCTTTAAATGGGGATAAGAGCACCTGGGGCGTTTCTATCCCAGGGCAGTTGTGAGGGTCCAACACACGAAGCACAGAAATCACAAGTCCTCAGAGAATCTCAAAGGCTGGTCAGGAAAAGCCATCCTACCTTAAATACGTATGTGGCTCCGCCCCCCCCACCGCCTCCTCCGGCCCACTCATGCACGCTTCTGTTCACACGGATTTCTTCCTCTATCACGTTGTTCTCGCCAACACAGACTTTCTGGATTAGCTGACTTGTCTGTAGAAACAAAAAATATGTCAGGTTTGTGCCCAAACCAGTGTTCTCCACTTCCCAGCAGAAGGAACTACATTTAAAGACAGCATCTGAGTTCCCAAATAGCTTACAGTTGAGTTGAGACAAAAAACATACACAAATAACTGTCATCCTGTGTAGTAGTAGAGAAGAATCATAAAGATAGCTTAGATACAAAATGCTATGGGAAGCTGGGGAGAAAGAGCCAGCTTTTGTTGGCACCTGATGATCAGGGAGGACTTCTTGCAGGAGGCGGCTTTTAGTTGGGCTTTGAAGGATAGGGAGATTTTCTTACACAGGTGGGGTAAAGTGATAGAATTGCAGAAAGAAAGAGCAGCACGAGTCCAGAGGGAAGGAGGCAAGTAGGATGTTTGGGGGAAAGCACAGGAGCCGCTTGGCTCAGAAAATTCCATTTTGGGACTGAAAAAGGGTGTAGGAGGGCCTGTTAGGATCCTTTGGGCTCTGAAGACGGGATGGCAAAGGCCCTACATGATGAGATAGGGCTGGAGGGAGTGCAAATGGGGGAGGAAAGAGGGAATTAAACTGGACAGTTAGAGCACAGCCAGAGGCCTTAAATACAATCAGATGAGGAGCTGGACTCATTCTCTGGGCTGTGTGGAGCCATGCAGAGTTTTTGAGACGTTGCAGTTCCAAAGCACCGTGAGAAAAGAATAAAACAGCGGGAGGCCAGACTGAGTCATGGAAATCAAGTCTCCATTTTGGACATCTCATTCTTCCTTGCTAATGTCCCAGTTCTTGCCTCCAGAAATCCCCTGGCACAGGCTCGTGTCTCCCAGGTAGAATAAGGTGTGAACTCTGGAATCTGGATTCGCCGCCCATTCCTAGGTGACCTGAGGAAGTCCTCATCTCTGTGAGCCTCAGGTATGGAACGGGAGTAAAGATACCATGGGTTTTTGTGGTGCTGAATTAGGACAGTACACAAGTCAGGCAGCTAGAATACGAGCATAATGTCTCCCACATGTCGGTGCTGGTGTCGCTGGTTAGCTGCCATTGAGTTGGCTCCAACTCATGGCACGCCCATGCACAACAGATCTAAATGTTGCCCAGTGCTGTGCCATCTTCACAACTGTTGGTATGCTCCATTTCTTCGGCTGCTGTGTATTTTGAGTGCCTTCCAACCTAGGGGTCTCATTTTCTAGGTCTATATTAGACAAAATTCTGTCGTGATTCAAAGGGGTTTCACTGGCTAATTTTCAAGAAGTATATCTCCAGGCTGTTTGTTCTTTCCAGTCTGGAAGCCCCACTGAAACCTGTCCACCATGGGTGCCATTGCTGGTATTTGAAATACCAGTGACATGGCTTCCAGCATTCTTGCAACAAGCAAGCTACCACAGCACGACAAACTGACAGATGGGTGGTGGTCACACCTGTTAGGGATTGAATAAGTGGCAGCTGTTATTTTATCTAGGAGTCCCTGGGTGGGGCAAATGGTTAACACGCTTGGCTGCTAATCTAAAAGTTGGAGGTTTGAGTCCACCCAGAGTTGCCTTGTAAGAAAGACCTGGTGATCTATGTCCAAAAAAAGCAGCCATTGAAAACCCTATGAAGCAGTTTTACTCTGACACACATAGGGTCACCATGAATCAAAATCGACTCGATAGTAACTGTTTGTTTTTAAATTTTATTTTATTTAGATTCACTTCTGGGCCTGCACATGCTCCTGGTGTGAGTGCAGGCACCTGGGAGTCTGTGGGTGTGCTAAAAATTTTGAGAACACAGACTCCCTAAGTCTCTGAATAGAGAGAGCAGTGCTTCAAGAATGGCCACACCTGCTTGCCTACCCCTACAGCTCAGACAAATTCTCCAAACACCAGCCACCCTGACAGCGGAGGAAAATGACTTTTCTTTTGCTTAATGGAAGAGAGCCAATAAAATATCAAATTTTCATCAAATGCTGCTGTGTAACCAGCCAGTGGACATGGCAATTCATCTTGAGCCACTCCTTATGCTGAGCCACTCAAGGGTGCTGGCATTGAGTACTAGAGAAATTGCAGGATAAATAGCTGAGATACAATTTGTTTTATGGCATTTTGGATTTAATGATGGAAATAATTTATATTTTTTAGAGGGGATTTAGTGTGGGCTGTGTGTATGTGCAGCGTAGTCCAGGGCCGGGGTGGAGGCTGCTGGAAGCAAACACTGCTGCCACCTGGGAAGGAAACAAGATGCCAGGGGCGGCCCATGAAGGCTGAGCCCAGGGCAGGGGAAGGAAATGGGGGCTCTGGATTGGGGCTGTCGGCTGGGCAGACATAATACAGGGTCCAGTCTGGGCTCTTGAGTGGCCCTGCTAGAGACCTGCTGGGCAACGTAGGGTGAGACAGCTCACCACCCTGGTCTTGCCTCCTCAAGAGGGGCTGACCAGTCTGCATCAGTGGTGTTAAGAAGGTACATCCCCTGAGACCTGCTCCCCTTTCTCCTCCCCTCTGGCAGCAGCAGTGAGGCCTCCTCTCCTCCCCAGGCCTTTTTCCCAGTAACAGAATCTGAGATGGATGTAGATTGCTAGGGTGGAGAAGAGAGAGCAGATGGCTTGAGGATGGCTTTAGTGTGACTACAGCCCAGACTCAGCCCCACCCCCACTGCTCCTGCTCCTGTGTCTCCTTTAAATCGGGGTACGTGGGGTGCGGGGACAGTGATCGATTCTCAGTCTGCATCTTGCTGGACTCACAGTGGCATTTAGCGCGTCGCTCACTCCTCCTAATTCACTTTCTTCATCTGACTTCCAGGACTCCACACTCTGTCTAGTCTCCTCCTACCTCCCCTGCTCCTCTGTCTCAGTCCCTTTACTGCTTCCTCCCTTTTCCCTGATCTCTAAGTGTTGAGGGTCCCCAGGGCTGCATCCTCGGTCCTCTTCCCTATCTTTACCAACCCTAGACAAACTCATCCTGTCAACTTTATCTGGTTTCCCCCAAATGTATAGCTCCACCCTGGACCTCCCTCCTGAACTCCCTCCCAGGCATACCTCTCATGGTCTACCAGCCGCCTCCCCTTGGCTCTTTATAGACCTCCACAACTCAGTGTGTTGGGCACTGAACTGATCCTGCCCCAGACCTGCTCCTTCCCAGCATTCCCCACCTGGGGTGGAGTGGTGCCTCCTTCCAGTTGCTCAGGTACAATTCTGGGAGTCAACCTGGACCCGTTTCTTTTTCTCAGTCCCTCATTCAATTTGGCAGGAAATCCTTTTGGATTTTACCTTCAAAATATGCCCAGAATTCAACCATTTTCACCACCTCCATTGTGAGGCCACCATTACCTCTTGCCTGGACCAATGCAATGCCCATCTAGTTAGTTTTCCTGATTCTTCCCTTGTTCCCACATGGTATTCCCCACATAGCATCCAGGGTGAGCCTCGCGATACATAAGTCAGATTATACCACTCTCCTGCTCAAGACCTGCTATAGCTTAAACACGTCTGGGCGCTCTCTGACGTAGCCCCCATTACCTTGACCTCATCTCCCTCAGCTCCAACTTGCTGTTCCTTGATCATACCAGTGCGCTCCACCTCCGGGCCTTTGCCTCTTTTCCTAGGTTCAATCCCCCACCACTTTCAGAACTCTTCTCAGTTGTCACTTTTTCAGTAGGTCTCCCTCGACCAACCTGACATCCAACTCCGGCACTTTTGTTCACCCTAACGCTTTTCATCTTCAGACAGACTATATAATTAAAGTGCAATGCTTACCAGTTACAGTGCGTCTGTCCCCCCTCGCCCTGCTCGAACGTAAGCTCCTTGAGAGCAAAGAGCCTTGCTTTGTTCACTGATGTATCCCAGGATCCTGGAACAGTGACTAGCACGTAGCAGGTACCCAGTGAATGTTTGTGGAATGAATTTGAATGAGCTGTGGGAGTGTTTGCCTCAGGGGTGATGGTGGCAGCGGGATTTAGCACACTAGCAGCTCTCATCTGGGGGTGACTTTGCCCCCCAGGGGACATTTGGCAATGTTGGAAGACGTTTTTGATTGTCATGGCTAGGGGTAGTGGTGCAATGTTTGAAGACATTTTTGATCGTCATGGCTGGGGGTGGTGGTGCTAGTGGAATCCCCTGGGTAGAGTCAGGGATGCTGAACCACCCTGCAATATACAGGATGGGCAGCCCCCACCGCGAAGGGTGCTGGTCCAAGGTACCAACAGTGCTGCTGTCAAGCAACCCTGATTTAGACTCATGCTGCCAGGTGAGATCTGGGAGAACCCAGAGAAGCAGGGGCTGGGGTGGGACGTGTCCCACCAGGGAGAGTTTAGCAGCTGGAGCCGATTCCAGGCACCAGGTGCTCAGGCGTGGCCAGGTGCACAGATGTGAGGTTGGACCAGCAGAGCTGTCAAATCCTACAGTTTAATTCTTAAAGCCCACTTCACTCTGTAGAGCGTCTCTCTGGACACCGTTTTTCTGCCCAGGGCGGAGGTGTGGAGCCACAGGGGAAGCACAGTTATTTCCCCACACACCATGCCATGCCTGGCCCCACCAGCAGAGGGGGCTGCCCTCTGTCCCTGGCTGAGAATCGGCTTCCCACGCAGGCTTCCAAACTCTCCCTGGGCATCCACAAAGTTTGAGAGCGGTAGGTTGATGAATAAAATGATAAAGTGCAGCAACCCAGAGGAAAAAGCAGATTACAATTGAATTAAAAAAAAAAAAAAAGATGTGGCCCTGTGAAAAGATGTAACTGATTACAATCCAATCAAGTGAAAGTCCCTTGCAGAAGTCAGTGCGATTTTTCTGCTTAGCTGAAAGAATTACATTAGCATTCGATAAATTCCTGTAAAAATTACAGCCAGCCTGTAATTTAATGACTTAATATATTATATGAGGTTGGAAAGTCCTGATTATAGTTGCTAAATAAAAGTTGGAGTCTAGACATTTCTCATGAAAAAGGTTCAACCTGCTAAGCGTCCTTCTATTGCATTGCTTTAAGCCCTGATGTGAAGGAGGCCTCCCAGAGGCAGACTCCTGGGGGGATGTGGCGGACACCTGTGCTTTACTTCCTGCTGCCTCCCCGGCTCCCAGCCCAGAGCTTAGGAGGCCTGAGTTTGTTTTGTGGAATCACACTGCTTTCTCGGTAGCCATATCTGTTTTCCAAGGCTGCTCTTGAGTAAGTTCCTGGGGAAGGAGCCTGGGTCCTGGGCATGAGAGCCCAGCTCCCTGGCCCAGCCCCACCAGGGGGAATCTGTGCTTCAGGTAAGGGTAGAGCCTGGCCCAAAGGAGACAGGCCCTGCCCTGTAGAGAGGCTGAGTGCCCTCTGGCTCAGCCAGCATACCAGCAGGCCTGCGTCCTGCCTCCCCCAACACAGGCAAGAGGCAAACAACGGGGGGCCGGATATGTAACTGTGGAGTCTGATTCCAACTCATAGCGACCACAGCTGCTGTTTAATTAGTCTGTGCTCTCTCTCCCTCTTTGACAGCTGGATATCCAGCAATCTTTCTTGGCCTGTAACACCCCAGTGGGGTCAGGAAGCAGAATGACAGGCTGTCTCTGGGGCTGCAGAAGATGCGCTCTGGCTTGTCAGGTGTTGGACTGTAAGTGAGAAAGGGAAAATCAGCGGGAAAACCAGTTGGTGCTAGGCGTAGTGAAAGCAGGATCCAGAGCCCCTGCTCTGTGCTGCTTTGTGGGCCTCTGTGGTTTCCACTTTCCTCGTCTGTAAAATGGGGATGTGGACTAACATGGCCTTCCAGTTATGAATCTATGTTTTAAAAAAATTTTTTTAAGTTTTAATCATGCAAATAATAATAATGAATACTTTGTTTTTGTAACAATTCCTGATAAAGTACCCCAAACCCAGACACCCTTCTCCTCTTCCTACCTCCCCACCCCCCACTGAGAAGTAACATGTGTGGCTATGAGCTTGTGACTGATTTAATGTTAATCTGTTTTTTTCCTGTTTATAATAACATGGCTAGAGGCAATGCACCCGAGCAAGTAAGTTCAGGAAATGGAGTTCAGGCTTCATTTTGTACTTCTGCTGAGAAGAATAACCATTTGCTGGGTCAGGTTGGGTCTAGTTTTTTAGTTTCAAGGGTCTCTCATGAAACCTACGCCTCAACCTTAGTCCCTGCGGAAGCCCCAGCAACCACACACCACCCGCTTTCTGATGCACCCAGGTGGCCCTGGGAAAAGAGGGGTATTTGCAAGCAGAACAACAGTGCCTCCTACCATCTTTGAATGTGAACCCCAAGAAGGGAAGGTGGGCATTGGTGCCCTCTGAGGGGCCTCCTGGTCTGGATGAATGTGGAGGAGGAAGCCGTGCTCTGGGCACTTACGCTGGGGCAGGCATCCTCCCCCTGCTGCCCGACCAGGATGTACAGCATGTCGTCCTTCTCCAGGTTGAAGATGCCCAGCACGGACACACCATGGGACCGCATCATGGTGTTCTTCCCACCTTTCCCGCCAGCGGCTCCGTATCCTGAGATGCTGCAATGGGATAAAGCACATTGGCTTCTGCCATGTTATGAAGACTGACCCTTCCTGCCAACCTGCAGCCTCCAGTGGGCAAAGCACTTCACCACCGTGGTTCCAAGTGGGTCTCCTCCCACAGCTGCCCGTGAGGTCAGTAGGGAAGGAGTCCTCTCCCAACTGCCAGAGAGGAAAGTCGAGGTCAGAGAGAGACAGTAGGTTGCCTCATCACAGAGCTAGGAAGGTGAGGAACTAGTAGGGGCCAGAGGGGAAGAGAAAGAGAGAGAGAGACGGACTGTATGTCTGTGTATGTATTAATAGGGGTATTGGGGTAATGGCTTCTCAGATGCCTTCGATTTCTCCATTATGGATTTCTCTCCCTGTCTAAGATCAAACAACTCATGTGTTGCTACTTACCAGTTGTGTGACCTTAGATAAGTAACGTAACCACCCATACACCCTTTTAAACTACTTGTAAGACAAGTAACTTAACCATCCTGTAACCATATTCGCAAAATGGTGATAATAAAAGAACCTATCTCTTACTCTGGGTCCCTAAGTGGTACAAACAGCTAGCAAGTTGGAGGTTTGCATCTACCCATAGGTGCCTTGGAAGAAAGGCCTGGTCATCTACGGAAAAGTCAGCCATTGAAAGCCCTAAGGAACACGGTTCTTCTCTGACACAATGGGGTCACCATGGAGTTGACTTGATGGCAATTATTTTTTTTAGCCTCCTACCTCATTTAAAGGCCTCTTTAAAGTGTTAAAAAGCAAAGATGTCACTTGAAGGACTAAGATGCGCCTGAACCAAGACATGGTGTTTTCAGTTGCTTCATATACATGCAAAAGTTGAGCAAGAAATAAGGAAGATCAAAGAATTGATGCCTTTGAATTATCGTGTTGGCAAAGAATATTGAATACACAATGGACTTCCAGAAGAACGAACAAATCTGTCTTGGAAGAAGTACAGCCAGAATGCTCCTTATAAGCAAGGACGGCGAGGGATCAGTCCCCGTAAAAGGACATCATGCTTGGTAAAGTAGAGAGTCGGTGAAAAAGAAGAAGACCCTCAAGGAGATGGATTGACACAGTGGCTGCAGTGATGGGCTCAGACATAGCAACGATTGTGAGGCTAGTGCAGGACCGGGCAGTGTTTCATTCTGTTGGACATAGTATGGTTATGAGTTGGAATTGACTTGGCAGCTCCTAATAACAACAACCCCATGTATGGAGCCCTGGTGGCTTAGTGGTTAAGAGCTATGGCTGCTACTCAAAAGGTCAGCAGTTCAAATCCACCAGCTGCTCCTTGGAAACCTCATGGGGCAGTTCTGCTCCGTCCTATAGGGTTGCTATGAGTCAGAATCAACTCAACAGCAATGGGTTTACCTCATGTATGTTATGAAGATTGAGGGAATTAAGACATGCCCAGTCTTAGAATTGTGGCTGGCACCTAGCAAGCATTCAAATGTTTGTTATCGTTATTGTTACTACTGCTCTTATTATTATTAATGGTGGCAATAGCAGTAATTGACTTGGTACACAGTCTCCCTTGGGGTCTAGAAACAAGGAGGCTCCACATGGAATGGGTGAAGAAGTGTTTGCAGGAACAGACTGTTTATTCCCATCCCACCAGGAAGGCCTTCTGGAGCAATATGCGTGTAGACAACAAACAATGGATCACGATGAAAATAAAAACAGTGTGGGAATGTGGAGTTGCTTCTGCTGCCTCTTGGGTTGTTGAGATGAATTTAAGCAAGGATGAGGAAAAAGGAACTCAATTCGTGAACCGTATCAGAGGAGCAGCTTGTCTTGAAGACAGCTAGCATACCAGCAACAAATGTCTCCCCAGAGACCAGCTGTCAGGGAAAAGGGACTTGGGAGGATGTTCATGTTCCCATGTGTTCAGGTCCCAGGTCCTTTTTGAAACCTTCCAGGAAGAGATGCAAGCCGGCTTTGCACTTGTGCACACACACAGAGGCTCCTCCATCTAGAATCCATCTGCCATTCTGGGAAATGCCCACCTTCTACGTATGCAGAGGGGCCTCCCCGGCTGAGCTCAGGCCCTTTCTGCAGAGACAATTGGAAGGCTACTTACTGCTAATGTGGCCACCCAGGAACCAAGGTCTCGGCAGGATGCAGATAGAGAATCTCTGCCCCATCACCTCGGCCAGTGGTCAAGCACGGACTGGAGTTTATCCCATAGAGGGCTCTGTGTAAACCTATGGCTAAGAGGAGACCTGAGACAGGTGCCAGGCCCTCAAATGGCTTACAAAGAAACTGGGGAGTTAGGTCATGGTTATGAAAAGAGAAATCTCACCATAACCAGTTGCCCCTGAGTCGATTCTGATTCATGGTGACCCCATGTGTGTCAAAGTAGAACTGGGCTCTGTAGGGTTTTCAACAGGTGACTTTTTGAAAGTAGATTGTGAGGCCTTTCTACTGAGGTGACTCTGGGTGGACGCAAACCCAGCGTAAACAGTTGAGTGCATTACCCATCTCTACCACCCAGGGACTCCAGTCCCACCATAGGATGCCTACACTGGGGAGGCAAAGTGAAGTGGCCAAAGACTCAGGGGTTCCGTGATCTGAGTGCACCATTTCCTAGCTGCGTGTCGTACCAGAGACCCGGCTGCTTCGCCAGGGAAGAAGAATTATATCTTCTTTTCCAAACTCACAGGGCAGTGAGGAGGTTCAACAGGAAAAGGAGATAACGGGGTGAAAGCTGCAAATCTCACACAAAGATGAAGGCTGCCAGTGGATCACAGCCCAGGAGGAGGCCCAGGGCTGCGAAGTGTTTGGAGGTGGAGGCAAATGGAAGGCGTGGCTTGTTGTGGAGGGGATCGTTTGAAGACAGCTTCACAGAGTTGCTGGTGGATGGGTTAGATGCTGAGACAAGCAGAAAGGGGCAGAATGTCGGAGCCAGGGCTTGTGTGAACTGAAGTGAGGAGGCAGGAAAGCCCACAGAATGTCTGACTGCTGCAGGAGGCTAGATGGCAGAGTGTGGTAGGGTGGGGGTGTGGGGTGGGGTCATGCAGTGAGAGAGAAGTCGGGGCCAATCATTGATCATCCTGCAATGTTCCCAGAGTAAATGCATGTTTACAGGCCTTATGGCATTGCCCCGACAGCTGTAAGCAGTGGGTGTTATTCATCTCATTTGACAGATGAGGAAACTGAGGCTTAGAGGGATTAGGTGACTCGTCTGAGGTCACACAGCTGCTAAGTGGCAGACACAGGTCCAAATCACGCGTTTCCCCTCATTGAGGCCATTTCTTGTCCAAGATGCTGCCGGGAGGCTTCTGGTTTCTGCTGGTGGTCTGAGAAACTATTGTCCTACCCCAGTTCCCTCAGACTCTCAGGCAAACACTCACTCCTGATCCGTTAGAAATGGAGAAGGTGATGAGGATAATTAAAAGGCTGAGGAAAAACGAAGCTTATTGGTGAAAAGCTAAAGGAGGCAGAATTATTTAGCTCTGAGAAGGGAGGCCTGGGGCAGGGGACAGTGGGCTCAGGGTGACCTAAGGAGTTGCAGGGACCGTGCAGTGTCTAGGGGCAGCACTGGGGGTGGCACGGCTCCATCCTGCTCATGGCTCCAGGTTCCTGGGGCCTTGTATAAGGAAGGCTATACACGGCTGTAAGAAAGTCATTTTAACCCGAAGATGTGGTTTGCTTGGAAGACTTCTGCTTAAGACAAAGTCCTGGTCCTTCCCCCTTCTGCTCCTAGGAGGGCTGGCTGAGAAGTAAGCTTTACCCCCAATCCCTTTTTGCATCATTAGCACAGTCATTTGCATCAATCTGCATGCATTATGCATCATTCTGAACTCTTTCACATGTTTAAATATAGCCAAATTATTATATTTTAGAAGTTGGTGTCCCTGACTCTCTTTTTCCTCCCTAATCTTTCTTTCCTGTTTCTCCTGCTCCCAACCACACGGCAGCCCCACCATGCCTTGACCTAGTTCTGAGCAGTGAGGTGGGATGAACTCTAGGTCTCTTCCTCCCTCTGCTGAGTGGTCGGGGGCAACTGTATCAATCGCTTGGAGCCTCGGATTCCCCCACTTAGGACTAAAATGAGGACAAGGTCCCTCACTGGCATAAATAGTGGAATTGAAAATGCTGAAACCTAAGGCAAAATACAAGGGAGGTCTCTGGGCTGGAGCCAACTCTCTGTTCTGGCCAGAAGCCAGACTTTACTTTCCTGCATGGTGGTCTCTGGGTGGTGCACATGGCTGCTAACCGAAGGGCTGCAGGTTCGAGTCTATTCAGAGGCACCTTGGAAGAAAGGCCTGATGACCTACTGAAGAATTAGCCACTGAAAACTGTAAGGAGCATAGTTCTACTCTGACATACATGTGGTCACCATGAATTGAAATCGACTTGACAGGAACTTTTTTTTTTTTTTGTGGTGGTCTCAGCCTCGTGCTATCAACCTGGACTAGGCGCTGGCTTAAAGTCAGGGTCTGGACTCGTTGTAGGGGCACTGGAAAGAGGTGTCTCCCTTATCAGCCCTCTGAGGCCTGACATCCCACCACTAGAACTTTACTCCTTGGAAGTTCTTGGTTGCCACTACAAAGCTCTTTTCAGGAGTGGGCTGTGCTACCATGAAAAAAGCAAGGGCTTGAATGCAAACAGACCTGGGTCCAAATCTGCACTCTGTTACTCAGGGCCGGGATGAGGGTGAGGCAAGAGAGGCACCTCGCTCTCAGGGGCTGGCCTTACATTTGAATGACCCTGGAGGGAGCACTTCCTTAAATTTTGTGCCTAAAGTGCCTCGTATACCTCACCCTGCTCCTAGCTCTGCCATGGTTACTCGCTAGCCGTGTGACTTTGGATAGGTTACTTACCCTCTCTCTGCCCCAGTTTCCTCATCTGTAAAATGGAGATAATAATAAAACCAAAACCAAACCAGTTGCATTGAGTCAACTCTGACTCATGGTGACCTCATGTGTATCAGAGTAGAACTGTGCTCCACAGGATTTTCAATGGCTGATTTTTCAGAAGGAGATCACCAGGCCTTTCCCCCAAGGCCCCTCTGGTGGACCTGAACCTCCAACCTTTCTGAGTGCCTAACCATTTGTGCCACCCAGGAACCCCTCGGGATAATAATACCTACCTCGAAAGGTTATTGTGAGAATTAAATGAGCTGATGCGTATCAAGGACCTAATTCAGCCCCTGAGGGGGAGCCAATGAGAAACAAATGCAGCGGCTGTTATGATGGGCCCTGTGGATGAGACTGTCCACTCCTTTTCTGGGGTGGCTTCTGGGAGGGAGAAGGGGGCCCACGAATGAGACCCTGATTTCTAGAGGGAAGGGCAGTAGGTGGAACAGGGCATAGCAAAGAGGGCCCGGGGTCAACTCTGGTCAGTGTCATCCAGGACCGCCTCTCTCAAGAGCTAGTGGGAACACAGACCAGCCTTGGCGCTTCTGAAGACCCCAGACCTTGTAAATCACGTTACACAAACTCATGCCAGAAAAATAACCTCAGGCTGAGTCTCTGAAGCTTCTTTGCCATCCTTTGTAAACAATTTATTTTTGATGGTTGATAAACAACAAGAAATTAATATACCTGCCATTCAAGTGGGGAAAATGACTTGCAGTGATTCCAATTTACTGGAAATTACGAGATACTGTTCTGGATGAGCCGATGCTGTAATGTTTTGTTTTTCCTCGTCTAAATCCATGTCCTCTGGTCAGAATGGATGTTTATTGGGTTTGTGTTTTGTATTATTGACTGTGAGCTATTGTTACCTGATGTATTTGAGTTGTGAATCTTTTTTAAATAAAGAATTAGCAGCAAATCAAAGTGGCTGCCTGCCCGATCCTGAGATGAAAGCACAGCTGGCAGGCCGCACGGTGGCGGGATCCCCACCACACCTGTGAGGGGAGCACTGAGTGGAGCCCCACTTTAAAGAAAAGGGCCTAGAGAAACTCCAAGCACCTCATTTCTCTTCTGTACCAACGTCCAAGGAAGCAGAAGACCTGGGTCCCACTCTGGGCTCTGCCTGTAACTCCCTGAGGGCGCTTGGGTGAGCCTCTTCCTTCCTCTGGGTCTTGTTTTCCCCATCAGTGAAATCAAGACAGTCAGGTCTGCCCGGCCTGCACTCCAGGGTTATTGCGAGGACACATGGCAGGCAAGTGTGTACGGGGCTTGGCCAGTAGGACATTTCTGTCCAGATGTAGAGTTTTGCCGATGGGTCGTTTGAGCCATCAGGCAATAGCCCTGGGGGTCAGTGTGGAAGGAGCCCTCTGCAGAGGCACATGGAGGGGCCACCCCAGGCTCATTCTGAATGGTGTCAATGAGCAAAGTTCATCAGCGACTTCCTCCCTCACAGCCTTCTGACCAGTACAGCCCTAAGGCCTCAGAAGAGCAGAGCTGGAAGGAATCCCAGAGACTTCTGCCTCTACAGATGAGGCCGCTGCAGAGCAGGGACGACTCAGATTCAAGGTCACAGGGTGCATCAGCAGTGGAAGTTGGACCCAAACTCCATTCTCCCTGCAGCCCATCAACTTTTGTCTAATTCCCCTGCCTCCACCTTTCCCTACTCTGAGCTCTTCTTCGTGATAGCTATCTGTACAATTACTGTGACAATTAATCATGTCTCGTGACATCTCTTCTATTATTGTTAGGACTTTATCGGCATTGTGGACCATTAACTTTTTCTGTCCTGTGGTCAGAGGGCCATGTCTCAGCCCTCTGGAAGTTCTGCAGCCCTGCTCGGTGCCTGGTAGGTTCTCTGTGGCTATTGGTGGAGGGGGTTGAATGAAGTGCCATCCAGCTACACACTGGCCCCCAGAGCCAGGTGAGGAAATGAGTGTCAGAGATGAAGACGATTAAGAACAGCTGTGGCCTGGGTCAGCTGGCTGGATTTGCTGGCTCCAGCTGGCATCTGTGGCCTTTTGTACATTACATCTGAAGCACAAGTGACCCATGTGAAAACTGCCACCAGGAGCTGTGGGCCATGCTTGACAAATGCTTTTATAGATGATCTGTGTGTGTGTGTGTGTGTGTGGCAGAGGTGGGGGTGGAGGTAGGAGGGCTAAGGGCTGGAAGGATGCTAAGTTCTAGAAAGGTAGAAAAGAAGGAAGGGAGGGAAGGAGGAAGGGAAGGAGAGAGGGAGGGAAGGAGGGAGAAAGGAGAGAAGGAAGGAGGGAGGAAGACAGGCTGGAAGAAGAGAGAGAAGACGAAGAAGGGGAGAGGTCAGGAAGGAAGAGCGGGAGGCTGGCAGGCCTGTGTCTGCTGAGTACTGGCTGCCTCTGGGTGGGTCGGTTATACACACAATGTTATCAAATCTCCCCAGCAGTGCTCTGGGCCCAGTTCCGCCATTGTCTGTCTCCATGATTACATGATGAGGCTGAGGATCTCACCCCTGAGAATGCCCCACAGTTCATGCCCTTTTCATGGCGCTCCAGTGGCCTCCCACCCTCCAGTCCACTCAGCCACCCACCCTTATGGGCATTCTAGATGTTGTTATCACTCAGAACCACAACGAAGAAATCTTCCTTGATCAGGTGCTCTCTGTTGTTGTTAGCTGCCATCGAGTTAGCTCCTGACTCATGATTAGTTGTGGACTGGACCATCATGATCCATAGGGTTTTCACTGGCTCACTTTCAGACGTAGATTGCCAGGCCTTTCTTCCTAGTCCATCTTAGTCTGGAAGCGCCACTGAAACCAGTTCAGCATCATGGTGGCTGCACATGAGGTGCATTGGCCAGGAATTGAACACGGGTCTTCCACACGGAAGGCAAGGATTGTACCAGTGAACTGCCACCGCCTCCAGGCTATTACCTTAATGCTTGCCTTGTCAATCAACCCCCTGGAGACACTAGCTGTCACTCATTGTTCTCACTTCCTCTACCCCCAGATCCCAGAGGCATGGATGGGTACTGCCTCCTCCTGAAGCCTCACATCCCATCAACCCTTAAACACTTCTTGGCTTTTGGTCCTCCTCTACAGCTGTCTTTCCTTTGCCGTGGCTCCCCTTTTTGGCTATTGCCTGGATGATTGCAGCCATCTTCCCTCGCTCTCCCTGCCTGCCGGCTTGTTTCCCTCAGTACCTTACTTACAGTCACCAGAGGGCGCTTAAGACATTTGGGAGGGCAGGCTCCAGCTTGGTGACCAGGGCCCAGCCCTCCCTAGCCCTGCTCCTGTAGGCCCAAGTCTTGTCCCAGATGCTCTGCTCCTCAGCACCATTGCACGCCCACCACTCATGCAGTTCGGCTGTACCCACACTTCTTTGCTTGGATAACTCTTGCCACCCTCAAAACTTAACTCTTGTGTCTGTCTCCTTGTACAAGTCTTTCTTGAATGACTTTGGCTGAGGGAAACCCCTCCCCCTGGCCTCTGGGAGAGCACTTTGTGTAAACCTCCAATGGTCCTTTCTACATTACCCTGAAATGCTTGGTATTGTTTGCCACCCCCCTTGGCTGCAGCTCCTCTTGGGCAGAGGCTGGGTCTTCTTCATCTTTGTATACTTGGTGTCGGGCACATCATGGTTCATTGGGATTTGAACGTGAGGAAAGGGACAGTCTGGACACCAGGACATACGTGCTGGGATGGAGTATCCATGTCACCTCTTACTGTTTAGACAGAGGACTTGGCCATTACAGGGGGAGGGGAAGCCCAGGGCAGGGAAAGCAGGTGGGGGAAGGGTGGGCATTTAGGTGTTGAACCTGAGCCTCCTGGGGGTGTTTTCAACTCTATATATCCTTGAGGGAGCCCCAGGCAACAATGGCTCCACAGTGGTGTATAGTAAGTGCTTGATAGTCCCCTTTCCTTCACCTGCATGATCTTTGGTGGAGAAGTCACCTGGAGTGATAATATTACCAGGCATCAGGTAGTAGCCAGACAGCACTAGGTGACATGCACCCACTTCCAGGAGTAGATGGGTCCCATGAAGCAGCGGCTCCCTACTTATCAGGTTTCAAGGACCTTTTTTTCAAGCACTCTGGTGTGTCCCATTGTTGCTCACTCGATGAACTGCACTTATTAAATAATAATTAATATGGTGGAAAGGTCTTCCAGAAAAAGGACACCAGATTTTTCAACATGGGTATTCTGACTTGGAGACATTCTGATGTGGTCTAAAAAGCAAATCATTAAACCGTCAGTTTCTTTGATTACTAAGTAATGTGACCAAAACACATTGTCATTCAAGCCCTGAGTCTCATCCAGGGTCAGAGAAGAGGTGAGAGTCAGGATTATCTGGTACAGCCTTTATCTGGTTAAAAAACAAAAAATAAACATCAACAACAGATGCCCAAACCCAGGGTTTTTCAGTTTTGATTCTTCCGTTTCAATAAGGCGCTATCTCAGGCCAGTTCAGAAAAGTCCCTCCATTTTGAAATGCACCCTTTGCCAATTTGGACACCTTGAAGTGTCCTGCTTCAGCAGAAAAGTAGCTCTTAGTCTATAGTTCCACCCAGGAGTTCACCAGCTAGTCTCAATATTTCAAAGGGATTAATGAATAGAATCTCTGATTTTGACTGGGATTGTATCAACACAGCGTGACAAACTGTGACAATTCATGCTGATCAGAAACCTGACCAGACTCAAATACAGCTGTGATCAATAAAAAAATGGGAAAATGAATTAACTATTACTCATAAATGCAGTTGCTCTGTCAGGGAAAATCTTTCCAGACGTGGGACCCATCTGAGAAAGTCAGAGAAACGTCCTTGGAAATAGGAAAATCAGGAATTTCTGTCTGTGGGGTCAGCCTGTTCCTGGAGACTTTGGCTGGCTGCTACCTGCCGCCTGGTAGCATCCTGTTCCCACTGACCTCTCTGCCTAAGGCAGAGAGGGAACCAGCACGCACTCAGCACCTACCACTCCAGGCTTCATGCATAATCTTCACAACAAATGGGTAGGCTTTACAGAATAGGAAACAAAGTCCCAAGAGATTAAGTAACTTGTCCAAGCTCACCCCGCTGGAACGGGCCTGGTCCACATTGTCTCAGAGAGAATGAAGCTGAAGAGAGTCCCCTTAATGGTGTCTCCTGACCATTTATTTGTGCACCTCTGGCAGCAAGGGGCTTTGGCTTTAGAGTTGTCTGGGGAGGGGGAGTGGATAGCACAAAGGGCCCTGTTGGCGGCTGGCTGTGGGAGTCCCTCTCTGCCTCACAGCTCTCCGCTTTCTTCTTCAAATTGCTTTTTGTATGTGGGGATCTGAACTGAGGGGCCGCGCTGGTCCATATCCCTTCAGGTGGGTGGGCCTCTCTTCCCAGGCTCCTCACCTCCAGAAGCCTCCTGGCAGTGCATGTTTCCTCTGCCCACTCCCCTTTCCTGCCCCTCCCTTGCCTCTCTACACACCTCCTAGAGTACAGGTATGGGTTTTAGTGGACAGAATGTAGACTTTGAGCCAGAGGGTGCTGCATTCACATCTTGGCTGTGTCACTGATAGTGTGGCCCTAGGTTTGTCGCTAAATTTCTCTGACTCCAGTTTCCTCATGTGGGAAAATGGAAATATCAGTAACAAAATAATGACGCCTGCTGATAAAAAAGGTGTAATTTATGGTGAATCCTCAACGAATATTCTTCCCCTTCTCTCTAGGAGTCGTCCTGGGTGGCACAAATGGTCAAGCACTTGACTACTAACCCAAAGGCTGGCAATTTGTGCCCACCCAGTGGCAGCTTGGAAGAAAGGCCTGGCGATCTGCTTCATGAACGTTCACAGACTTGAAAATCCTATGGAGCACAGTTCTACTTGGACACACATGTGGTCCCCCCAGTTGGAATTGACTAGATTGCAACTTTTTGGGGGGGGGGCGGGGGAGGGCTCTCCAAGAGTCCTTCCGTCCCTGCGCTGGGAACAGTGGAGGACCCATTGGGCTTGGCAGGAGGGAAAGGTCTGGCCTGGTCTGTATGTCAGGGCTGGCGGAGGGGGGTTGAGGGGAGGTCCTCCGGCCATTTATTGGGAGGTGTGGGGCCTGGAGCATCTAATCTGATTGCAGGCAAACCTCGTTATCGCATGCCTGCCCATAATGCCATTTAAAAAGCACTCAGGGCTCCCCACGTAATGCATTTACACTGAGGCCCAGGGGTGGGGCTGCCACAGGAAATGTTAAAGTGGAGAGAAAACAGGGTGCCTTGAGAGCCCGTTTTCTTCCCAGGGCTTTGCAGACCGGGGTGGGGTGGGAGCTGCGGACTGGGTTGGAGTGGAGGCTGTGGGAGGGGAAGGAGCTCACTGTGTTCAGTTTCTAGGGGGCGTTCGCACCAACAATGCATGGTTAAGACGCTTTTTGTTTAAACAGCCCTGGCAGCGGTGGAGTTGGAGGCTCTGGCTGGACTGTGTGACAGTGGGGGGTCTCCTGACCTCTCCGAGCCTCAGTTTCCTCATTTATAAAATGGAGAATGCAACGCTTGCTTTGCTAACATCATAGAGCTTGTGAGAGGACTACCGAGGCTTATCTAAGTCAACGATTGTCAAAGCGTGGTCCCTGGACTACCACCAGCAGCAGCATCACCGGGAAGCTTATTAGAAATGCCAACTCTCAGTCGCTACTCCAGGCCTACTGAAGGAGACTCCCCAGGTCTGGGCCCCTCAGTCTGTACTTTAACCAGCCCTGCAGGTGATTCTGGTGCGTGCTCAAGTTTGAGGACCACCGCTCTAGGCCTTGGCGTTAGCTTTGCTTAGCGCCATGCATGGCCCCCAAGCGGCAAACGGAGCGGACCTGCCTCCAGCCTGACCTCTCTCAGTGTGCACGTGGGCTGGGCTGGGGCTGGGAGGGGGATGAGAGTGTGTGAGTAGTTTGCATTATTTCCCAGGGAGGGCCCAGAAAGGACGTTCCAGGGTGAGAACATCATCTTGCCTGTGCATCATATCTTTTCTTCCATTTTCACACCTCTTGCCCCATTTGAACAGCACCAAGCAGCATGCAAAGAATAGTCCACCTTAATTGTAATTATTAACGATAAAAATAATGTTCTGAAGGTGATTCATGCGCATCATCTCAAACAGCCTGTGGGCTCCTTGAGGACAAAGAGCGCATTTTCCTTCATTACTGCATTCTGGCTTCCCCAGTCGTCCCGTCTCCAGCCCCTCCACCCTGCTCTGGGGCCGCAGTCTATGGCCTCTGCGCCTCGGCCTCTCTGGACGCCCCAGTGGGCATGCACCCGAGGAAGGGCTTCAGTCTTCTTCAGGAGGGCGGGGCTGCTACCCCCCTGCCCCCCGGCCTCCTCACCTCCCATACGCACCTGTAGGTGTCGGTGGCCGGCACCTTCCAGATCTGGATGCCCTTCAGGGGGCCCTCACTCCCCACCATCACGCTCAGGTTGGAGTTCCGGTAGGCGTTGTTGCACTGGGCCTGCGTGGGGCCGTGGGGTCCGCTGGCCCCGCACGTGGTGAACAGCCAGTGAACTGCGGCACAAGAGGGAGGGAGTCACTCAGTGGGCCTGGCCCTCCCTCCTCCACAGGCCTCCCTGGGATGGCTAATCCATGCCTCCAATCCCACCTTCCTAGATGGCACCGAGGTTGGGGTAGGAAACACTGATCAGTCATTCAAACTGGAAACTTCTGTCGAGGACTTGCTATGTGCCAGACCCTGTGGCAGATACCAGGGGAGATACAAAGATGGAGCTGACCAGGACCCTGACCTTAAGAAGCTTACAGCCTACTAACCAAAAACAGAACCAAACCCTTTGCCATGGAGTTGATTCCAACTCAGGGCGACCTCATGTGTTACATAGGTGAGCTGAGCTCCGTGAAGTTTTCTTGGCTGTAATCTTTCTGGAAGCAGATCACCAGGCCTTTCTTCTGTGGCACCTCTGGGTGGGTTTGAACCACCAAGCTTTAGGTTAGTAGTCAAGTGCAAACCATTTGCATTGCCTAGGGACCTTTATGGCCTCCCTTAAGGGAGATTGAAAGGGATGCAACCAACTGTGACACAGGCTAGTAAGGAAAAAACAAGAAGCTATTGCAGGGGTCCAGCAAACACTGTGTTGTGAGAACTGACAGGAGGGAGAGAAGACCCCTTTCAACTGGGACAGGCACGGGCAGTAGCTGAGTCTTCTCCAGGCTTCTCAGTGGGGTCAGCTCATTGCTGGGCAAATAGGAGGCGTTCAATTTGTGATATTGTAACTGCATCTAACCTGCTCCCAAAGGTTTGGTATTTGCATATAGTATTCTCTTAGCTTGGAGAAGATTGAAAGAGTGAATTGCACACATTACCAGCTCCACGACCCCACCATTGGCCAGAGACCCAGGACAATGGCAGGGAACAGGAAGCCTCGCCCTTGCTGGCTGGAGAGTTTGTCTGTCTGTCAGATGTTTCCTAACAGGTCCTAACAGGGCCCAGCCTCCTTATTTACAATCAGTTTGCAAACACCGTGAAAGCAGCCTTTTAGCTCTTTATGCAACAAAGGGTATCAAAAATGGGGAAATGTCAAATTTGTTTTGGGGGCACACCCCTCCTTTTCTGAGCCCCTTGTTCACTTCCTGGTGCTCCCGTCCTCATCCCAAGGACTTATGATCCTATGTGGCCTTCTGGGGGTGCCATAAGAACACTCAACACAAACCCCACCCCTCCTTCCTCCCCTACCGCCAGGCTTTCCCTCTCAAATTTTCTATCTTCGCATCAGGCCAGGTCTTGGGGAGCTGTCTAACCTCATGTTGGCCAGAATTCCAATATCTCCACAATCTATAAAATCCTTTTAAAAAAGGATTTCTTGGGGGCGGAGCCAAGATGGCGGACTAGGCAGACGCTACCTCGGATCCCTCTTACAACAAAGACACGGAAAAACAAGTGAATCGATGACATACATAACAATCTACGAACCCTGAACAACAAACACAGATTTAGAGACGGAGAACGAACTAATACGGGGAAGCAGCGATTGTTTCCAGAGCCTGGAGCCAGCGTACCAGTCAGGTACGCCACAAGCACAGAGAGCTGCTCCACCCCCCTGAACTAACCCCGGGAGGGGGACCAGCCGGTTCCACGGGCGGCGTGGGATGCAGCCGGTAGGAGAAGTCCCCGGGAGGCAGTGACTGGTCTTGGAGCAGAAAGAGCAGCATCCGAGCCGGGGAACCGTCCCGCAGGGATTTGGACTGGACGCAGGTACGCCATAAACACGGAGAGTTGCTCCACCCCCCTGAACTAACCCCGGGAAGGGGACCAGCCGGGTCGCGCGGGCGGCGTGGGACGCAGCCGGTAGGAGAAGTCCCCGGGAGGCAGCGACTGGTCTTGGAGCAGAAAGAGCAGCATCCGAGCCGGGGAACCGTCCTGCAGGGATTTGGACTGGACGCAGCGGATTTTCTGGAAAAACTAGTTTCCCAGTGATGGCGCGGAGACAACAATCCATATCAAACCACTTAAAGAAGCAGATCGGGACAGCTTCTCCAACCCCCCAAACAAAAGAATCAAAACCTTTCCCAAATGAAGATACAATCTTGGAATTATCAGATACAGAATATACAAAAACTAATTTACAGAATGCTTAATGATATCACAAATGAAATTAGGATAACTGCAGAAAAAGCCAAGGAACACACTGATAAAACTGTTGAAGAACTCAAAAAGATTATTCAAGAACATACTAGAAAAATTAATAAGTTGCAAGAATCCATAGAGAGACAACATGTAGAAATCCAAAAGATTAACAATAAAATAACAGAATTAGACAACGCACTAGGAAGTCAGAGGAGCAGACTCGAGCAATTAGAATGCAGACTGGGACATCTGGAGGACCAGGGAATCAACACCAACATAGCTGAAAAAAAATCAGATAAAAGAATTAAAAAAAATGAAGAAACCCTACGAATATGTGGGACTCTATCAAGAAGGATAACCTGCGGGTGATTGGAGTCCCAGAACAGGGAGGGGGGACAGAAAACACAGAGAAAATAGTTGAAGAACTCCTGACAGAAAACTTCCCTGACATCATGAAAGACGAAAGGATAGCTATCCAAGATGCTCATCGAACCCCATTTAAGATTGATACAAAAAGAAAAACACCAAGACATATTATCATCAAACTCACCAAAACCAAAGATAAACAGAAAATTTTAAAAGCAGCCAGGGAGAAAAGAAAGGTTTCCTTCAAGGGAGAATCAATAAGAATAAGTTCAGACTACTCAGCAGAAACCATGCAGGCAAGAAGGGAATGGGACGACATATACAGAGCACTGAAGGAGAAAAACTGCCAACCAAGGATCATATATCCAGCAAAACTCTCTCTGAAATATGAAGGCGAAATTAAGATATTTACAGACAAACACAAGTTTAGAGAATTTGCAAAAACCAAACCAAAGCTACAAGAAATACTAAAGGATATTGTTTGGTCAGAGAACCAATAATATCAGATATAAGCACAACACAAGGTCACAAAACAGATCGTCCTGATATCAACTCAAATAGGGAAATCACAAAAACAAACAAATTAAGATTAATTAAAAAAAAAAATACACATAACAGGGAATCATGGAAGTCAATAGGTAAAAGATCACAATAATCAAAAAGAGGGACTAAATACAGGAGGCATTGAACTGCCATATGCAGAGTGATACAAGGCGATATAGAACAATACAAGTTAGGTTTTTACTTAGAAAAATAGGGGTAAATAATAAGGTAACCACAAAAAGGTATAACAACTCTATAACTCAAGATAAAAACCAAGAAAAACGTAACGACTCAACTAACATAAAGTCAAGCACTATGAAAATGAGGATCTCACAATTTACTAAGAAAAACGCCTCAGCACAAAAAAGTATCTGGAAAAATGAAATTGTCAACAACACACATAAAAAGGCATCAAAATGACAGCACTAAAAACTTATTTATCTATAATTACCCTGAATGTAAATGGACTAAATGCACCAATAAAGAGACAGAGAGTCACAGACTGGATAAAGAAACACGATCCGTCTATATGCTGCCTACAAGAGACACACCTTAGACTTAGAGACACAAACAAACTAAAACTCAAAGGATGGAAAAAAATATATCAAGCAAACAATAAGCAAAAAAGAAGAGGAGTAGCAATATTAATTTCTGACAAAATAGACTTTAGACTTAAATCCACCACAAAGGATAAAGAAGGACACTATATAATGATAAAAGGGACAATTGATCAGGAAGACATAACCATATTAAATATTTACGCACTCAATGACAGGGCTGCAAGATACATAAATCAAATTTTAACAGAATTGAAAAGCGAGATAGATACCTCCACAATTATAGTAGGAGACTTCAACACACCACTTTCGGAGAAGGACAGGACATCCAGTAAGAAGCTCAACAGAGACACGGAAGATCTAATTACAACAATCAACCAACTTGACCTCATTGACTTATACAGAACTCTCCACCCAACTGCTGCAAAATATACTTTTTTTTCTTGCGCACATGGAACATTCTCTAGAATAGACCACATATTAGGTCATAAAACAAACCTTTGCAGAGTCCAAAACATCGAAATATTACAAAGCATCTTCTCAGACCACAAGGCAATAA
This sequence comes from Elephas maximus indicus, assembly GCF_024166365.1. Taxonomy (NCBI): domain Eukaryota; kingdom Metazoa; phylum Chordata; class Mammalia; order Proboscidea; family Elephantidae; genus Elephas; species Elephas maximus. The sequence continues at coordinate 48,382,189 of NC_064830.1, forward strand.
AACTAGAGATCAATAACAGAAAAACGAGGGAAAAGAAATCAAATACTTGGAAAATGAACAATACCCTCCTGAAAAAAGACTGGGTTATAGAAGACATCAAGGAGGGAATAAGGAAATTCATAGAAAGCAACGAGAATGAAAATACTTCCTATCAAAACCTCTGGGACACAGCAAAAGCAGTGCTCGGAGGCCAATTTATATCAATAAATGCACACATACAAAAAGAAGAAAGAGCCAAAATCAGAGAACTGTCCCTACAACTTGAACAAATAGAAAGTGAGCAACAAAAGAATCCATCAGGCACCAGAAGAAAACAAATAATAAAAATTAGAGCTGAACTAAATGAATTAGAGAACAGAAAAACAATTGAAAGAATTAACAAAGCCAAAAGCTGGTTCTTTGAAAAAATTAACAAAATTGATAAACCATTGGCTAGACTGACTAAAGAAATACAGGAAAGGAAACAAATAACCCGAATAAGAAATGAGAAGGACCACATCACAACAGAACCAAATGAAATTAAAAGAATCATTTCAGATTATTATGAAAAATTGTACTCTAACCAATTTGCAAACCTAGAAGAAATGGATGAATTCCTGGAAAAACACTACCTACCTAAACTAACACATTCAGAAGTAGAACAACTAAATAGACCCATAACAAAAAAAGAGATTGAAACGGTAATCAAAAAACTCCCAACAAAAAAAAGCCCTGGCCCGGACGGCTTCACTGCAGAGTTCTACCAAACTTTCAGAGAAGAGTTAACACCACTACTTCTGAAGGTATTCCAAAGCATAGAAAATGACGGAATACTACCCAACTCATTCTATGAAGCCACCATCTCCCTGATACCAAAACCAGGTAAAGACATTACAAAAAAAGAAAATTATAGACCTATATCCCTCATGAACATTGATGCAAAAATCCTCAACAAAATTCTAGCCAATAGAATCCAACAACACATCAAAAAAATAATTCACCCTGATCAAGTGGGATTTATACCAGGTATGCAAGGCTGGTTTAATATCAGAAAAACCGTTAATGTAATCCATCACATAAATAAAACAAAAGACAAAAACCACATGATCTTATCAATTGATGCAGAAAAGGCATTTGACAAAGTCCAACACCCATTCATGATAAAAACTCTTACCAAAATAGGAATTGAAGGAAAATTCCTCAACATAATAAAGGGCATCTATGCAAAGCCAACAGCCAATATCACTCGAAATGGAGAGAACCTGAAAACATTTCCCTTGAGAACGGGAACCAGACAAGGATGCCCTTTATCACCGCTCTTATTCAACATCGTGTTGGAAGTCTTAGCTGGGGCAATTAGGCTAGACAAAGAAATAAAAGGTATCCGGATTGGCAAGGAAGAAGTAAAGTTATCACTATTTGCAGATGACATGATTATATACACAGAAAACCCTAAGGAATCCTCCAGAAAACTACTGAAACTAATAGAAGAGTTTGGCAGAGTCTCAGGTTATAAAATAAACATACAAAAATCACTTGGATTCCTCTACATCAACAAAATGAACACCGAAGAGGAAATAACCAAATCAATACCATTCACAGTAGCCCCCAAGAAGATAAGATACTTAGGAATAAATCTTACCAAGGATGTAAAAGACCTATACAAAGAAAGCTACAAAGCTCTACTACAACAAATTCAAAAGGACATACTTAAGTGGAAAAACATACCTTGCTCATGGATAGGAAGACTTAACATAGTAAAAGTGTCTATTCTACCAAAAGCCATCTATACATTTAACGCACTTCCGATCCAAATTCCAATGTCATATTTTAAGGGGATAGAGAAACAAATCACCAATTTCATATGGAAGGGAAAGAAGCCCCGGATAAGCAAAGCACTACTGAAAAAGAAGAAGAAAGTGGGAGGCCTCACCTTACCTGACTTCAGAACCTATTATACAGCCACAGTAGTCAAAACAGCCTGGTATTGGTACAACAACAGACACATAGACCAATGGAACAGAATTGAGAACCCAGACATAGATCCATCCACGTATGAGCAGCTGATATTTGACAAAGGACCAGTGTCAATTAACTGGGGAAAAGATGGCCTTTTTAACGAATGGTGCTGGCATTACTGGATATCCATTTGCAAAAAAATGAAACAGGACCCATACCTCACACCATGCACAAAAACTAACTCCAAGTGGATCAAAGACCTAAACATAAAGACTAAAATGATAAAGATCATGGAAGAAAAAATTGGGACAACCCTAGGAGCCCTAATACAAGGTATAAACAGAATACAAAACATTACCAAAAATGATGAAGAGAAACCAGATAACTGGGAGCTCCTAAAAATCAAACACCTATGCTCATCTAAAGACTTCACCAAAAGAGTAAAAAGACCACCTACAGATTGGGAAAGAATTTTCAGCTATGACATATCCGACCAGCACCTGATCTCTAAAATCTACATGATTCTGTCAAAACTCAACCACAAAAAGACAAACAACCCAATCAAGAAGTGGGCAAAGGATATGAACACACATTTCACTAAAGAAGATATTCAGGCAGCCAACAGATACATGAGAAAATGCTCTCGATCATTAGCCATTAGAGAAATGCAAATTAAAACTACGATGAGATTCCATCTCACACCAGCAAGGCTGGCATTAATCCAAAAAACACAAAATAATAAATGCTGGAGCGGCTGCGGAGAGATTGGAACTCTCATACACTGCTGGTGGGAATGTCAAATGGTACAACCACTTTGGAAATCTGTCTGGCGTTATCTTAAACAGTTAGAAATAGAACTACCATACAACCCAGAAATCCCACTCCTAGGAATATACCCTAGAGATACAAGAGCCTTCATACAAACAGATATATGCACACCCATGTTTATTGCAGCTCTGTTTACAATAGCAAAAAGTTGGAAGCAACCAAGGTGTCCATCAACAGATGAATGGGTAAATAAATTGTGGTATATTCACACAATGGAATACTACGCATCGATAAGGAACAGTGACGAATCTGTGAAACATTTCATAACATGGAGGAACCTGGAAGGCATTATGCTGAGTGAAATTAGTCAGAGGCAAAAGGACAAATATTGTATAAGACCACTATTATAAGATCTTGAGAAATAGTAAACCTGAGAAGAACACATACTTTTGTGGTTACGAGGGGGGGAGGGAGGGAGGGTGGGAGAGGCTTTTTTATTGATTAATCAGTAGATAAGAACTGCTTTAGGTGAAGGGAAAGACAACACTCAATACATGGAAGGTCAGCTCAATTGGACTGGACCAAAAGCAAAGAAGTTTCCGGGATAAACTGAATGCTTCAAAGCTCAGCGGAGCAAGCGCGGGGGTCTGGGGAACATGGTTTGCGGGGACTTCTAAGTCAATTGGCAAAATAATTCTATTATGAAATCATTCTGCATCCCACTTTGAAATGTGGCGTCTGGGGTCTTAAATGCTAACAAGCGGCCATCTAAGATGCAGCGATTGGTCTCAACCCACCTGGAGCAAAGGAAAATGAAGAACACCAAGGCCACACGACAACTAAGAGCCCAAGAGACAGAAAGGGCCACATGAACCAGAGACCTACATCATCTTGAGACCAGAAGAACTAGTTGGTGCCTGGCCACAATCGATGACTGCCCTGACAGGGAGCACAGCAGAGGACCCCTGATGGAGCAGGAGATCAGTGGGATGCAGACCCCAAATTCTCATAAAAAGACCAAACTTAATGGTCTAACTGAGACTGGAGGAATCCCGGCGGCCATGCTCCCCAGACCTTCTGTTTACACAGGACAGGAACCATCCCTGAAGACAACTCATCAGAAATGAAAGGGACTGGTCAGCGGGTGGGAGAGAGACGCTGATGAAGAGTGAGCTAATTATATCAGGTGGACACTTGAGATTGTGTTGGCAACTCTTGTCTGGAGGGGGGATGGGAGGATAGAGAGAGAGGGAAGCAGGCAAAATTGTCAAGAAAGGAGAGACTGAAAGGGCTGACTCAAGAGGGGGAGAGCAAGTGGGAGTAGGGAGTGAGATGTATGTAAACTTACATGTGACAGACTGGATTTGTAAACGTTCACGTGAAGCTTAATAAAAGTTATTAAAAAAAAAAAGGATTTCTTGATAAATTGTTTTTATTTAAAATACAAAAATCTCATTATAAGATTGCGGAAATTATTTCTCTTTAAAGAGAGATTAAATCAAATTCTATCTGGAAAACTATGGGAAAATTAACTTGGGTGCACGTAACTGTTCACTAAAACGTTAAAATGAAAACTTTTTTTTGAAGACTTTCAACTAATATAACGATGCAAAATGAGAGATTAATTTGACTTGCTAATTACAAACAACCAGATTGGGGTTATGATGGGCAGGCCGGATAATCTGAAGACTGGGCCAGTTGCAGTGGGATCTCCTTGGCCAAGGAGAGCAAGGTTCTCATCGGGGTTCCAACACATAAACCTACCCAACACCGAGCACGCAATATTTTTCTGGGCTTTAGGTTTTTCAGATGAAGACCTTGATTTCTATTTGGTTTCTGAAGGTCATTTCAAGGGCGAGAAGGTGAGGAACTGCAGTTCCATCTATGATTCACCAGTGTGAATGGCTGATGGTTAATTTCCTGATCTGTTTTTATTATAAGGGGTTAACCTGTTAATTCAAAGGGCTGAATCTTCACTGAAGGACTTTTAGCAGAGTTCTTTGGCCGATTGTCATTTTACCCCCTCCTGTGCCCAAATCATATGTGTGGCTTGTGCCAGAAGGGTGAAGTTGAAAGAACGGAGGCTTTGAAATCAGCAAGAACACCTGGGTTTGGGGGCAGCTTCATCAACTATTAATTGTGGAACCTTGATCAAGCTCTTTGTCTATGGAAGGGACTGGGTTGGCATGAAGATTAAGGAGGCAAGGGGTATGAAAGATCATTGCGAGCTCCAAGTCTCTAAAAATGTGAGTTGTGTCCATGACTCCTGCCAGCACCCAAGGCTGTCGCTGTCCTGACAACAGGAAATGTGGCCAGGGGTGTTTCTGTGAATACAAATCCCACGCCAGCAGCACCTGAGAATTTAAACCCTGTGAGTTAGGGATGTGGAAGAGGGCAGGGAGAGAAAATAAGGCTCGAAAGGGAGTTGAGAAATCCATTCCTCCCATTGTCTCCAGCTCCTTGAAGGCTGTTGTGCAGATCTGGTCTGTGCCCACAGGAAGCAGCCTGCAGAAGCCGGACACTTCATCTAGTTAATTCAACCCTGGAAATGAAAGAATGATTTTTTTTTTTCCCCTCAAGAGTGTCCTGGAAAAGACAGTTAAATGTATGGACTTGGCACCTGCCTGAGCATCTCACCTACAGGGGGACACACTTTTAACTTCAGCCTAGGTTAACACTTTCCTGAAGGTTCTGAGACATTCCTGGAAACGCTGGGCTTCTACCTCTGGCCAGTTGGGGCATTGGTGAGGTAGGAACAGATGACTGGTCTTTAGATTCATGTAGGCCAAATTTTCTCAACCTGGTTTTTGCTGCTTACTAGCTGTGAGCCCCAGGGCAAATGATATAACCTCACAGAGTCTTAGTTCCTCTGAAAAAATGGAGATAATAACACCTATTATGAAGAACTGATGCCTTTGAGTTATGGTGTTGGCAAAGGATATCGAATATACCATGGCCTGCCAGAAGAACAAATAAATCTGTCCTGGAAGAAGTACAGCCAGAACGCTCCTTAGAAGAGAGGGTGGTGAAACTTTGTCTCATGTATTTTGGCCATGTTATCAGGAGGGGCCAGTCACTGGAGAAGCACATCATGCTTGGTAAAGTACAGGGTCATCAAAAAAGAGGAAGACCCTCAATGAGATGGATTGACACGGTAGCTGCAACAATGGGCTCAAACATAATAATGATTGTGAGGACGATGCAGGACTGGGCAGTGTTTCCTTCTGTTAACATAGGGTTGCCATGAGTCAGAAGCGACGTGACAGCACCTAACAACAATAAAAACAACGTGTAGAGTTTCTGTGAGAATTAAATGATGACCTAATGCCACGTGCTCAGCACAACCAGTTGCCAGCAAGTGAACTCCGACCCATGGCGGCCCCAAGTGTGTCAGAGCAGAACTGTGTTCTGTAGAGTTTTCAGTGGCTGATTCTTCAGAAGTAGATAGATCACCAGGCCTTTCTTCTGAGGTCTCTGGGTGGACTCGAATGTCCAACCTGTCAACAGCTGAGCACATTAACCATTTGGACCACCCAGCTATCCAACATTTGGCAATAAGAATGCATAAGAAATATAATTTAAAAAGTGTGTAGCTTCATGTTCATTTTCTGACTGTGGGAGGCAAAGACACCCAGTTTCAAGATTTATGCCCCTTTTCCATAAAGGTGGGACTCTAGGGCTGTTTCTCAGTAAAGGGACCAGCATTTTCCCAATTCAATGGCTATATATTGGTCTCAGGTGGTTTTTACACACAAAATTTTGTTTTTATTTTCAGTAGTCTCTGATGGAAAAATTCAGGGAGAGACTCTCTCTAAAGTGGGTTCCCCGGGAATGGAGGATTTGCCATTCCAGGGCAGGCCCGTGATTCATCCAGCCAGAATTCTGTTGCTCCCAGCAGCCTTCAAGTCATGGTGGTCTTCCTTGTTCCCGTGCATGTCTGTGACCCTCATAAATCTGCCCACAGTCATTTGGAGCCAATTTATGTTTCCCACCAGCACTACGTCTTGGGAGTATGGAGTTTCTGAGTTTATTGCCCACAGAGCAAGACTGTCTTGCTTATATGTGCTGCTTGGACTTGTCTTGCTCAAGTTTAATCCTCTTAGTTTTCTTTGTTCACTCTGTCTGGAATCTCACAGACATCATCGAATGTCACAGCAAGATGAGACCTTGGAGCTCCCTGAATCCAGTGGTTCCCAAACCACCTGAGGACCTTTAGAGCACAGATTCCAGGGCCATAGATATTCAGATGCAGTAGACCAAGAGGTAGGGAAGGCGATACTTGCATATTGTAAAAGTCTTCTCAGAAGAATTTGAGGCTCAATCAGGTGTGTGAACTAGTTCCATCTACCTCATTTTCCAGATAAAGAAAGAGTATCCTAGAGAGGAGAAGTGATTTTTCTGAGCAAATCGGCACCGAGGAAGGAACCAGAGCCAAATGTTCCTTCTTCCTTGTTCAAGAGTCCTCTGGTGGTAATCAAGCCCCCTCAGAATTCTGCCCTGAAGCTTCCAATCTTTTTAGTTTGTTCCTATGAGGCCCTGTTCCCTCAGCTACCCAGTGTATTCTTCTCAGGACCTTCTTTAATGATAAAATATGCTTCTTGATATCTGGTAACCAGAAGTGTGGATACCTGTGGCTTTCTATAAGGAGGCAATCACTTATTCTGTTTTATTCCCAGTGTTTATTTGAAAGTGCCCAAGGCAGTGTTAAACTTTTTGGCCTCCCTCAGCTGAGCACTGGCTGAGGTTTGCTGGGAACAGACTATAATAATTTCCAGATCCTTGCCCAAAGGGTTGGCTATAGCTCTGAGCCTGGTGGTATTAACTGCTATGGGCCTAGGAGGGACTGCAGGAGGCATCTGGTGCCCTGGTGGCACAGTGGTTAAGAGCTTGGCTACTAACCAAAACGTTGGCAGTTTGAACCCACCAGCCACTCCCTGGAAACCCTATGGGGCCATTCTACTCTGTCCTATAGGGTTGCTGTGAATCAGAATTGAATGGATAGCAACAGGTTTTTGGTTAGAAGCAGAATGGGTCTGGCAAGTACTTCAGGCAGGGTAGGCATGAGATGGGCTTCTGGTTTTCCGGGTAAGGCAGGTAGAGTTAGAACCATGAGAGGATAGGCAGAAGCTAGGATGGTTTTCAGAAGTGTCACTGGGGGTAGGAGGCATTGGGCAAAACCTTGTGGATCAAAGTAGGCAGGTCTAGAACCTGAGATGCCAGAGATTTAGAGACATGATTCTAGGGGACAGTAGAAGCCAAGGTGAGCTTCAGTACCCAGATAGAAACTGTTTGTTTCCTTACATGTTTGTGCTTCCTTTTGGGTGAGGGTGCCCTCTGAACCTTAGATACCTGAGAGTTTTGTCCACCCGTGAAGGGAGCAAAAACTCCTCGATATATATTGTGCAGCTGATATGAGTCAGGCATGGTGCTTTCATATAGGTATTAAATGTCTTCATATACAATATCTTGCTTCAGCTCTGTAGTCGTAGAAGTAGAGTTCTAGTATCTCCTTTAAAAATTCAGAAACTAAAGTCCAAAGAAGACGAGTGACTGGTCTGTGTTGCACAGAGTTGATAACTGATCAAGCCAAGAATTAAGCATAGACCTTCTGAGTCTAAGTTCAAGGCTTGAAAAGTCCAAGTTTAAGGTAGAAAATTCTCATGGAATTTTATTGAGAGCCTGGGCTTTTTCTTTTTCAAATCCCTGATTCTGGGGTTCAGCTAAACCTAAGATAGATGAGTTCAAGGTTACTTAGGCCCAGACAGCAGGCAAGTCATCATTACAGGACAGGTGAGTGTTGGTTAGGGTGAGTGGACCCTCAGCCCCAGAAAATCCCACAATCTCCCCAACAGCACCTTAGTTTAGCAGAGTGTGGACTCCACAGGGTCATGGGAACGAGCCAAGGAAAAAAGGTACTCAGAGAGGCCACGGGGAGCCAGGAGGTGTCAAAAGGGGAATTCAGTAAGTGGAATGTTGACAAGATCAGGTAGCAGAGAGAGAGACAGATAGAGACAGAGATAGAGATAGAGTAAGAGAGACTGGGTAGTAAACAGCAAGGAAAACCTTGGTTCATGGAGAGGAGGCCAAGGTCACAGTGAGATCAGCAGTGAGGCAGACTTTTTACTGAGCTGCCAATCTGAGGGTACAAGGTTGCCTGTATTTCCCCCGTGGGGGGTCTGCAGCTGTGGGAAGGATCAAACTGTCCCCATGGAGGAGACTAAAAGGCTGAACTGAGCCAGGGGAGGAAGGAAGCTTAGCTATATCCTCTTAAAAAAAAATACTATTGTATAAAACTCTTCTATGAAAGAAAGAAAAAAAAAAAAAAAACAAAAAGAACTACAGCTTGATCTTGTTCTTATATATACCACACATTGGAAACCTAGTTTAATACTTATTCATGTCTAAATCATATAAAGAACCCACAAACATCAAAATACTGATTGGTTATAGACAGTTGAGTAAAGAATAATCCATTAAGGATGGGGTTTCGTTTTAAGTATATTGCAGCACCCTCCAAGAAGAAACAAATCAATTAGTAATATACAGCACAATTGCTAAAAAAAAAAAAAAAAGGCTAGACAGTGATTATATTCATTTTATTACCATTGCTAAGCCATCTCATCTTCTCGACTCAATGCAAAGAAATAAAGCGTGGTTCAAAGGAAAATAAGTTCTCAGCTATCACTACGAATCACAACAGTGGTTAATTTCGAAGGCCTTTGTGTATGAACCATGGAGGGGCACTCAGTGGCTCATGTGGATCATTTGTACCATTTTGATCCTGATCTATGCAATTGAATTTTATCTACATCGGTTAACTGAGCTAAACTTCGTGGGAGCTACGGCGTAGTAAAACATTTAGGATGCCCCCCTAGATCCCATTAAATAAGAATCATGACCAAAATCCAAGTAAATATAGTCATTCACTGGTCCAGAAATGTGTACTTTACCATTCCCTCTTATAAATTGGAAAAAGTAACTCTTTTTTGAGTATATGATGACAATCAATAAATTGTTCTTCACATTAGGACAAAATGAAAATAAAGTACATATTGCAGCCATTGTGAGGTTAAAATATTTCTACCACTTCCGTCAACTCTTTAAACAATGAAGCGATGTCCCTTTCCAGACACACAATTAATCTGATACTGGCACTGAAATTAGTTAGGAAACTTCTCTTCTAAAAGACAAGCTGTTGAATTGGACCACCTGGTGTATATTATTGTAATAGATACTTCTGTTTTTGATTATCCTGGCTTCCACTTTTTTTTTAAATAATTTTTTATTGTGCTTTAAGTGCAAGTTTATAAATCAAGTCAGTCTATCACATATAAACTTACATACACCTTACTACATACTCCCATTTACTCTCCCCCTAATGAGTCAGCCCGCTTCCTCCTTCCGGTCTTTCCTTTTGTGACCGTTTTGCCAGTTTCTAACCCTCTCTACCCTCCCATCTCCTCTCTAGACGGGAGATGCCAACACAGTCTCAAGTGTCCACCTGCTACAAGTAGCTCACTCCTCATCAGCATCTCTCTCCAACCCATTGTCCAATCCAATCCATGTCTGATGAGTTGGCTTCAGGAATGGTTCCTGTCCTGGGCCAACAGAAGGTTTGGGGACCATGACCACCGGGATTTTTCTAGTCTCAGTCAGACCATTAAGTCTGGTCTTTTAATGAGAATTTGGGGTCTGCATCCCACTGGTCTCCTGCTCCCTCAGGGGTTCTCTGTTGTGCTCCCCGTCAGGGCAGTCATTGGCTATGGCCGGACACCATCTAGTTCTTCTGGTCTCAGGATGATGTAAGTCTCTAGCTCATGTGGCCCTTTCTGTCTCTTGGGCTCATAATTATCTTGTGACCTTGGTGTTCTTCATTCTCCTTTGATCCAGGTAGGTTGAGACCAATTGATGCATCTTAGATGGCCGCTTGTTAGCATTTAAGACCCCAGACGCCACACTTCAAAGTGGGATGCAGAATGTTTTCTTAATAGAAACTTATTTTGCCAATCGACTTAGATGTCCCCTGACTGGCTTGCACTTTTGATCTGTTGCAAGGACAAAGAAGACTGGAAACCACTTGTCTAAGTGAGCACTGGAGAAGTATCCTGGCTCACTCTGATACTGTGATAAACAATGAGGGAAAAAAATAAGCTTTTTCTTGTTAAAAAAAAAAAAAAGCACAGATACAGAAAACTCTACAAAACAAATGTATAATTAATGAGTTATTATAAAGCAAACACCCATTTTTAACCACGGCCCAGGTCAAGAAATAGAACTTTTTTAGCTACTTCAGAAGACCTTCTCTGCCCCCTCCAGTCTTACCTCTGAAAGGCATTATTATCCTGACTTACATAGTAATCATTTCCTGACGTTTCTTAATAGTTTTATCACTCAAGTGTACACTTTCCCTAGGTACTGTTGCTGAGTCTCTCCCATTAATTAAAAAAAAAAAAATTTCTTGTGTCTTTATATATACAGATTCCCCTCCACCCCCGTCTTTTCCTTACTTTAGCTGTTGAAGAGTCAGAACCATTTGGCTTGGAGTGCTTCCCAGAATCTGGATTTTGCTGATTGCATCTCCATGGTGCCGTTCAACACATTGTCCTGTCCTGAAAATTGTCAGTTGGTTCCAGAGGCTTGATCAGACTCGTATTTGAAGCCTTTTCAAGACTATAGATGACATTCTTTCACTAAACCCTATTCTTTTACTAGGAGGTACCTAATATGTGATTGTTGCTTTTTTTTCTTTTTGATGTTAGCAGTTGTTGAAGCTCAATGCTTAGAACCATTTATATATTGGGGGGTTACAAAATAATGATATTCTAATCATATAATTTTTTTCTCACTTATTAGTTGGAGTAGCCCTGGTGGCACAGTGGTTAAGCATTTGGCTGCTAACCAAAAGCTCAGCAGATGGAATTCACCAGCTGCTCCTTGGAAACCCTATGAAGCAGCTCTACTCTGTCCTATAGTGTTGCTATGAGTTGGAATCAACTCAACGGTAATGTTTTTTGTTTTTCTTAGTTGGAATATATTTTTAATGAGATACTTCCTCTCATCTACTATTTGGTCACCCAGTTCATATAGGAAAGGCAGGATAAATGATCAATTCTTTCTTGTTATTTATAGTTATATGTCTCTATCTGTCTGCCTGTCTATCTATCTATTAATCATATGTCTATCTATGTATCTATCTATCTATCATAATAGTTACACGAATTGGTTGTCTATCATTCTCTGAAGTTGACCAATTATTTTTTTACATCAATATGAATCCATAGATTTAAACATATTTTTTGAGTTTTAATTAATCACAATTAGTATCCTTTGGAAGCTCAAATTGTCCCATCTTTGGTTAACAATAGCCTCCTGAGTCCTTTTGACATGACCCTCATAGTCTTTGAAATCTTCCTCATTATCTCATATGACAAAGCGTTTCTTCTCCAAACTGGAAGTCCGCCATTTCCCCAAAAAGCCCAGGTTTGTTTTAGCGGGAAAAGTTATTTCAAGTACCCAGCTGGATGCCATGGATGCTTATTGCTATGCGGTTGATGACTGTTTCTAGGCGTCTTTAGTGGACATAGCTAGGAAATAAGTATGTGTGTGTGTACATATGTATATATGTATATATTTATCTGTATATAGATACAGATATACACACACATGAAATACACATGTACGTATATGACAAAATATTTCAGGAGTTCGTATTAATACTTTCAACGCAAATTGAGGACTATAAGTTTTCTTATTTAATGTCTTCTATATTACATCTGTATTTCTTTTCTACACTGAGAATCTTGGTTCTCAAGAACACAGAATAATAAAATTAGAATATTCTAAAGTGCTTATTTATTTTATCCTTCATTATACACACAACAGTATCACAGTAACAATATTAAATACTATTATCACTTTCATCAATATAAAAACTGAGAGCAATTAAAATTTTTTTTCTTTAAGATGTACTATATTTTAGTTAAAAGTAATACATGTGACAAAAACAGCTATAATAAAATGAAAACACAGATGTAGTAACTTTGATCACCAATGAGTACAAATATACTGTACCTAATCTCAGAATCAAATTAGTTACCCATTGGTGACAATGTAAAACTGAGTTACAATTAGTTCATTCCATTTGAGTTCTTAGTGAAAACTTTCCACAACTATTCAGCTATGGTTCTACGGACCCCTAAATTTCTAACCTATTGGACAGGGGAATAAAAGAAAGTCTAAATTACATCTTGACATTCAGCCATTAAGTCAGCCTTGCTGCTGTTCAACTTTCAGTTGAACCATTCATCCCAAAACTGTGTTTGCCTTGTTCCTTGGACCAGGTGTTAGTCTTAAGTATCAGGATAGGTACAGGCTATATGGCATGTATGCCCCAGTTTATCTCTAATACCTTGCTTGATAACTTGGGTTCTTCTTGCTCCTTGAAGATCTTGATCTCAAAGTCCTGTAATTATGGCTGTGGCTAGTTCTACCTGACTTGGCTTGCCCATTTTCCTGAACTGCTGTTTATTTCCTTTTGCTAAACTGCCATAATAGGACATTGTCCATTCACTGCTTGTTCTTCCTGAAGCTGTCTCTCTGGGTATCTTCACAGAGGCTGATCTTACCCTTGATTACATATGGTCTATGCCACTGGCCTACCTAAACCTTGAGCCTGGCTGCTCTCCCGGAAAGAGTCCTTGGCTCGAGTTAAGCCACAGGACTGACCTGAACTCTATCTGAACTATACTCCTTTGTGCTCTATTATTTCTAAACATGAGAATGGAAAAGGAAGTAAAAACAACATGCACCTTTTAGCTTAAATGTAGTGCATTATGTCTCTCCCTGACTCCCTGACACTATAACAAAAGGAACCTTAGATTTAATGTTGCAAATGTAAATTTACTGATAATATTGATAACATTGGATAACCAATGATTACTTTTCCTCTTGCCTTAAAAGCATTTTAGTGGAAACCCTGGTGGAATAGTGGTTAAGCGCTACAGCTGCTAACCACAAGGTTGGTAGTTTGAATCCGCCAGGTGCTCCTTGGAAACTCTATGGGGCAGTTCAACTCTGTCCTGTAGGGTCACTATGAGTCAGAATCGACTCGACAGCGGTGGGTTTGGGTTTTTTTCTTTTTAAAAGTGTTTTGCTGATGTTACTTGATTTTCAGTCTTCAAAGATTAAGATAATATTGATTAAACTAATGATTGTTAGTTTCCACTAGTTATGTTACAGTATTTGGTGCTCTGTTGCTTATATAAATTATGTGAATTATTTAATTGTATCCTAAAAAAAAATATAATTTTTTTTTTTTTTTTATATATATAGAAATGGCTTATGGAATGTAGAAACCCTGAGATACAGTTTTAAACTGTTCATTGGTGTCAAAGTATTCAAGTATATCACGGTACTTAAGACAACGATGACTTATAATTTCTGCCATAGTAGTCAAAATGCATATAATTAACATATATTAAAATATGGTTTCTTATCACATAAATTATCTTTGCAAGTACTATGTCAAAAGCTGAAATTAGGATACGATATAGACATGTAAAAAATGTTCATTTTTCCCTAATACTAGAAGTAGGAAAATATTAATACTGAAAAGCAATATTCATACTTCAACAATTTGATCAATGACTCTCTTAGTCCTTGGAGGAAGAAAATTTCTAAATGTTAGTGCAAATGAAGATGCATCTTCTAACAATATTCCTTAGATGTAAAACAGAAGCATCAAGCTACAATACTGTCAGTGAAAAGTTTTCTGACACATGTTGCCAAAGTTGTGGGAATTTATACCACAGATGTCAGATATTATCTGTATAAAGAGTGAAGCTCTGTAAAAATTCTTCAAAACCCTCCAGGAACCCATTAAAATTCTTTTTTTTGTTGTTTGTTGTTTTTAGTTACCGTTGAGTCGGTTCTGACTCGTAGTGATCCAATGTACAACAGAAGAAACACTGCGAGGACCTGCACTATCCTCATGATCGGTATTATGCTGGAGCCCATTGTTGCAACCACTTGTAAATTCATCTTGTTGAGGGTCTTCCTCTTTTTTCCTGACCCTCTGCTTTACTAAGCATGATGTCCTTCTCCAGGGACTGATACCTCCTAACAACACACCCAAAGTATGTGAGACCCAGTCTTGCCATCCTTGCTTCCAAAGAGCATCCTGGTTGTACTTCTTTCAAGACAGACTTGTTCTTTTGACAGTCCGTGGTGTATTCAATATTCTTCTCCAATACCACAATTCAAAGGTGTCAATTCTTCTTTGGTCTTCTTTATTTATTGTCCAGCTTTCACATGCATATGAGGTTATTGAAAACACCATGGCTTGGGCCAGGCGTACCTTAGTCCTCAAGGTGACATCTTTGCTTTTTAATACTTTAAAAGATCTCTTGCAGCCCATTGGCACAATGCAATGCATCTTTTTTGACTGCTGCTTCCGAGGGTATTGATTGTGGATCCAAGTAAAATTAAACCCCTGACAAATTCAATTTTTTTGTTGTTTATCATGATGTTGCTTATTGGTCCAGTTGTGAGGATTTTTGTTTTCTTTATGTTGAGGTGTAATCCAGACTGAAGGTTATGGTCTTTGATCTTCATAAGTAAGTGCTTCAAGTCCTCTTCACTTTCAGCAAGCAAGGTTGTGTTGTCTGCATATCGTAGGTTGTTAATGAGTCTTCCTCCAATCCTGATTCCCCGTTCTTCTTCATATAGTCCAGTTTCTCAGGTTATTTGCTCAGCATACAGGTTGAATAGGTATGGTGAAAGGATATAACCCTGACCCACACCTTTCCTGACTTTAAACCATGCAGTATCCCCTTGTTCTGTTCAAATGACTGCCTCTTGATCTACGTAAAGGTTCCTCCTGAGCACAATTAAGTGTTCCGGAATTCTCTTTCTCCTCAATGTTATCCATAATTTGTTATGATCCACAGGGTTGAATGCATTAGCAGAGTCAATAAAACAGAGGTAAACATCTTTCTGGTATTCTCTGCTTTCAGCCAAGATCCACCTGACATCATCAGTGATGTCCCTGGTTCCACATCCTCTTCTAAATCTGGCTTGAATTTCTGGCAATTCTCTGTCAATCGACTGCTGCAGCCACTTTTGAATGATCTTCCCAAAATTTTGCTTGCATGTGATATTAATGATATTGTTCGATAATTTCCGCATTCAGTTGGATCACCTTTCTTGGGAATAGGCATAAATATGGATCTCTTCCAGTCAGTTGGCCAGGTAGCTGTCTTCCAAATTTCTTGGCATAGATAAGTGAGTGCTTCCAGTGCTGTATCCGTCTGTCGAAACGTATCAATTCCTGGAGCCTTGTTTTTCGCCAATGCCTTCAGTGCAGCTTTGACTTCTTCCTTCAGTACCATTGGTTCCTGATCATATGTTAACACCTGAAATGGTTGAACATCAACTAATTCTTTTTGGTATAGTGATTCTGGTATATTCCTTCCGTCTTCTTTTGATTCTTCCTGCATCATTTAATATTTTCCCTGTAGAGTCCTTCAGTATTGCAACTCGAGGCTTGAATTTTTTCTTCAGTTCTTTCAGCTTGAGAAATGCTGAGAGTGTTCTTCTCTTTTGGTTTTCTATCTCTAGGTCTTTGCGCATGTCATCATAATACTTTGTCTTCTCCAGCCGCCCTTTGAAATCTTCTCTTTTACTTCATCATTTTTTCCTTTTGCTTTAGCTACTCGACATTCAAAAGCAAATTTCAGAGTCTCTTCTGACATCCATCTTGGTCTTTTCTTTCTCTCCTGTCTTTTTAATGACTTCTTGCTTTTTTCACATATAATAATGTCCTTGATGTCATTCTACAACTCGTCTGGTCTCTGATCATTAGTGTTCAACGCGTCAAATCTGTTCTTGAGATAGTCTCTAAATTTATGTGGGATATATTCAAGGTTGTACTTTGGCTCTCGTGGTCTTGTTCTAATTTTCTTCAGTTTCAACTTGAACGTGCATATAAATAATTGATGGTCTGATCCACGGTCAGCCACTGGCCTTGTTCTGACTGATGATATTGAGCTTTTCCTTGATCTCTTCCCACAGATGCAGTCAATTTGATTCCTGTGTATTCCATCTGGTGAAGTCCATGGTCATCAGACAATCATATGGTCTACTATGCTGGGAATGACAACTTGAAGAGGAATGGCATTGCATTCATCGTCAAAAAGAACATCTCGAGATCTATTCTGAAGTACAACACTGTCAGTGATAGGATAATATCCATATGCCTACAAGGAAGACCAGTTAATATGACTATTATTCAAACTTATGCACCAAACACTAAGGCCAAAGATAAAGAAATTGAAGATTTTTACCAACTTCTGTAGTCTGAAATTGATTGAACATGCAATTGGGATGCATTGATAATTACTGGTGATCGGAATGTGAAAGTTGGAAACAAAGAAGGATCGGTCGTTGGAAAATATGGCCCTGGTGATAGAAATGATGCTGGAGACTGCATGATTGAATTTTGCAAGACCAACAAATTTTTTATTGCAAATACCTTTCTGTCTTTTAGTATATGTAATTTATAGTCTTTTCTAATTTTTTTGTAGTTGTACACTGTTTGGGCATATAGCCATTACATATGACACTCTCTCCTTTAATCCTTTTTTATTCATAGTTCTTTAAGTACTATATGTTTAGTGCTCATATCAGTCCTTATGCCAATATTTTCTTTAGCTAGTTTGGTTGTATGAGGCTTTTTTCAAGTAGATTCCTTAGGAAGGAGTCATAGGAACAATATACATTTAGTTCTTGGATGTTGAAAATTTTTTTCCCTTGAGAATATTAAACATATTACTCCATTTTCTTCTAGTACAAAGTGTTATTGTCAAAAAGTCTGATGGTGATCTAAATTTTCTTCTTTAATAAATCATTGGCTGTTTTTGCTTAGATGCCCAAAGCATTTTTTTTTTTAAAAATTTTCTTTAATGGTACAGCAATTTTATTAGAACATGTTTTGATATTACTTATTCTGGGTCAGAATTCTCAGGCACCCAGTGTGCTATTTTAATAAGTAGCTTCAATAAGAAAAATTTTCTTGAGTTATAGCTTTAAGTATTTGTTCTGTTCCTGTCCTCTTCCCTCTTTCCCCCCTCCTAAGGACTCCTGTTACCTGTATGTTGGATCTTCTTTGCTTTTCTTTGATATATGTCATCTTTTATTCAAATTTTTTTCCTCTTTTCACTCTTTACTTCTCATAAGGCATTAACTGCTGTGTTTATTTGCTCTTGTGTTCCTTTTTTGTATGCCTTCATTTCTGAATTTTTTTCTTTATTTCAAATTCTTTTCTGAGTTCTATCACCTTATTTCTGAGTCTAATACTGTTTTCCATGCCTTGGATCATCGTCTTAATGTCTTTTAGCTCATTTTGAAATAGAAGGTTACAATTTTGATCTGTTATGCAGGAATGTCTTGTACAGTTTTATTTTCTGTAAGATTGTTATTCTGCCACCTATGCTTTTTTTTTTCTTATTGTATTTTGACCTTGATACTTCTCTGTTATACACTTTTATGTGAAATTAATTTTTCTGAACTTTTAGGGTTGAGGAGCTTCTTTAACTTTTCAGAGCTCTCTCTAATCTTATTTTCATGTAGTGTTAAAACACATGGCAGTTTGCATCCTGAGGTTTCTGGATGTTTTCTTCCCCCACTTTTATCTGTATTCTCTTATTTTTTTGTCTTTATTATCCCTGTCCTACTCAATATTAATTCCACTCTCAGAAACTTCTTCTCAGTGTGGATCCTTCCCTAGAATGGAGCCCAGGTCACGAGATTGCTCTATCACCTTCAGACCCTCCTGTGGGCTCTTTGTACTCATACACCACTGGATGAGGGGGAGGCAAAACCTCTCCCAGTTTAGCAGCAGTTCTCAAATTGACTTGTACCATTTCCAGAAAATAGCTGTTGGCTATTTTGGGGGTTTTCCAGTTACAGGCTCACAAGACAGCCTTTTGCTTTCCTCTGCTTTCTCCCATACAGATGCTGGTGCTATGCAAGTCTTACCGTTACTGGTGCCTTTTTCTTACTTGCTTATATTTTGGGGTTTGAGAGGAATACCTTATCACCAAATTTTGTAAATTATGTAGGGATTAAGAAAGACTTAAAAACTATGCTGTTGCTACCATTATTGCCATCCGTCCAGAATCACAGAAAACACTTTTTAATGTAGGATTCACTTGAGGTCATTTGCTATGATTGTTGTTATTGTTGTTGTTGTGTGACATTGAGTCAATTCTGACTCACAGCAACCCTATAGGACAGAGTATAACTACCCCATAGGGTTTCCTAGCCTGAAATCTTTATGGAAGCAGACTGTCAGGTCTTTTCTCCCATGAAGCTGCTGGTGGGTTTGATCCACTGACATTTTGATTAGCAGCTGAGTGCTTAACCATTGGTCACCAGGGCTCCTTTGCTATGATTAGCCCCTTCATATCATCTGGTCAGATCCCTCACCCACATTTTTACTCCTGGAGTTGCATAGTTTTTCAGATTTTACCTCAAGGATATCTGCGATGACCATGGACTAGAACCTGCTGTCACTCATGTTCTGCCTTTTTGACATAGCCCTCTAAGTATAATTTAACTTTTTCTAGATCATGTCACCTGTACCTAGTGAGTTCTTTAGGGCCATTTGCTCCTTCACTAAATGGACCCAGGTATAAATATTTCATACTGACTCACCTTTTCTCTCTCTGCTGTCAGGTATGCTTTCTCATTACTCCAACATGTCCTACTCCATTTAATCTTATTCTCCACCCAATCTTGGGTGAAGGTGTGGGGTGGCTCTGTATCTCTCTGTGTATCAGACTGAGGGGGCAGGAAGCCTTTATTGCACAATTTTGTGATGGACTTATATTTGGTGGATGGTAGAAAGTATTGGAAGTCTGACCATAAATAAAAAGATGGTACTATGATTCTGAATGAAAACAGGATCGGAAATGTTTAGGCCTTCAATTTCAACGTGTTTAATTATAGTACATTTATGTAGCACCTCTGTTCTATCATTAAGCTTAAAACCAAAAGACCAATCCTATTGCTGTCAAGTTGATTCCAATTCATAGCAACCCTATAGGACAGAGTAGAACTGCCCCGTAGTGTTTCCAAGGCTATAAATCTTTAAGGAAGCAGAGTGCCACATCTTTCTCTCATGGGGCAGCTGGTGGGTTCCAACAACTGACCTTTCAGTTAGCAGCCAAATGCTTAACCACTGGACCACCAGGGCTCCTTTCCTATAAGCTTAAAAAAAAAAAGCTTAGATCCTTAAAAACCTTGTTAGTTAGTAGGTAGGGTAGGGGAAAGGATGATTATTTTTATCACATAAAAGAGACATCCTGTGAAGAAGTTAAACAAGCGGCTGTGGTCACGGAGCAAATCTGAGGTTGAGGAGTGGCCTATCACATTTACTTTTTCTATAGCACAATGGTGTTTAGTTGATGAATTTTCCATGTTGTTCTTCCAGTTTGTTTCTCAGACTGAATTCGTTGTGTGTGTGTGTGTGTGTGTGTGTAGTAACAACAATAATTATAACACCAATCCTGCCTTTTGTACAAGATGCACTCACACACATCTATTTTACTTTTATATCTTTTGTCTCCTTTGCTCCTCACATGGTTCCTCTAGACATGCAGGCTGCTTGATAAAGCTGAGGTATCCCAGGGAACAAAGACCAGAGGCTACATCCCTCCCTGCTGGGAACCCACAAACCCATGCTGGGAGGTAGACGCCTTTTCTAGGCAAGATACCTCTGAGTTGAGCAAAGGGGCAGCAAGTCAGGGCTGTTGAGATAAAAGCTGCCTTCAGGACTAAATTACCCTAAACGGCTCTGACACCCGGCAATCTGAGGGAGTTTTTAATGGCTTCTGTGATGGCTGCTGTATTGTGTACTCAGCCATCCCCTGTTCCCTGAGGGAATGTTAGTAACACACGAGAGAAGAGAAAGGTCACAGGAAACACACTACCCTGAAAGCAGAGCTGTAAAAATTAAGTTAAGGGAGGTTTGGGGGCTAATCTGATTATTCCAGGGGCAGATTATCCAATAGACAAGGTAAGCACGGTGCTTACCTTGCTTACCAGATCATCTGTAGTGAACAATTTCACATTTTTTTCACTACATCAAAGATTCTGCTTCTAGATATGGCTGCCATCTGTCTCTCTCCCAACCCCACAGCACTTTCCTACAGAATCAAAGCCTCTTCAAATTTACAGTCCCTGACAAGGGCCGATGACTCAGTAAGCAAGGTAAACCTATTGGATAATCTACCCCTGACTTATTCCCAAATTGGCTTTAGGCCAGAGTTCTGTTAATAAAGTATTCCATATCTAGATGGGTGCTGCGGACTCACCCACCTGGGGGCTACACATAATGGATTTGGTTTTGAGGCTTAAGTGGGAAGTGGTGGTGGGTGGTTCAAATCTCAGCTCTGGCATGCATGGCTGCAAAAGTCCTTGACTTCTGCCCTCATCTCCTCTGGTTTGTAGGCTGAGGGGAGAAGAACTTGGTCTAGAGCACGGCCACAGAGATTATGGTATTAGGATATGCTGCCTCCTGTTGTGAGGTCCACTGGGCCCCTGACAGAAAGGCAACAATGTGGGAGGCCCAAACCCTCATTGGTTTATTCTTAGTAGTTCTTGCTTATTGTTTGTTTATAATCCATGAAGGGTGAAATCTTTATGAAGCCCCTGGGACTGTAATACCCCTGACAAATGGGCAGATGGAGTGTAGGCAGTACACTGGCCAGCTGCTTTAGAGCTAGAACAAACGTCCCTTCTGCTGGGCCCAGATCCCAGGCCCTCTAAGGTGATTGGAGAACAAGGACACACACAAGAGATTAGGAATCCACTGTCAAGTGCAGAAAGGAAAGAAGTGAGGGAACCAGATGTATCAAATGATGGACCAAAAAGAGAAGGCAGAGCAAAGTATGAGGACTAGAGAAAAGAAGAGAAGAGGCACTTGCCTCTCATTCCTGCTTTCAATGCAGTCACAATGGCTGGAGATGCAGTAGCCATCTTGAGATCAGGGGGCAACAAGCAAGAAGAAAAGGCCAAGATGATCACAGAGATGTGTCTTGATATCATCAGGTACTGAACCAATAACAGCAATCACTTACTGGGCCACTGAATTAACATCAGCAGTTATCTGTAAAATAATTTTTGTTATAGAACTAGATCTTCCTTGGGTTCTCAACCATTGGCTGGGTCTTACTTCAACCTCAATGGAGATTTCTAGAATCAAGACTTTCACCTACTTACAATTGAAAACACCACTGATCAGAGACTTCTGCTGCTATCTCTCAAACAGCAAAGACAGCCTGGTTTAGGGTCAGGTTTTCAATGCCCCTTTGGACACTGCAATATGGTCTTCGGCCTTCCTTGGTGGAGAGCAGGGCATTTAAATCACTCCCCCTAACCCAGTCTCCTCAGCCCAGGGGTGCTCCTCTTTATCACCAGCCCTGTCCTGTGAAGGGGTTATGAGAATTGTAGCTATGTGGTGGAGGAAAACTTGAAGCTTCTCCCAGGCCACACCACCCTAGGAGTAAAAGGTTTTTGTTGTTAGGTGCCATCGAGTCGGTTCCAAGTCATAGTGACCCTATGTACAACAGAATGAAACACTGTCCATTCCTGTGCTGTCCTCACAATTATTGCTATGCTTGAGCCCATTGCTGCAGCCATTGTATCAATCCATCTTGCTGAGGGTCTTCCTCTTTTTTTGCTGACCCTCCACCTTACCAAGCATGACGTCCTCCTCCGGGGACTTGTCCCTCTTGATACATGTCTAAAGTATATGAGATGAAGTCTCGCCATCCTTGCTTCTAAGGAGCACTCTGGCTGTACTTCTTCCAAGACAGACTTGTTCATTCTTCTGGCAGTCCATGGTAGAGTAAATATTTTTTGTCAACATCATATTTCTAAGGGATCAGTTCTTCTCTGGTCTTCCTTAGTCCATGTCCAGATTTCACATACGTATGAAGCAATTGAAAATACCATGGCTTGGTTAGGTGCGCCTTAGTCCTTAAAATGACATCTTTGCTTTTGAACACTTTAAAGAGGCCTTTGGCAGCAGACTTGCCCAATGCAATACGTCATTTGATTTCTTGACTGCTGCTTCCATGTGGATCTAAGTAAAATGAAATCCTTGACAACTTCAATCTTTTCTCTGTTTATCATAATGTTGCTTATTAGTCCAATTGTGGGGATTTTTGTTTTCCCATGTTGAGGTTAATCCATACTGAAAGCTATAGTCTTTGATCTTCATCAGTAAGTGCTTCAAGTCCTCTTCACTTTCAGCAAACAAGGTTGTGCCATCTGCATATCGCAGGTTGTTAATGAGTCTTCCTCCAATCCTGATGCTGCTTTCTTCTTCATCCAGTCCAGCTTTCTCAGATTATTTGCTCATCATAGAAATTGAATAAGTATAATGAAAGGATACAACCCTGATGCACACCTTTTCTAACTTTAAACCACATCATATCCCCTGGTTCTGTTAGAACTACTGCCTCTTGGTCTATGTACTGTTTCTGCATGAGCACAATTAAGTAGGAATAAAAGGTAGGCTCTTAACAACATAGTAAGAAACATTATTTTCCTGGTTCTACTCTGACTCACACTTGAAGGAACCCAAAGTTTTCTTCCTCAACACCCCTATCTAAAATGGCACATATATACACGCCACCCATATTCTGCCACCGTCACATCTATTCCTTTAACATCACTATTTGAAATTGTATTGTCTGGCACTGGGTTCTGGGTACGCTATTTGTTGCCTGTCTCTCCCACTAGGGTGTAAACTCTATGAGAGTGGGGCTTGGTCTATTTTATGCATTGCTTTATCTCCAGTGCCTAAAGCTCTGCAGTCACACAGGAGGCAGTTAATAAATCTTTGTTAAATGAAAATAAACAAAACGAAGTAGAAAAACAAGGAAAAAGTAGGCCAAATACCAGCCCTCAAACCCTCTGAGTGGCCAGAAGGGGTAGGTTGTGTATGCTGGGGTTAAAGTGTGTGGTTCAATGGGAGCATTTTTGGTCCTTTGGGGTTCCTGTAGTTATATATTAGAGCAATGTAACCAGTAGCCAGTTGCCATGGACTCGAGTTCTACTTGTGGTGCCTCTATGTATGTCAAAGTAGAATACCCTCCATAGGGTTTTCAATGGCTGCATTTTTGGAAGTTGACTGGCAGGCTTTCTTCTGAGGCACCTCTGGGTAAACTCCAATCGCCAACCTTTCAGTTAGTAGCTGAACACATTAACTGTTTGCACCACCGATGGACAATAAAGCCATTAGGGCAGTATAGGATGGCTTAACCAGAGGAGTTCTAGTAGTATAAATAGATGGTTTGTTGGAAGGGATTTTGTCTCTTACACAATGACTGCACAGCAGAAGGTGGGTAGGCTCCTGAGGAGCTGACACACACATTCTCACACTCACTCTTGTACACACACTCACATGTATGCACACATTAGAACATACACTCATGGGTGTGTGTGCACACACACGTAACTGAAATGCAGAGATTCCTGCAGTCTTTAAGAAAGTGCTGAGTCTGACTCTTTAGCTAGGAGTCCTGTTGGCACAGTGGTTAAGTGCTCAGCTACTAACCAAAAGATCAGAGGATCGAACCAACCAGCTGCTCTGCTGGAGAAAGATGTCGCAGCCTGCTTATGTAGAGATTACAGCCTAGAAAACCCTATGGGGCAGTTCTCCTCTGTCCTATAGGGTCACTATGAGTAGAAATTGACTTGATGGCACACAGCAACAACTCCTTAGCAGTTTGGACACTCCACTGACCTGATGGTTCATGGAACTGACCAGATGACAGACTGAATGGGCTATTTGGTAGGACTGAAATCATAAATCTGGCTGGGGGAAAAGAAGTAGTCCTCTTTCCCAGGGAGCTGCTGCTCTGAGGCCTGGGGAGTTTTCTGAGTCTTAAGCTGCTGGACAACTCCAGGCTATGCCTTATTTCCCTTACTTGTTAGCATTAATCCTGGAAGATGATCATTACATCTGTCAGTCACTTAATGAAAAAACAATAGCAATTAAATGAATAAAATTTGATCTCAGTTTATTATGAAGTCATTGTCATTGTTCACTATAAAAAAGAAACCAGGCCTCTCAGATCCAATCATCAGGGAATTGTTTGACAAAAATTTCCTGGAGAAAGTTCTGGAGTTTCCATTATTTCTGAGATCCTGACGGGCTTTAAAAGACTAAAGAGACCTTCTTTCAACTGATATTGAGGAGTCGGTCCTTTTGGGAAAATCCTCTATGCCACCACACAAGTCATTTATATCCCTCAAGAGGGGTTTGAAAGTTTCGCCTGCAAACTGATGATCAATTGGGTTGGAGAATGAATTGAAAGAGAGGACTCCAAGAGCAAAATCCCCCTGACTTTTTTTTTTTAAGTTTAGGTTTAAAAGACTAGAATCTGGAATTTCCTAGGAACTTTTGCAAAAACTTTGAGGAAAAATATACTCAGAATGCACACTCTTATGTGCACACACAAAAAAGCCTACCACTCAGAATGGGAGGAGGTGGATTGTATCTACACCGAATATTTCCAGAAGGCAAAATATGAAGGATGAATGAGTTGGTCTCATATTTTTGATTATAGATTTTAAAAATACTATTAATGACAATACCACAACATTTTATATCAGCATATTGTTTTGTACTTTCCAAAGTCTGTTCTTGGAAATTATCTCATTTGCTCACTATAATAGCCAGCTTGGAGAAAGAAGTGTGGCAGGTAATTATTATCCCTACTTTGTGGATGACTAAACTGGGGCCCAGAATGTTTGAATCTCCTGAAGTCTTACAGTTAGAACCTTGGTCTCTAGTACTCTTCGTTGATTCACTTGGGGGAAAAAAAAAAAGAAGAAAAACCCAAACAGTTGCTGTTGAGGCAATTCTGATTCATGGCAACCCTACGTATGTCAGAGTAGAACTGTGCTCCACAGGGTTTAAAATGACTAATTTATGGGAAGAAAATGGCCAGTCCTTTCTTCTAAGGCATCTCTAGGTGGATTTGAATGTCCAACATTTATTTAGCAGAGACTCCTGCTGATCCACTTACCATCTTATTATTGCCTGGCACTCAGTAGGTGGTTTGTGAATATTTAAGCATCTATGAAATGTTGAATAAATAGGCTTGAGATTGCTTCCAGGTATTCTGTCCGTTGGAATCCCCAGTGAGCTCTTTGGGCTTCCTTGTGATTGCTTGGTCTCTGGCATACAAAAGCCATTGTGGCAAGTAGGCTCTAAGATGGCCCCCAATGATCTCCACCTCCTGGCATTCACATCCATGTGTACTCCCCTCCCCTTGAGTATGGGCAAGACCTGTGGCTTGCTTCTAACCAACAGAAAATGGCAAAGGTGATAGGGTGTTACTTTCATAATTATGTTACATGAGATTGTGACTTCCATCTTGCTAGCAGTCTCTCTCTATTTCCCTCACTGACTTTGATAAAGTAAGCTGCCTTGCTGTAGAGGCCCACGTGGCAAGAAACTGGGGGTAGCTTGAAGCCAGTTAGGAACTGAGACTCTCAGTCCAGTACTGCTCCAACCAACAACATTGTGAGCTTGGAAGTGAATCCTCTCCAGCAGAGTTTTCAGATGAGTCCCCAACCCATGAAACAGAGGACCCAACTAAGCCATACTCAATTTCCTGACCCTCAGAAACTGAGATAGTACATACGTGTTGTTTTAAGCCACTGTGTTTGTGATAATTTGTCACACAGAGGTAACTAATACCAGAATCCAAAATCCAGTCAAAATCCAAAGACCAGCCAAACTCCCCTGCCCAGCAGCCCAGCATACTTGCTTTGCCTTTCCATCTTCTGTGTAAGCGCCCAGCATGGAGGGCACTGGCTGGTCTGAGTTCTGCTCTGTGCCCTCTCTCCTCCTTGACTCAGTCATAGCTAAGAGGCTCTACTTCTTGTTCCTTCTCCTCTTGGTAGGGGTGGGGTAAGCAGGGGCGATCTCCTTTTGTGATCTAGAGTTAGCGTTTCAGCCTCAGACCCCCTAGTTCCTCTGTCCAACTCTGGGCCCAAATGAGTTAAAAAAACAAAACAAAAACCCGTCTCTGTCCGAGGCCACTGAAGGTCTGCAGGCAGAGGGCTGAAGGGCTCCGAGGGGAAGCAGGGGTGTTTTGCAGGAAGATCCAGCAAACCTGGGAGAGGACTGATGATGAAAGTGGTTTTCCCAAAAAAGCGCTGAACGCGCTTAACGCTCTGGTACCGATGGAGGAGCCTTTTGTGTTCTATTAGTTGTTGAGCTTGGTAAAGTACAGGGTCAGTGAAAAAGAGGAAGGCCCTCAACGAGATGGATTGACACAGCGGCTCCAACAATGGGCTCAAGCATAAGAATGATTGTGGGCATGGCACAGGACTGGGCATTGTTCTGTTCTGTAGTACGTGAGGTCGCTATGGGTCGGAACCGACTCGACGGCACCTAACAACGGTCGTGGAGCTAAATGATCTTAATCTCGGAGTGCTGAGCCCAGAGTTCTTGGATTATCTATTATCTCTCACTTAGGTAACCTTTCACTGGAACAAATGGGAAAAAACAAATGTCTTCTTAGGCCAGTCTGGAGAGAGAAAGGCAACGGGTCCTTTCTGCTGCCCTGGGAAGCCACAGCATTGTGCGAAGTCTTTTTGTTAGTAGCTTTGCCGTAATTCCAGCCACCATCATTAGACTGGAGGTTTACGAGGCATTTTTGAGTCTCTCAGAGCTGGGTGGTACTGCGCTATCTCTTGAGTAGGGGCCAGGGTCGGGGGCTCTGAAGTAAGGGTATTGATTCCTCACTTTGTCGCAGAACAGCGCAGTGCTTTTGGAAAATGATTGTAGGTTCGGAATCAGTTGCGTGGATGCGGAGATCTTCTCACCAACCTGGGCAGGATCAAGTCAGAGCCTTGGAGTGGGAGGACCCGCCCTAATTTCAGATGTGATCAGAACTGGGAACTGAAGAGGGAACCAGAGTCTCTCTCATCAGGATAATACTGGCTCCATGTTGGGTTCATGTGAACACAGCTCTGGGAGATGCCTTTTCCGAGAGTGGCACTTTGTCTCATCACAGACACATGCCCCAAGGCACCCAGCACAGGGCTTGGCACAGAGTAAACCAACCAAAAAACCAAACCACTGCCACCGAGTCTATTCTGACTCATGGCGACCCCATGTGTTACAGGGTAGAACTAAGCTCCGTAGGGTTTTCTTTCAGTTAGTAGTTGTGCACAAACTATTTGTGTCACCCAAGGACCCCTGACACAGAGTAACCAAAAAACAAAAAATAAACCTGTTGCTATCAAGTTGATTCCAACTTACAGTGACCCTATAGGACAGGGTAGAACTGCCCCACAGTGTTTCCAAGGAGCAGCTGGTAGATTCAAACTGCCAACCTTCTGGTTAGTAGCCTGAGGTCTTAACCCCTGCAGCACCAGTAAGTATCCAATAAATGCTTGTTAAATAGAATTCAACACTATATGACTTTTTTTTTTTCCTGCTGGGGTTAGGATTCAGGGGACTGTAAAAACATAAACTGAAAGCAATCGCGCTTTCTGCGTTGAACAGAGCTGAATCTTCTGTGTAGAAAGAGAAAACGGGCCAATTTGGGTGCATCATGCTGGTCAGCAGTTGGGTATATTTCAGATTTTTCCTAACAGCAGGCATGGGGTTAGAGTGGGGAAGACTTCAGAGTGAGCCAGCCTAGGCTGGAATCCTGGCTCTGGAGCTGATGGGGAGGGCAAGTCCCATAACCTTTCTGATCCTGGGTCTCCCCAATCCTACAACACTGGCGGCTCACATAGCTCACTGTGTCAGGCTCTGCGCTAAGCCCTTGACACATAGTAGTATGTGTGACCCTCACATCAACCTTGGAGTGTAAGGTTGATTTCCTGTGTCAGCTTGGCTAGGCTGTACTGCCCAGCTGTTCGGATAAACACTAGGCTAGATGTTGCTGTGAAGGTATTTTGTGGTGATGTGGTTAACAGCCACAATGAGTTGACACTAAGTAAGGGAGGTTACCCTCAATAATGTGGGTAGGCCTCCTCTAATCAGTTAAAGGCCTTAAGAGCAAAACCTGAAGTTTCCCAATGGGGGAAGGAATTCTACTTCAAGACTGCAGCATAGGAATCCTGCCTGAGTTTCCAGCCTCCGCCTGACCTATGGATTTTGGATTTGCTGGCTCCCACCACTACCTGAGCCAATTCCTCAAAATAAATTGCTCTCTCTCTCTGTATTCCCCAATGGTTCTGTTTCTCTGGAGAACTCTAATATAGTACTGTTCATATAAACACCATTTTTTTGTGTGTGAAGAAAGGAAAGCACAGAAATATTAAGGGGGTTGCTTAGGTAAGTGGCATAGCTGGGGTTGGAATGTGGGTACTCTGTTGTTCTTAAAAGCTAGGCTAGATAGCTTCCTGATAGTGATGCCTATTCTCAGGTGTCTGTAAGAATCAAAGGAGAGGTACTGAAGACGTTTAGTAGCAGTAGCTCCCTGTACAAATGAAGGGAGGTGACTCACAAATGGTGGGCCATATGCTGGGGGGCTCTGATGCTGCTGGGCATTCTGGCACATTCACAGTGGGAGGGACCTCCGACTCAGCCTTCGATTCTGCCCTGCCACTGTCACCAGGTCCCTGGGGATGCTTTCTTTCTCTGTGCCACCAGCCTGCCCCTGGTCCTCAGTGTTGGCCACTTCCTGGGGATGCTGACTGGCTCTCCAGCCTGCGAAGCCTCTTCCCCTAGAAACCACTTATTAACGTGAGTAACAGGGATCATGAATCACACCTAGTTCCACACCGCCTCTTTCCTGAGCACGACTGCACCAGTGCTGGGGGAAGGGAGACACGCCCAAATGAAGAACAGCAACTAATTGGAAAGGCGCCGAATCCACCTCAATGATGGTCCCATGAGCCTTGTTAGGGCTGAGCTTCCTGCGTCATCACTAGCGTGTGGCTATAAATAGGTAATAGCCTAAAATTAGTAAGAGGGAACACAGCATGTGGCTCAACCGCAGGGCAGCCGGGAAATGGCCAGAGCTCGAGCTGGTTTTAAAGATTAGCTCTGTGGCACCATGTCTGCCACCCCTAAAAGGGTTGCTCCCCTCAATTGCATACGTGCTGCCACCAAGTGCCTTCCACGAGCACCAAGGAAGCCTGGGTGCGGCAGGAACACCGATTAGCTGCGATGATCTGCTTTGTTACTGTGCGTGGGTGTAAGTGCGGGCCCAGTGCTCTGCCTGGAGTGTGAGAGAAGGTGCAGATGTGCTCTGTTTATGCCAAATCTGACAGGAGAAAGAGGGCTTTTCAGAGAAAAGATACTCTTTAGAAGACCTATTCAACCACGGGATTCCTTTAAGGTTTGTTCATCTCAACTTTGCCCACTTCCTTCCAAATGTTATCTGGCTTAGAAGTTTAATTTTCTACACAGTTGTAAAGAAATACATGTCTTAACCTGTTATACAAGCTGAAGAACTTAGAGGAAGTTATTTAACATCTCTGGGTCTCAGTGTCCTCATCTGTAAAAGGAGGATTATACTAGAACAACATCAATAAATGCAATAAATGAGATAATGCACAGAAAAGAGCTCAGCACAGTTCCTGGCACTCAGCAATGCTCAGTCAGTAATGGTGTTTACTGCTCTGTAAAGAAGGAAGCAACGTAACGCAAGGTCCTTTGTTGTCTGAGGGATAGGACGTTAATGAAGGATGGGATGTTAAAGGAATGCCAAGGAAGGACTGAGCACTGACTTGCTTTGTGACTCTGAGCGCATCTCTTCACCATCCCAAGACGGTGATGGTAATGAGGGCTTGGGCTGCAGTCGGTGGTCCTGGACTTGGTTGTGACTCAGACTGTCCTGGAAGGCTTGTTAAAACTGCAGATTTTGACCTCCCATTCCTAGACTTTTAGATTCCACAGGTCTGCAGCGCCCAGGAGTCTACCTTTTATTTCTTCCAGGGAAAACATGCTTTATTCTGTCCATGGGTGGGTCCATATCCAAAAACCAAACCCTTTGCCATGGAGTTGATTCCTACTCATGGCAAACCCCATAGAAGTTTTTTTTTTTTTTTTTAGATGTCGATTTTTGGAATCTACTCTTTTAACTAGCGTTGTCCATCTAGTCACTGAGCATTTCCAGGGAAAGCTGTTAAAGATACACCTCACCCCAGGGCTGACTCTAACATAAGTCCCCCTTCCCTCAGACAGTGGGGCTGACCAGCTTCCTGACTCCCCCGCCTCCCCCCTGCCACACACACCTCTGGTCTCCTGCTGAAACTGGAATGCAATGAAGAGCTTCAGCTGGAGACAGGGTCTCGGCTTCCTCCCAACCCGCCACCTGCCTTAGGACTGTCGGCAATGCCAGCAGGTGATAGACGACAGAATTTGTTGGTTTGGAACACACTGATGTAATGATTGATGTAGGGAAGGGGTCTTCACTGTCGGGATGTGCCTCTGAAGAGGGCTTGACTGAGCCCAGCAAACTTGGAGGGAAACAAAGGTCTGGAGTCAGGAAACAGGCTCTGTGTGAGGGCTGTGAAGCCCGCCTTCCAACAATGCCGTCATCCCCAGAAGGGCGTGCTTGGAACATAATGGCTATGGCTACAAATTCTATTAACTCTAATAGTTGTTCTGTGGTGAATGGATAATGCATTTAGCAGAAATAGACCCAATCAATTTATGTGAAACACATAAAACTTTCTCACTGGAATTGGCATCTGTTCTTGAATTATGGGAGCATGTGTAGAAACGGGCAGTCTGTCACCCGTACTTCTGGGCACATTAACAGTGCCATGGGTTAATTGGAGAGATGGGCCAAATGAAGCTATTGCTCCCTTATGCCATCTCTCTCAGTCCTTGGAATCACAGAGCTGGGGCTGGGGAGGGGCTTAGAGCTGGTCTACCTCAAATCTTGACTTTTTAAAAATGAACTTCTCTTCCACCCTTGTGTGTGCCCACATTAGCCCCTGTCATGGCAGCTGTGTCCCCGGAGGTTTGCTGACATGCCCCAGCTGTCCAGCGAGGGGATAGGAGGCATGTAGAGGTGGACTGCCAGGACCATGGCTCATTACTGTGGCGCCAGGGCCAGACACCAGTGTATGGACTCCTAGTCTGTTCTCTTCAAGAGTCTCCATATTTTTAATTGCCTTTTTCCTCCCTCTTTGGTGAGAAATGTATACTCAGAAAAAGGTAAACCAACCTGTTGTGAAACAACTTAGTAGCAAAGCTGTACTTTTGATGCCAGGGTTCCATAAGTTGCCGTTACCTGTGGGTTTGGCCCCAGTGTTTGGCCGGGCCTCATGTTAACTGAGCTGGTACACTAGTGCCTGGGTGGTGGACACTGTTAATATGCTCAGCTGCTGACTGAAAGGTTGGAGGTTTGAGCCTGCCCATAAGTACCTCAGAAGAAAGGCCTGGCAATCTACTTTCAAAAAATCAGCCATTGAAAACCCTATGGAGCACACACAAGGGATCATTGTGAGTCAGCTGGTACACAACATCTGACCACACGGGAGAAGAAAGGCAGGGAAACTGAGTCAGGGACATTGGACCCTGGGTGACTTGCCTGTGCTTACCTCGACTATTAGGGAGCGAGTCTCCCTCATACCTCCTCAACCCTAATAATCTTTACCACTAGAGAGAGAGACCTGCTCTGCAGCCTGTGGTTGTATTATCCCAACTATTTGGTTAGTGTGATTTTATGTGCAAAGCAGACAAATGCAATTCCCTTGGACTTAATACTTTCCTCATTTTCTCTTTCAGCTTCTTCATCTGATTAGCTAAATAAAGTGACTCAGAAGCTTCCGAGAAATGCTGTGGGAAGCACCTGGCCAGGCTTTTCCCTGCCTGGACACTCCTGTGGCTGAGTTCTGCTCCATTGGCCGGGGCGAGGGAACCCCCAGATCTAGCTGGTCAGGCCGAATGCTCCTCAGAGGGAAGGAGGTGAGGAAGGCTTAGGGAATTTGGAAGCTTTAGTGCCCTGGTGGTACAGTGGTTAAAGTGCTCAACTGCTAACCAAAAGGTCAGTGGTTCAAAACCACCAGTGGCTCCATGGGAGAAGGACGTGGCAGCCCGCTTCTGTAGAGATTTACAGCCTTGGCAACGCAATGGGACAGTTCTCCTCAGTCCTATAGGGTCTCTGTGAGTCGGAATCAACTAGGCGGCAGTGGGTTTGGTTTTCCAGTTTGTGAGTAATCGCTTTCAGAAACTTAATTTGGCCTTTGTGCTTCTAAGAGTTGCTCTGCTGCTTGCTTGGAGGAGAGTGGAAATGCCACCAACACCCTGTTCCAGCCCAGCAGTAACTGACTGGGCTGAACTTTGGCAAGAAATTCTTATTATCTTGTCTCCTGTATACTTTGTCAGAAAGAAGGCTAAGAGGTGATTTGTTTACTGCTCATGTATGGTGCTCTCCTCTGGGACTCCTTTCCACCTTCTTTTGCATTTTTAATGTTTATCTCTGAATAGAGACTGTGATACGTAGAACTAGCTTATTGTTGTTGTTAACTGCCATCAGGTGAGCCCTCGACTCCTGGCAAGCCCAGGCACAATGGGATGGGACCATTGTGATCCATAGAGTTTGCATCGGCTGATTTTTGAAAGTAGATCACCAGGCCTTTGTTCTTATTCTGTCTTAGTCTGGAAGCTCTGCTGAAACCTGTTGAGAGTCACAGTAACATGCAAGCCTCCGCTGAGAGATGGGTAGTGCTGTGCGTGAGGTGCGTTGGCCTGGAATCAAACTGGGGTCTCCAGCACAGAAGGTAAGAATTCTACCCATGGACCACCACTGAGAAGTAGTTTAGTGGGCTGAAAGAACATGGACTTCAGGTTCACATCCTGGCCCCGCTCCCTACTGGCTGTATGACCCTTAAATTTCTCTATACCGTTTTCCTCTTCCCTAATAAGGAGCCCTGCTGCTAACCAAAAGGCTGCCTGTTGGAAGGCACCAGCAGCTCTGCAGAAGAAAGATCTGGAAATTTGCTTCTGTAAAGATTACAGCCAAGAGTACTCCATGGAGCAGTTCCACTCTGTCACATTGGGTTGCTATGTGTTGAAGCCAATGGCACTCAACAACAACAATGAGATGGCAATAACAGTCTCTACCCTGGGCCAGTATGAGGACTAGAGAAACTGAGATGTGAAGTACCCTAACTCAGAGTCAGGCATACTCCCTTCTTCTCCAGAGGGGCCCTCTGAGGTAGAAGGAGCTTGGATTAAGCTTGATGTTGTAGACCATGACATGCCTGTTCATGGGCTCTTTTCTCCCCAGCACCAGAAGCTCCAGAACAACGAATACTGGGTCAGCCTGTTGCAGCGACACTCTAAGCACCTGCCTGGCACGTGTTTGCTGGGTGATTATTACTGAGTAGGGGTGCTCTGGTCTCTGCCATCTTTGGGAGTCCTACTGGACCAAAGCTGCTCCAAGACCCCTCCTCTGTATGGTCTTCTCTTGCTGCAGACACCTTGTACTACATTAATTACTTGTCCACTTTTGCTCCTTGCTTCTACACCGTGGTTCTTTGAGCTCCTGAACTGGCTTTTGTTCTGCTCAGTATCTCTTGGCTGAGTGTAGAGCCAGCCTCAGAAGAAATGGGTAAAACTGAGTGTGGGTCTGCATTAAAGCCAGGAGGATGGGCTAGGCAGAGCCCTGACCATGAGGCTGAGTCCTGGCCAAGTGCCATCAGAGGATGTTGTCCTGTGTGTTGCAGGTGAATGAGGCCTTACTCCCCCGGTACATCTTTCCGATGAAGAGAGACCACCCCCTGCCCCCATACTCTTAGGGACACGCAGCAAGGTAGGACTGGTAGATCTCAGTCATGATGGGGGGAGATTCCTCCTGCTACCAAAACACAAGCAGGAGAAGATTGGTGGGGAGCCTGACCCAGCTTCTCCCCGACCTAAGCTACTTGCTGATACGGCAGTGGGTTCCTGGGAAAGTAGTAGCTTTTGTTCAGTGCCCTAAAGCCTTCCCTGGGAGCTTCAGGTAACTGGTGCACCTTCCAAGGCTGCCTGGCGATGTATTTGGTTCAGTTTCTCTTCCTCTTCAGTAGTGGTGACTCGGAAGGAGGTCTGGAGACAGAACTCACAGCCACTTGGCTTGACCGGTAGCCACTTGCCTAAGTCTTTCTAGCTATGGGGTCAGGGACTGGGGGATAAATTTACTCAGGGGAGGAGGCTTGGGTCCCAGCCTTCGTCATTTCCAGCTTCTCAGGCAGCTGCTGGTTTGAATTTTATTTGGTGGTGGGGGAGTTACCACCACTTTTGAGGCGCCACATGATTTCATTAGTCTGAGTGGCTACTGGGCAGGCCCATATCGATTAGCCTTTTAGGGACAGTGGGAGTTATGTGGCAATAAACCCTGGAGGCTGGCAGGGTGGATGACTGTTTCCTAACTGCGGGCTCTGTGCTGACATCTGAGAACTGAGCTCAAGCATCAAGCCACCCACCAGTCAATCAATAAGCATTTCTGGGGTCCCTGCTATGTAATCAGTGCTGGTAGTTAGACCGGAGGGGAGGGGTGGGGAGGGGCTTGCTGGGATGTTTGCTAAGCATGTCACACAAAAAGGGGAAGCCTTGCTTCTTTCCCGAATTTATCAGAGGGAGGTAGCTATTGACCAAGGGCCAGGAAGAAATGCAGGTGAATCACTGGGACTGGGAGCTGGGGAGGCGGGCTGAATGAATGAGTTAGACAGCTGCCTCCCTTGTGCTATGGGCTTTTATTAACCATGAGGCAGAGTGGGGAAAGAGCTTGCAGTTTCGCAGGCCAGGTTGCCCTTCATGCGGAAAATGAGAAGGTGTTTTGAAGTTCTAGTTAAAGGAGAAAAGAGGAAAAGAAAGGGGTCATGGGAAAGCAGTTAACCCTTCCCCCGGGTTTGGCAGCTCAATGAGATCAAGCAGGACTCAGAGAAGGGGTGAGAACTAATCCTGGGCCATCTCATAGGGGAGAGAAGGGATAGAATTTCTATAAAGACAAAGCAAAGCTAATAGTTTTCTTTGAGTCATTGATAGCCAATGAATTTAGTGGCAATGTGGTAAGCTTCTATTTTTTTTTTTTTTTTTGGTACTTCTCATTTACTGAATTTGCATTTTATTCTCCAGGCTTGCTGGAGTTTAAAAGGCTCTTTTGGCTGGATGAAGCCTCAAACTATTGCCCTGAGATAATCTTTAAACCTTAAACCAAAAATATCCCCCAGTGTCTACTTTAAGCCAAACAATAGCTTAGTTGAGTAAAGAATGCCTGCCTTGAGCATCATGCTCTTTTAAGAACTATCTATATGGGATCAAATTGACAACAGTGACTCGAAAGATTAGATAGGAAATTTAGGGCATAATGAGTTTATATTAGTAGGGGAGAAACAATTTGGAAAAAGACAGTGAGAATGATTGCACAACTTGAAAAGTATAATCAATGTCATGGCATTGTACATGTAGAAATTGTTGAATTGGTATATGTTCTGCAGTATATATGCTGAATAATAAAAAAACAAAAATAGCCCAAAAAAAATTAAATTAAAAAAAGTCTCTTTAAAAGAGTTAGAGGCTTAGATGACTTCAGCTGGCCCCCTTCTTCCCCTGCTTGAAATTTCTGCCTCCTTTGCCCTCATTTGGTCTGTACAAACATTTTTGCCTGCTTGCTCAGAAGTTTTAGTTCAGACATTAAACAAATCCTCTTTGAACTGACACGTTTAAATGTTTGGGCGTTCTGTACATTCTGCTCTTACTTGACCTGATGTTATGTTAAAATTTGTGAAAATGGTTTTCTTTATTTCTCTCTCTCTCTCTGCCTTTTATCTCGCATAAAATCTCCCGGTTTCTCTCTGCACGGTGGAGCATGTCTCACCAAGGTTGTGCTGCCAGTTCATGAACCTTTTTATTTTGAAACCAAGTAAACTCTATAAAATTAACTTTGTCAGAATACAGCCATGGGCCACATAACAACTGTTTGGGCAACCTCTGGCCACATGTATGTTTGTGGTCCCATAAGGTTATAATAAAAAACAAAAACAAAACAAAACAAAAAAACAAACCTGTTGCCCTCAAGAAGACTCCAGCTCATAGCAACCCTATAGGACAAAGTAGAACTGCCCCATAGCATTTCTAAGGAGCAGCTGATGGATCCGAACTGCTGACCTTTTGGTTAGCAGCCAAGCTCTTAACCACTGCAGCAGAAATCATGATCAGAGAATGGGATGTAGCGGACTGTCACGGATTGAATTGTGTCCCCCCAAAAATGTGTGTATCAATTTGGCTGGGTCATGATTCCTGGTATTGTGTGATTTTCCTATATGTTTTAAATCCTGCCTCTATGATGTTAATGAGGGAGGACGGGCGGCAGTTGTGTTAGTGAGGCAGGAGTCAATCTACAAGATCAGATTGTGTCTTGAGGCAATCTCTTGAGATATAAAAGAAAGAAGTGAGCAAAGAGACAGGGGACGTAATATCACCAAGAAAGCAGAGCACGTCCTTTGGACCTGGGGTCCCTGTGTGGAGAAGTTCCTAGTCCAGGCGAAGACTGATGAGAAGCCCAACAGGGAGAGAGAGCTTTCCCCTGGAGCTGACATCCTGCATTTTGACTTTTAGCCTCCTTTACTGTGAGGAAATAAATTTCTCTTTGTTAAAGCCATCCACTTGTGGTATTTCTGTTATAGCAGCACTACATGACTAAGGCAGACCTAACTGGATGTAGCGAAGGCAACAGTGTTTCACACCCAACATGTGTATCTCATGTCTCTTGTATAAAAAGTGATTATGTTGCCAGGTGTATAATGGTACAGTACATATATAACCTACAGATCATGTCTCGATAGTCATAACAAACACCTGTGTTACTGGCTCATGTATGTATGAAACTGTACTTTTGATTGTTATTTTAAAGTGAACTTTCTCTACTTACAAATAATAAATTTAACATATAACAGTATATGCTTCAACTCATAGGCAGCAGCATCCAATCTCATGTATTTCGCGTCTTTTGAGTGTTGTACCGTTATCTCTCTGCTTAACTTTCTTTAAAAAATATTACCGTGAAGTGCATCATGGCTCCAAAACACAGCAAAACTAGTGCTAGTGATAGCAGCAGCAAGAGGCGAAAGAGAAGTACTGATTTGGAAGTGAAAGAAAACGTATCCCATACAGCTTTGCTAAGTATATAATATGCTGTTTGCACAATGCCCAAATCACATAATGTCCTATTTCACAGAGCGTATTGTGGACGTTAAGCAACACGTGACAGTCGTGAGTCGCTTAATGTCCAGGATACCTTGTGTGAGATAGGACGTTATGTGATTTGGACATTGTGCGAACACCATACTATGAATGAAGTTCCTTTCAGGCATTTGCTTTCAGAATAAGGAGGTTTTGTTCATATTAAAAATTTGCTGGAGCAAATAATCCCC
This sequence comes from Elephas maximus indicus, assembly GCF_024166365.1. Lineage (NCBI taxonomy): Eukaryota > Metazoa > Chordata > Mammalia > Proboscidea > Elephantidae > Elephas > Elephas maximus. Next base: position 48,420,313 of record NC_064830.1, read on the forward strand.
GTTTACAATTAGTTTATCTAAGGTTTCAATAAATTCTTCTGCTGCCTTTGCATCAGCAATCGCAGATTCACCACTCACTTTCACTTCATCCTGTGAAAAATGTTCTTCGAAGCCCTTGAACCCCCCAGAGTTAGCACTAAACTTGATGTCATAGCCTGGTCCTGCTTTTTCTTTAAGCATCTCCAACAAGTTTCCTGCCTTAGCAGTGATCATCGACTTGCTGAGAGGGATTCGCTTTTATGTTTAGTCCTCAATCCACGTCATTAGCAATTTCTGCCTATCTGATACAGTTTCCTGTCACATTTTCATTAACCTGGTAGCTTTCAGTGGAGCTGATCACTTAATAGCTTGGAGAATTTTTTCTTTGTTTTTTAGTATTGTTGTGATTGTCAAGTGCGGCATACCTAAATCCAACATGTTTTGTTCTTCAGTCAGGATTTCCGAACTCTGTTACAACCTCATGGGACCACATACATATATGCAGTTGGACATTGCTCGAATGGACATTATACGGTGTATGAGTGTATATGTGTATTAAAAATGTTTTTTTTTTTTTTAACACACTGAACAAGAATTTCACATTTATAAGATGGAATTAGAGATTTCTCGCGCACCTGCTGTTATTTTAATGAGAAATTACCTTTTTTAGCGGGTGGACTGTGTGCTTCATACCTGCTTCACCAGCTTACTTATGCCTGTAGAAGTTCCACACACCAAACACCAACTCACACCTGGGGACACAACTTGCCTTGCTGGTATGTAGGGCCTGGGTGGCCTGCACCCACTTCTCTGGGGCTAGGCTCACAGCCCCTGATCTAATAACTATGAGGAACATCATACCAGGTTTGGAGACTGATTCCAAGAGACTTCCTCCTGATATCAAGAGTGACTGAGCAGTCATATCCCTGGTTTAGGGCCAGAGGCCAGATAGGCCTGTGTTGGAAGCAGCAACAGTCCCTAGGAGAAGTCTTTCAGTCTGGGGTATGCTGAGTTGAATGACTTTGGAGACTATCAAAGCTCAGGGGGAAACATGTTGAACTGAAAGCTTTTGGGGCTTTATCCATGATGGGGTAGCCAGCCTTTGTGCAACAGAAAACCTTGGCCTTGGGCCTAACCATTTTTATAAGGAGAAGAAATCTGACAGAAGTTTGCTTTTGTTCAGTAAATGGGGGGTGGTTTTCAAGAAACTGAGTTGAGGAAAGCACAGTAGGTTGGCTCTCCCTTTTGGGTCAGAGCGTGGCTATTCCCCAGGTATGGAAGAGAGTTGCTCATTTGCACAGCTTCCGGAGGCTCCCTTTGTCCAGGCAATAAGAGAACCAGATAGTAAGTTGCCCTTGGAGCCCCATAGCCAGAGTGTAGGTGATGTTCCTTGCAAAGGTTGCTATTATATCCTTTAAATACTGCTCCCCACCCCAATTTCAGTACACATATTGCTTGTGCTTTTTGCAATAGGAAATTACTTTGCCCAACTTGTGAGCTGAACCCTTACCTGTAGGGTCAAAGATCTGAGTCTCTCTTGGTGTATTTTCCCAGGGTTTCAGCTCCTTGTTTGGGTTTCTCTCAAACAGATTTCTTGATTTGGGTGCAGTATTCTGTGGCATTTTGTCTTCCCCGCTGACTGGAATAGAGAAGACCCCGTGGTCTGAGTTAGGTGGGGCTCAGTTTCAGGGAGAGAGATGAATTAGCACGGGGAAGGTTGGGAGGGACAATCCAGCTTTGATTAGGGAGGGACGATGAGGCCACAAGTAGTCTGGGTTGGGAGATAAAAGTGCCAAAGACAAAAAGGGACAGAGTGAACTTACTGGTAAGGTAGCAGTCCAGGCTGATGGAGATATTGTCAAATGCCACAGTGGCTCTGGATCCTTGTCCCCACCACGCGACAATCTGCAGCCAGAACCTGTATATGTTGAGAGAAGTATGTGAGGAAGAGCCTGGGAATTCATGTCTTAGATTCAGCATCCAGTAAACTAGTGCAGATTACCCTCCTCATAACCTTAGGTGTTAGCAGCCTTACCTGATATCAGAGCAGGAGGAGAACAGTGAAAGTCCCACCCTACTTCTCCAACACAGAGCACTTCCTTTCTGAAGCGTCATTCTAGATGTTAATGGCCATCACCTGGCCCTTCAATCCAGCCTGGAGTTTGGGGCCTGGGGCTAGGACACTCTGATGATATGAGGACACCTCCTCCACTTTCTGGGTGTGCAGGGTGGGTGGAAATGAGTAGGCTTGATATTCAACTGGTGCTCACTGGAGTTGTTAGTAAAATATTGAAATGCTTTTGTATGCTTTGATGCCCTCTGCTTATTGCTTCAGGCAAGTTGGATCCTTCCCTGGTACTCCCTGGACTTCTCAGTTATCCAGCAACCAAAGGGTTACCCTGTGTACACAGGGATCTCAAGTCTCCTGCATCTTTTCCAGAATCTGGTCTGGGTAGCTGGTGCAGTGCTCTACGGGTTGTTAAATATTAAATAGTGTTGAATATTACCCCAGGGAATGTTTGCAACCAATGCCGAGTGGGTTATAGAGTGTTAACAGCAAATCCATTGACAAATTGTTTCTTTCCGTCTTTTCCCTAGCCTTAGACAATCAGGTCCTCCAGCAGGGCCAGGGAAGGTTTTAAAGTGAGATTGTGGTGTTATGGATAACCTTTGTGTGGCTTTACTTGCCATGGTCTTGTAACTGCCACCCAAGTGATTGGGTGGGACTGTGCAAATAAGGCAAGTGTGGCCCACCAAAGGGATTTGTCAGTTTTGCCATTCTGTGAGGCTTAAGAGAGAGCCAACTCCAGAGCAGGGAGAGGATCTCACCACCAAGGAAGAAGAGCTAAGAATGGAGTTGGTCTTTTGGATCTGGGATCCCTGTACTGAAAAGTTCCTGGAACCAGGAGAGAGAGAGACAGAGAGAGTGAGAGAAAGACAACGCAGAGAGAGACACAGAGAGAGAGAGAGAGAAAACTGTAAGAGATATCCCAGTGGACTTCCTGGCCCACAGAGTGAGAAAGCTGAGTGCCTTTGGGCTGAGACATACCGGTGGAGTGGGGTGCCTCTGGGCATTTATTGGCAGAGCTCAAAGAGATTTATAACACTGGCCTGAGCTGGGCAGAGGCCTAGGAGCCAGAGAGAGGTATGTCTGAGGCAGGCCTGGGGAGAGGCTGTCCTGATGAAGAGCTGTATCCTGAGTGTTCCTCAATCTGGATTATAACCTGTTGCTTCCGTAATAAACCCCATAATTGTGAGCATTGTCTGTGAGTTCTGTGTGGCCGTTGCAATGAATTATTGTACTCAGCAGATAAGTAGAAAGTGCCACGGGAAGGATGGTTGGTGTTAGAATTGGTCAAGATGGCAGAGAGAGGAGGCATGTCTGACCTCCACCTCATAGCAGTCAGCTTTGGGCTGCTGATCTTGATTCTCCTTCCTCCTTGTGAAGTTAGAAGAGGTCAGGTGCCACCCCCATGCCATATTTTTGTTGGTTTACTTTTTTTTTTTATTGTGCTTTAAGTGGAAGTTTACAAATCAAGTCAGTCTCATACAAAAATTTGTATACGCCTTGCTTATACTCTCAGTTGCTCTCCCCCTAATGAGACAGCACACGCCTTCTCTCCACCGTGTAATCCCTGTGTCCATTCAGCCAGCTTCTGTCCCCCTCTGCCTTATCATCTCCCCTCCAGACAGGAGCTGCCCACATAGTCTTATGTGTCCACTTGAGCCAAGAAGCTTACTCCTCACCAGTATCTTTTTCTATCCCATAGTTCAGTCCAATCCCTGTCTGAGGAGTTGGCTTACGGAATGGTTCCAGTCTTGGGACAGAAGATCTGGGGACCATGACCTCCGGGGTCCCTCTAGTCTCAGTCAGGTCATTAAGTCTGGTCTTTTTATGAGAATTCCCCATGCCATCTTTACATAAACAGAAAATACCTTTAGTTGGTTTGCTTCCTGGAAAATCATCTTCCTGGAAGGCTATTAACCAGCCTTTTCCTCTGTCAAGGGAGGTTTTCTGAGCCCCTTAAAACCTTTCCCATCCTTTAGCAAGCCAGTGCAGAATAACCTGTAGAACAGCAGGTACAAGTGTGTCCAGCCTGTGGTGTAGATGCTAAAGCATGAAGAGAGGGAACCTGTTATGGATTGAATTGTGTCTCCCCAAAATATGTGTTGGAATCCTAACTCCTATACCTGTAGATGTAATGCCATTTTGAAATAGGACTTTCTTATGTTAATGAGGCCATATCAGTGTAGGGTGTATCCCAGTCTTAATCACTTCTGAGTTATAAAAAGAGCAGGTTAGACACAGAAGTAAGCACAACTGGGGGAAGACAGATGTCACGTGAAGATTGCCAAGGAACTCAAGAATACTGCGGCTACAGAAGCTGAAAGAGACAAAGACCTTCCCCCAGAGCTAACAGAGAGAGTCGTCCTCTAGAGCTGGTACCCTTAATTCAGACTTCTAGCCTCCTGAACTGTGAGAAAATAAATTTGCATTTTTTTAAAGCACTCCCTTGTGGTATTCCTGTTATAGCACCACTAGATAATTAAGACAGAACCCTTGCCCATCAGCTGGTGACTGGAGGAACAAGATGTGATGTGGCCAGACAAAAGAATGCTACTCAGCAATACAAAGGAATGGATCATGGATACATGCTATGACACGGTGGGCCTCAGAAACAGTGTGCTAAGTTGAAGAAGCCAGATGCCAATAACCTCATTGTGTGTGATCCCGTTCATATGAAATGTCTAGAATGCTTAAATCGATAGAGAAAGAAAGCAGATCAGTGGTTGCCAGGGACTGGGAAAGTGAATGATGCTGGTTGTAAACTAGCATGAGGACTCTTTTTGGAGTGGTGGGAGTGTCCTAAACTGGACTGTGGTGCTGTTTGCACAGTTCTATGAACGTGCTAAAAGTCACTGAAATGCACACTTAAAGCAGATGAATTCTATGGTATATAAATTACACCTTGATAAAGCTGTTACAACAGAGGGCGAGAGGAGCCCAGGCAACAGTGTTGGCAGCATGCAGTAGCAAGAACAGAAAACAGGAGCATTGGTGGAAGGAGGAGGCTGCAGTGGGGAGAAAGCAGGGCAGAGAGGGCACAGGAACTGCAGGAAACAGAATGTAACAGGAGGGAGGGAAGAAACACAGGAAAAAGAACACTCACAAGGATTTGCAGCGGTACAACAAAGCTGTAGTCAACAAGTGTGTGCAGCAGGGATCCACGAGCACATGGCCTCTGATCAAGACGTAAAGGGTGTAGACGCTGGCTTGGCTATTCCTGGCCAGAGAACAATTACTGGCTGCTGTGGAGGAAGGACTTGAAATTGAAGTAAACGTATCTAAAGAGCATGTTTGTGATTGATTATTCCTAACTCAGCTACTCAGTAAATTTGTCTAGGCCCTCACACATCTCATGAAATCCAGTCATCCACAAATTGTCTTTTCCGTCTTAAAGTCAAAATGAGAAGACTCAGATTGGTTTGATTCTAGAAGAAAGGCTTGATTATGTTGTAGCTGTGGCCATCCTACTGGCACCTTCTCAGGCCATATTACCCATGATGGGGTCTATATGCCCATGCTGCCCAGGATAGACCAGGAAGGAGGGGTGGTCACTGGTTGGGTGTGGAAAGATGGATGCTCAGTGGAGAATCCCTGAGTCCTGTTCTGGGGGCACTTGGGCAAGCTGGATGAGTGTGAATGAGGGTAAGGGGGGCATGAGAACCTGTCCACCTTTCCCAGCCAAGTCTTGCCACCTAGGCCTATACCTCTGAGAGGAATCCTTCATTTTGACCTTGATAAGTACCTATTGAATGAATTTTCATTGCATGTACACTATTCTGTATTGTTGCTATGCATCAGGTTCAGGTAATGAAAAAAGAAGACAGGAGGAGAATTGATGATTTGAATTGTGGTGTTGGTGAAGAATATCGAATATATTTTGGACTGCCAGAAGAATGAACCAACCAGTCATAGAAGAAGTAAAACCAGAATGCTCCTTAGAAGGATGGCTTAACTTTGTTTTGCTTTGGACACGTCATCAGGAAAGACTAATCCCTAGAAAAGGGCAGCATGTTTGGTATAGGGTCAGCAAAAATGAGGGAACCGCTCAATGAGACGGATTGGCACGATAGCTACAACAATGGACTCAAACATAACAATCATGAAGATGGCAAAATGTTATATATAACATTTTGGTCTGCTATATATAAGGTTGCCATGAGTTGGAGCTGACTTGATGGCAACTAACAACAACAAAAACATTGTGTATTGGGCCCTGTGGGGGATTCTAAGACAAATCAGACAGGAACCCTATATTCAGGTTGCTTACTGTCCAGTGGAGAGAGGCAGTATGTATAAGTCATCGCAGAATAAGGTAGAAGGAGGTGAATACCACACAAGAGGGACAGCTGAAGTGCTCTGAGAGCTCAGAGGAAGGGGCAAATTAGAGCAGGGTGGGGAGACCAGGAGGACTTCCTGGAGGAGGCAGTATTCAAGCTGGTTTTGAAGAAGGAAAGGATTTGAAGATTTGGACTTGGAGGTGGGCGCAGTGCAGAGAGGATGGGTGTGAGAGACACAGCAAGGGAGGAAAGGGCCTGTTAGGCTCAAGCGTGTGGGGTATGGAAGGAGGTAAATGTGGTGGGAGTGTTTGGAGGCCAGGCTGAAGAGTAATCTCTTTGAAAATGGGGAGCCATTGAGGGTTTGTAAGAGGACAGTGACAAAAATCGAAGAACTATTTTAGGATGATTAATGCGTGATCAGTAAGCAGGATGGAGAAAATGGGACTTGAAGCAGAAAGACAAGGCGGGAGGCAGGTGAAAGAGGCAGCTCTGAGTGTGTCCCCCATGCTTTCATCAGGCTGCTCTCTGAGCATGTCCTTGACTTCCACAGAGGACACAGTCCACAGATAAGGTCCCAAATTGAGCTTGTGTGACCCCAGACAGAGCCGAGGCCTGGATTCCCACATCTAAAACAGAGGCCTGATTCTGCTGGCTCCTACTCTCTAAAGCAGTTGTGAGGGTTCGTGAGATGCTGCTCAGTAATGAATAGGACAGGCACTTAGAGCTACTTGGAGAGGGTGAATAGAAAGAATTATGTTGCCCTGTGAAGGTGACAAGAAGGCAAAACTGCCTAATGCCTTGCACAGTGTGGGGTAAGTGCCCCACAGCCCACCTTGCCCACTCTCCACCCAGGGTATCTCCTAACCTGCCATCCACAGGCCAAGGGCCAGGCCAGTCCTGATTTCACTGTTGAGCTACATCATGGGCGTGCCTTGCGGGAGGGCCTGGGGTGCCTGAGCAAATAGGTCACAGGCGTGTGCTTGAGGAGCTTGGGGAGACTGGCAAAAGCCCCGTGTTGGCATGAATAAGCTCTTCCAAGGAAGCTGTTCCCCCCACACCCATTCTCCTCTCCCTACCCTTCTCTCTGCCTTCATTCTTTATTACCGTGAGATTAGAGCTACAGAGTTCTCTAGCAGCCACTGGGCCTCTTAGCATGGATGGGAGGATGCAAGCTGGGGCTGGAATGGTTTCTAAATAGAAGAGTTTCTAAAGTGCCCGGGGAGGTGACAGCAGTGGCAGCTGCTATTTAAAAGAGCTTGATTGACACTGGGAATTGCACAGATTTCAAGTCAGGAACACTGTAATAATCAGGGAAGACTCAGTCAGATGTTGACGTGTAAACGCGTGCTGCTGCCTCTGTCCACCCAGGGGCCACACTGCCAGCCCTTTCCCAGACGATCCAGGCTCCAGAGGCTGCAGTGCAGGCACAGGTGGGGCAAAGAGGGCCTAGCTGGGGTGTGGGGAAAGGCGGGGGCAGCAGAGGCAGTCTGTGATTGGGGGCTCAGACCAGGTCTGGGGAGAGTAGATGGGGGGCAGGTGGGGGTTTCTCATCTGTGGGGGCGCTAGGCCAGAGACTAGGTTAGCATCATGGCCACCCAGACTCAGGCTTCTGTACCTTGTGTGGTACCTGCTTGTGTCTTTACCTGAACCTTAGGTGAGGAGGAGGTTGTTCCTGGCTCCGCTCACCTTCTCCCTGCTGGAGATGGACGAGACCCCCTCAAGGCTCTCAGGGTCTTTCTGGTCCAACCACTCTCTTCAGTTGACCCTCCCAAAGTTCAGACACCACGTCACTCTCCAGGGTCAGGTGGATGCAGAAGCCGTGGCCTCAGGTCTCCAGTTCTAGCACATAGCAGGTGGACTGCTCTGGGTGTGAGGGGAAGCAAGGTCCACAGCAGCTGTCTGCCAGAACGGAAGGGGCCAGGGTGGTTCTGATAACATACCAATTATACCCCTGCTGTCCACCCTGAAGCCGTCACTGTCTGTGGGGAAAGTGGCTGAGCCCTGCTGCTGGAAGAGCGTTTCCCTTCCTCTCTGTGGGCGGCAAGACCCAGAGGGGAAGAGCCAGCTCTCTGCGGCTCCCCCAGCTCTCTCACCAAACTGCGTTCCTCAGGAACATGGCAGGATGGACACTTCTCTTTCCAAGTCCTTAGCAATGGAGGCCTTGCTTCCTGCCCTTCCATATCCACACCTGCTCAGGACTTTCAGTTTCTCCAAAAAGATACTTTTCATTCCATGAGATGTTGCTGTTCCCCTCCTTGGAGTCAGCGGGGTTTGGAGCTTGTTGCTAAAACAGACTTGGTTAGAAATCTTGGTTGGAGCTTGGCTTTGCCTGCCTTTGTCTTGCTCAGGTTGACAGAGAGGACTGTTGAAAACTGGCCCAGTGGATTCTGGGAGGGGGGTGGCCATCCTGGCAGTGGGCCGGGTTTCAAGGGGGCAGCCTCCAGACTCCCCGGGCAGATCTCTGCCTGGGAAATGCTGATGCTGCTCACGCCAGCTCAGAAAATGCACAATCTCATTCAGCCAACAGACTGTTAATGGACAGTGAATATAACGCCTTATTTGCTACCCTGCCAGCCCCGGGGATTGACAAACCTAATTAAGTTCACTTAACGATTTTAAGTAGCTGACAAAAAGGTGTGTGTTTGAACGTGGACTGAGGGGATAGGAATGCTCTGGAGAGAGAGCAAGAAAGAAGAGTTGGACTGGGTGAAATACATTTACTATGTGGACACCGTGCCTCAGACCCTCCGTTCAGTGGGGTCTGAGGGAGGGAGTGTTCAGCATCCTTTTTCTCAGCTGGAGCGTGTCTGGGCTTTGGCTGCTGAGGATAGAGCTGGCAGACACTGCAGAGGAAAATGCTCGGCATTTGCTTGGCAAAAGTCTTCTAAAATGGACTGTCACAAAGCTCGAGGCTTGGCATGCATTTCTATTAGGATAATGTATGCGATGAAGAAGGCCTGCCACATCCTCCTATTATCTGTGTAATTGACCCAAGTTACTAGCTGAAGGGAAGGGGGCTGATGGACAGGTTTGGATTCACAGGACCCCTGACCCAGGCTGGCTGGGCTGGACATGTGTGCAGACTCTTGGAGACTTTGCCTCCTGCCCAGCAAGGTGCGGACAAGCTGGATGTTCAGGGCCAGACTCAGCAGTTGGGGATGTCCACTCCCTGCTCAGTGCCACCGTCAGAAGTGATTTACCACCTCCTCACTTGGTTTCCACTCTAGGGATAATGCCACCAGGAGCAGTGAGGGAGGGCTGGTACAGCGTGGTTCAGGGCTGCCAAGGCCCATAGCGAGCTTTCATAATGAATCTGGCTTCTGTGAGGAGCCCTTCTGGGTGAAATAGGGGAGAAAATGGATTTCAGTCAGACCCAGCAAGGATAGAGAATCACTCAGACCCTCCAGCAGCACCATCTCGGCTCGAGGCTTCCTGGTGTTGGCTTTCTGTGCTCACTGCTGGGGGCTCAGACAAAAGGATCTCAGCTCCCACATTAGCCCTGGCCCATCCCCAGTCAGAGACGCTTGCTGCGATGCTGTCCGACCAGACAGCAGTGTGGGGAGGAGCCCATCCGACAAGTTCAATTTTGCCCTTTATTCCCTGATTCCGGGCAAGCATAGCGCTGTCACTATGCCTCAGGCCTTATGGGCACACAGTGAAGGAGGTTCCTGCTTCCTGAAGCCCTCGGCCAGCAGGGGGTGCTTGTGCACAGAGATACCTGCCCCAAGGGCTTGAGGATGCTAAGTGCCTTAAGGGAGGAGAGTAAGCACCATCTGGGGGGAGCGGTGGGCTTCTTCCTTGGGTAGGATGCCCATGTGGGAGTCCCCAGGCCAGATTATCTCTGGGGGCATATCGTCCAAAAAATGGCAGGGGTCCCCAGAGAACATCAGAGCATCAGAGCTAAAGAGACACAGTAGAGCCAAGATAAGAACTCAGGCCTCCGCTGTCCAGGCTGCTTTTTCTGCCACCTCTTCTCTGCTCATCGAACACTAGCCGTCTTGACCCATTCAAAGTCTTTAGTCTCATTTTGTCTCACACATTCTCCATGCTATTTGTGAAGTGCCACAAGCTACTTGGGACACCTGGGGGCCTGTCTAGAGCTAGCAAGTCCCTTGCCCACCCTTCTCCTCAGAGAGACCGGGGTGTCCGCTCTGCCTCTCTCTGGACACACATACATTTCCAACACTGGCCACCTCTGCCTTCGGCTGGTGTGCTGCCTTGTGACTTGGAGGGCTGATATGGACCAGAGATGGTGGCACATTCAGAACTGTGAGAAGACCCAGGGAAAGGGTGGTTTCTAGTTCCCCCTGCCTTTTTGAGGGTGATCAGCAGCCTTCTCTGCCTGGTGGGGTCTATAAAATGTGGGCGTTTTCACACTGAAAGTTTTCTGAGACATGAGAGATTCTAGTTTATCGTTCCTGTTTTATATTTCTATCAGATACCTGTGCTTCCTCAGGAGTGTACCAACTTACTTATCTCCTTCTCTGTCTCTCTGCCACCCTAGCTTCCAGAAAACACTATCTGAGCACCTACTATGAGTCAGTCACTGCTGGCAACTAGAAGTATAGAGACAGATAAGATGCGAGCCTTGCCCTTGAGGGATTCCAACAGACTTATTATTCATGATATTCGCTGACTTTTTACCAGTTGCCATTGAGTTGGTTCTGACTCGCAGTGACTCTATCTGTGTCAGAGTAGAATTGTGCTCCAGAGAGTTTCGGTAGCTGATTTTGGGGAAGTAGATTGCCAGAACCTTCTTCTTGGACACCTCTGGGCAGACCCAAACTTCCAGCCTTTTGGTTAGCAGCCAATGCATTAATTGTTTGCATCATCCAGGGACATTCACCGACTAGGGAATTTCTAAAGTTCTTTTTAGTTCTGCTGCTATGGAGCTAGCATCTCTACAACCTGGGAAGACATTGAAAGTGGGCAGTGAGAGAGAAGTCAAGGAAAGCTTTGAGTACTGAATGTCTAGGAGAATGGGAGAGCCCTGTGCAGAAGTTATCACTCAGGAGAGGGTGTGGGGGTGGAGCTGGTTTTGATGACTGTCCTGTTGGCTCTGTTGAGGTGTGGGTGGGATGTCAATCGTGGAGCTGGAAGTGCGGGTATGGGACTCAGGTGGGAAAAAAGATGCTTGAGTCAGGTGATGGTAGAAGCCATGAGCACAGATAAGGTTCCTGGGAACAGCATGCTTAGGACTGGATTCTGTTTTACTTCAGATACCAGCAGCCCAACTGTCCCCTCAATTCCAGGGCTGCAGACTTTTTTGCCTGGGGAGAGAAGGGACTGAGAACACAGAGGCTCTAAGGCTCTGAACACTTTCAGAGGCACTTAAGAGTTGTGAAAAACCTACGCATCTGTTGACTTGTAAACCGAGCTGTGGGTGTTACCAAGAAAATCTTGAACAGATCTGAACATCCTGTTATTCTAAAGGAGCTCGCTTATTGCCATTTTGAGCTCTCTTTCTAAAACCGAGCTTATGGGCTGGATCTGTCTCACTGCTCTGCTCTCTTGATTGTGGAAACTTAGCAGTCAAAAGCAACAGCTTGTCCCAAACATCACAGTAACTCAGCGTTAGAAATGGACTTAAGGCTCAGAATTCCTAAGCTACTCCTTGCTCCAATGATCTGGGATATATCTGAGACAGAAACAGGACCAGATCCTTGCAGAGTTATGAGTGCCTGCTTTGTATGTGTCAATGCCTGGTTACACATCGCAGTGCTGAGCCTCTGCCACATCGGTCCCCTTATTCTCGGAGGGCTGACTATTTGGAAGGCAGCAGAGGAACAGGCCTCTTCTAGCTCCTTTCTGCACCTTTTCTGAGCTCCACCTTGAGGCTCAGA